>NC_081412.1:710891155-711241988 GCF_030272615.1 Cryptomeria japonica
ACGGTGACAACAAAATCTTCTCCTTGGGCACTCCATTTGTCCTTGCATCCAAGATCTCTGAGCTCAATTATCCCTCTGGGATGTAGGCCATACACAACCTCAAATGGACTTCTCCTTGTGCTCCTATTGACTGAATCATTGTATGCATATTCAGCCTGTCCAATCACTAAATCCCAACTTTGTCCATGTTGCTTGGTAAGGCATATAAGGAGATTGCCAAGGGACCTGTTAACCACCTTAGTTTGGCCATCAGTCTGAGGGTGGTACGCTGATGAAAATGATAGATTGGTGCCCAAATTCTTCCATGGAGTCCTCCAAAAATGACCAACAAACTTGGAGTCTCTATCAGTGACAATATTGAGAGGTAATCCATGTATCCTTACAACTTCTTTGAAAAACAAACCTGCAATATGGGCTGCATCATTTGTGCATTTACATGGCACAAAATGAGCCATCTTACTGAACCTATCAACAATTACAAAGACACTATCAAACTCCCTAGAGGTTTTGGGCAATCCAAGTATAAAATCCATACTAAGGCTTTCCCAAGGCCTAGTAGGAATCAGTAAAGGCCGATACAAGCCAACATTGGTTGAAACACCTTTTACCCTCTGACAAATAGGACAATTCTCCACAATTCTTCTTACCTCTTCCTGCATCTTGGGCCAAAAATAAAACCTTGATACCCGCTCTAAGGTTTTGTCCAAACCAAAATGACGTCCAGGACTGCCATTATGTTTCTCTCTAATGATATTCTCCCTCATAGAACATTGGTGAATGCATAATTGATGCCCCTTGAAGAGAAATCCATCTTGCAACATAAAATCAGAAAACTCAACATGAAAAGAGTCAGAAAACTTAGTACATACATCATATGCATCCTTGAAATCATGATCCTCCTTGTACATGGTCTTAAGAGAATCAACACCAATACTTTGCAACTAAATTTCTTGAACAGTGAGGGTTCTCCTTCTTAAAGCATCTACAACCCTATTAGTCACACCCTTCTTGTGCTTGATAGTAAAGGTGTAAGGTTGGAGTTGTTCAACCCACTTGATGTGCCTTTGGTTCAACTTGCCCATTTAAAAAACTCAGTGCATGGTTATCAGTATAAACAATAAACTCTTTTGGAAGAAGGTAATGACACCACTTTTTGAGTGCTTGCACCATAGCATAAAGCTCCAAATCATAGGTTGAATACCTCTATTTAGCCTCATTCAACTTCTCTGAAAAGAATGCCACCGGATGTCCTTCTTGACTAAGGACTGCACCTATTGCCTGCTTGCTTGCATCACATTCAATTGTAAAAAGTTGATCAAAACTAGGGAGTCTCAAGGTGGGAAGTTCTGCAACCTTCCTCTTCAAAATCTCAAAGCTTTGGGATGCTTTCTCTATCCATTCAAACCTGCATTTGATTCCTCCTTTTATAGTGTCAAGGATGGGAGCACAATATGACTAAAGACCTTGATGAACTTCCTATAAAAAGTATCCAATCCATGAAAACTCCTAAAATAACCTGCTATCCTAGGTGTAGGCCAATGTATAATAGCATCAACCTTAGAAAGTTTCATTTTCACACATCCATTTGAAACTACAAAGCCAAGATACACCAACTCAACTTTCATGAATTCACACTTATCTAGATTGATTACCAATTTCTCCTCATGAAGCTTCCTCAAAACCTAATCCAAATGCTTCAAATGCTCCTCCTTGGACCTGCTAAACACCAAAATGTCATCAAGATAAAAAATAACAAACTTTCCAATAAATTTTTTTAGTACCTCATTCATGAGGCGCATAAAGGTACTAGGTGCATTTGTGAGGCCAAATGGCATCACCATCCATTCGTATAAACCCTCATTGATTTTAAAGGGTGTCTTCCACTCATCTCTAGGTCTGATTCTGATCTGATGGTAACCTGACTTCAAATCAATCTTTGAAAAGTAGCATGACCCTCCAAGATAGTCCATGAGGTCTTCAATCCTAGGCATAGGAAACCGGTATCTAATTGTGATCTTGTTGATGGCTCTAGAATCAGTGCACATCCTCCATGTTCCATCATTTTTTGGCGCCAACATAGTAGGTATAGTACATGGGCTCAAACTCTTCCTAATCAATCCCTTATCCAAAAGGTCTTGCACTTGTCTTGCTATCTCCTCATTCTGACTAGGAGTCATCTTGTAGGTAGCTTTATTAGGCAAGGTCACACTGGGAATCAAATCAATTTGATGACTAATTTCTCTGATGGAAGGTAAGTTATTAGACATGTCTTTGGACACAACTCCCTTGTATCTACCCAGCATGGCTTGCACTTCCCTAGGAATCTCTCCTTTCTCACCATTTCCTTGCTTGGACTCATCTCTTGGGTGTAAAACTAAAGCATAGCCTTGGGTCTCTTCTTGTTTGAGGACTTCCAAAAACTCATTTACACTAAGCAACATGACATGTGGACTAACTATCTTCTCTTCCTTTTGATCAGGTAAAGGATCCATCCTAAACTGTCTACCATTCTTGGTAATGACATACACATTTTTCTCACCATCATGCTGTGCTTTGACATCATACTGCCAAGGGAGACCTAACAATAGGTGACAAACATCCATAGGAAGGATATCACACAAGATCCTATCCTTATAGTCCCCCATTTCAAAATCTACCCAATTTTGCTCATCTACTACTACATGTTGTCCCTTATTAAGCCAAGATACTCTATAAGGACTCATATGAGGCAACCTTTTCAGTTTTAACTTCTCTACATCTCTAAAGCAACAATATTCTCTGTGGAACTAGAATCAACAATCACTTTGCAAACCTTACCATGAGACTTACAAGTAGTTTTGAAGAGTGACTTTCTTTGTGGAGGCTCTTTGCCTTGGGGTACCTTCAACAATGTTCTCCTTAGCATAAGTCTTTCTCCATCCAAGGTGGGACCTACACTTCCCATGGGTGAGTTGACACTTTGTCCATCATCTTCTTGTACAAGTTGAGTTCTTCTTTCCGGTCCATGTGAGCCAGAAGCTTTCTCCGGGCATCTACTCATAGTGTGACCCACTTGGTTGCAATTGTAACATTTACCAGTGAAAACACCAGGTCCTCTGCCTTGGTTTCCTTGCCTACCCCTACCAAAAGGTCTTCTTCCCCCCCTAAAGCCTACATTCTTATTATTGAACTTTCCATTGGACTCTTGTTGATTAGAGTCACCATTTTTAAAAGGAGTATTCCTTCCTCCAAAGCCACCTCTACCTTTGAAATCTCTGCCACCTCTTCCTCTATTATTTTGTTCGCCTCTCCTTCTTATCTTATCTTCCACCCTTAATGCCAATTGGAAGCATTTGTGCATAGTGTCCGGGGCCATGATGTTGATCTCATCTTGGATGTTTTGCCTTAACCCATTCAGGTATATAGCCACCTTCTCTGCCTCTTCTTCATGCTTCTTGGACCTAAGACTTAGCTTGTGAAATTCCTCGGTATATGCATTCACATCCAACTCCCTCTGTCTAAGGTTTTGCAACTTCTTATAAATATGAACCTCATAGTCTATTGGTGGGAATTGGTCTTTGATTTTGTTCTTCATCCTCTCCCAATAGGATATCTTCTTCTTCCCTATGTTCACTCTTTCTTCCTACAACACTTTTCACCACAACAAGGCAGACCCCTTGAGTCTGCACTTTGCCAAACTCACTCTTTTCTCCTCTGGGACCTCTTTGTACTCAAAATGATTTTTGAGTGCTTCTATCCATTCAAGCACCTCTTCTCCATTCAGGTTACCGCTATAGATAGGTAGACTTTCCACATTATCCTTGTTTACTGATTTTAGGGCATCTAAAAACATCTTTTGATCAGGTGCCATATTTTAAGGGATGGCCTCCCGCCCTTCACTCTCTTCTTCTGATTCATCATCACAAATTATGTCATTTCCCTTGGATTGTCCAATCTCTTTGAGTTTCTCTTCAAGCAACTCTTCTACCATCTTCTTGATGGCCTCTGGGTTCATTACCTTAGGAGGCATTGTAGAAGCCTCTTCTCCAAATTCTGAGTCTGACATATACTATTCCACCCTTGGTATAACTCTTATACCAATATGATGCAGAGGGATGGGGATGTTCTATCACTTTCTTTGGTTGTTTTGCTCAATAAGGGTCTCCACTTGGTGTCACCCAATGGACCAATGTCCTTAACATTCTCAAGGTTACAAGAGCCTGCCCTAGATCCTTTCCAAGGATATCTTCACTCAGGACAACTCACAATTGACAAGGAGTCTCCTACCCCTTAGGTTACAACCCTTCAACCAAAGACACCTAACAACCCGACACCCCAAGTAACAAGATCTTTACTCAAAAGGTGGAATTTGGCCTATGTGAATGTTTACACATGTGCTATATGGAATTTTCATAGATCTTTACCCCTCAGATGGGTGTTTATTACCCTTTTATAACATTTCCCCTATTAGACCTAGGAAATAGGGCTACAAGCAATTAGCCCTCCATTCAAACTTTTCTTGTTTTGTCTCACAATATACCTTATTAACCCCTTGAATAAATTTTATATTTGGATACCCTTTTGGGCATTCTACAAGATTCCAAACTTCTGCATCTGGGTTTTGAGTACGGATGGTCAAACCTGTCATAACCCTCCCTTATCACTTTTAATTTGATGCAATTTCTATTATATCTTCTTTTGGTTGAACTATTGAATATGGTTGAATAAATATTATAAAAGGTTAAATAATGGACCCACATTCACACTTGGAGAATATAATTTAAATAGTCATTATTTATTTTTCCCATTCCCAATTATGGCACATGTTGTAGGAGGAATTAGAAGCTTCTAGAGGAATCTTCATTCTTTATTTCCCTTGCATGTAACTCCTCCATTAGGATATTAATCAATTTTGCATGGATCCAATATTGGAAAAAAAATCTCATTTTCAATTAATTCCTCTAGATGTTAAGGGGTTTTTCTTATATATTGTATGCAATTTTCAAAAGAAGGGGGTTGATTATTTTTTGAAGAAAAGTTTTCTCAAGTAGTAGTAGTAGTAGTAGTAGTAGTTGTTGTTGTTGTTGTTGTTGTTGTTTTTTTTTTTTTTTCTTCTGGTAGTCATATTTTTCATTTGTAGAATTGTTAAGTTTTTTTTGAAGAAATTTCACCAAGCTTGCAAGGAAGGATCAAGAAAGGCTAAGGCTAGCTTGAAGATTTGGAGGGGATTCAACATCAAAAGACTTCTCCAGGTTCCCCTTTTTCCATTTGCTAATTGCTTATGTAAATTTTATATTTTCAAAAGGAAATATCTCCTCTTAGATTCTTTTATTTGAATATAATTTTCTAAAGCAAATTATTACTTAATTGTTAGATAGATTTATTAAAAAGGAAAATCTGTTTTTCATTAAAGAAATGCATTGATAAAAGTACTTTTCAAACATGCAAATACAAATTTCTTTTTATTTGTTAATCTGTTTAGAGTAAAGAAAGAAATCAAACTTCTACTTTTTCTGCTTTTTGAAATCTAGAGAAAATCTTGAATTTGGAAAAATCGTGCTTTTCAACATCTCTACTTTTTTTTTGAAAACCCAAAATTCTTTTATCTCTGTAAATAGTTTCTTTCTCTATGCATATAATCATTTGTATTGAGAAATCTCGCTATGTGAAATAGTATTTCAAATATGAATTCTTCTCAATATTGTTGTATAAACTCCCTATGAAAAATATTATCTTGTTATTTATTTCTTTTCAGAAATCTCTCTCCCTCTGTGAATGTTAATTTCCTGACAAACTCATCATAAAAATTTATGTTTATCTCAATGTAAGGCAAATTTGTTGAATATGATCACTGTGAAATCAAAATTTATACATCTATCTATCTCTGAGGTAATTTAGTTCTCTGTTGTATTGCTGCCTCAAATTCAAGCACAGTGTATCTTTTTTTGGGCTCCTGTGAGATCATCTAAAATAATTTTTCTCTATTATCTTTCATGCCTGTGAGTAGATTCTTATTTTTATTTTTATAATAACATTTTTAAATTGTTAATAGAATTGGAATAAAACCGTATATATATATATATATATATATATATATATATATATTGTAATATTTAATTTGTACGATAAAAAAAGAGAGAGAATAAAATAAAATAAAGTAAGTTACAAAAAAATTGTTTACATAAAATAAATTTAATCGGTCAACGCAGGAGGGGGTGGAGTTATTAAACTCGTCGGGGAGAGGTACTCTCCACTACCCTTGCAGTCACTGTTACGGTAGTGGCCGCAGAGGGAGTGGAGGGACCCACGACCGTCCCCTCATCACTATAGGTCCGCAATGGTGACGGGACCCGTGGCACCCACTCCTACTTGGCAATAAAAGCCACTACCAAAAATTATTTTTGCAATTGGATTTTGTTAGTAATTTCTTTAATTAAAATTTTAGTTTAGTAAAGTTAAACTTAGATAAATTTATAAATTATTTATCTTTAGTAAATTTATAATTGTAAATTAAAAATATATCAAATTTAATAATTGGAATCCTTCAATTTAATTGAGATTTATTGGATTACTTAGTTGGTATTTTAGATTCATTAGAAACAATTAATTCATAATATTATGATTTGACCCAAATTTGTCTAATGTATAAACTAATTGCTTATTTTGAACTAATGACTATAATTAATTCTTCTTGTGATAGAAATAACATTTGCTTAATCTTGCATGTAAATGACACTATCCTTGCATCATGCGAATTACTTATACATTATTTGCATTTATTGATGAGCAAGTTACATTTTCATCATCTTCATGCAAGTTACACGTTTAATTATCAATATGCGAGTTTTATAATTGCCATTATTGTGCAAGTTATATTTCAAGTTTTGAATATTAAATAATTTGGTTTTCAAGTGGTTCATGAATCTCATAGAAGTAGTTTTTTTCAATATTTAAGCTTTGCAATGTCTAATTATGCACGTTCATTTCATAATTGTTTCAAGCAGGATGCTAATTAAAAGTTTTCATAGCCTCTTAGTTAGAAAACTAAACAAAGGGAGTTGGAAAACAAAAACCTAGCAGCGTTTGGTATTTACGGTGCCTCTGGGTCATTCTTACGGGTAATGTTGTCGTGTTGAACTACTGCACTTAACGCCTAATAAAGCTACATCAATGATGTCTATGGCATCGTCCCTATAAATCATCGGGGAGTAATAAGGGACACTTGACAGTTAAAATCCAAGGGGAGGGTAATCCCCCTTGGATCGATAATCTAATAAGATAATCCTTAAATGATTTTACATCCGCTGAGTTAAACCATAGTAAACCCCTTTAGGGTTGATTGAGTGAAATGCTTTTATAAATTTGATTTAATCTCGAAGAGTTGTTGACAATTGACAATTGGGTCAAGGGTGACGCTTATGATAGGTATTAGGATCTAGTTGTTTTAGGCCACAAGCAATAGGCCATCTTGAGCCTTTGCTTAAGTGCTACCATCGTGGGTAGCAACCACAGAGAAACTGTCTGGGACATTGACCCTAGAAAGGGTTGTGTACCCACCAAACGGTTTACATTAAACCATAGATTAGAAAATAGAACTACATATTTTACACCTTGATCCCGTGCCGAAACGGGTATGTAGGCAGTCTAGGGATGAAGTTGTCCCTAGTACTCAGGCATTCGTGGATGGGGTCTAGGTTTGGTAAGAAGAAGGATTGCGAAGAATCCTAATTTGAAATACAAGTGTAATAAAAGAAAAAGTAATTCAATGCATACTCAGAAGGAATCCTGTATGGATTTGCTTGACTTCCTGAGGCTTTAAGCCAAATTCCGAGGTGGAATTCAAGCTTGCATTATGTTATTTTGATTTCTCCTAAGGACGACGACCTCGGTGTACTCCTATTAGAGGAGTGTAGTTCTTAGTGAGTGGCTCAGGACCCGAATGGTCTCGATGAGTCTAAGTCTCTGGCCAGAGCACCTCCTATCCTAATTGGATAGATGCCTACCCCATATGGGTAGATGCCTATCTCGTATTGGATAGATGAAACCTTCTATTCCGTATGGACAGATGCCTAACCCGTATGGTTAGATGCCCATCTCGGATGGATGAATACCTAATCCAAATGGATGGATACCCAGAGTATGCGATTGAATCAAACACAAATGATTAAATTAAATATTAAAAAAAAAGAGGTCAAAATTTTGTTGGGTTAAGTATAGTGGGTTATTACAAAGTATAGTGGGTTATTACATGTGGTATCAGAGCAAAGGTTCAAATCTAGGCCTTGTGCTCACTTCAATTTAGACAACCAAGGGAGTGTCTTGCAATGGTAGAGATTAAATTATAAAATCTTAAATCAAGAACTAACTACATAATTTAATTTTTGAGTAAAACCCTAGATGGCTAGAGGAAGGGGAAGAGGAAGAGGAAGGGGAAATGGAAGACGTGCTACCACTAAGAGACAAAGGGAAGCTAACCACGAGGAAAATCATGAAGAAAAACATGAAGAAAACCATGAGGAAAAACATGAAGGGAATCAACATAACCAAGGGAATAACGAAGATGGGGTCGAGGCTATAATCAACTTGCTAACCGAACAAAGGGATAAGATCAACTTCTTGGAGCAATCAATGTACGACCTTAGGGCAAGGCAAAATGACATTGAAAATCGAAGTGGAATTGAAAATGGGAACCCTGGTAGCAATCAAGGGAATGTGATGGACAATAGAAAAGAAAATAACATATTGGAACTCTCTAAGGATTTGAAGAAAATCATCCCCCCTAAGTTCAATGGGAGGCAAATTGGTGAAGGAGCTGAAAGCTGGTTAAATGAAATGGAAAAGTATTTTGAACTAAGAGATTTTAGCAAAACAACCAAGGCCTTATGGGGTTCTTATCAACTCACAAGGGAGGCAGCTAGTTGGTGGACCAACACCAAGGAGAAAAATGGGTATAGCAGGGAGACGATCACATGGGATCAATTTGTTCACCACTTCCAAAAAAGGTGGCTCCCTCAATTATTCTTTGATGAGAAGGTGACAGAGTTCCATAATCTATGAGAAGGGCCCCTATCAGTCCAACAATATTGGGATAAGTTTGCTAAATTGCTTAAGTACGTACCTATGTACCATAAAGATGAAGAAGGTCAAGCGAGGAAGTTCATTTTGGGACTAAATACCAACATAGGGGCAGAGGTTGACATGCATGGACCCAAAAACATGAACGAAGTACTTGAAAAGTCCCTAAGGCAGGAGAGAAAGATTCAAGCCCTAACAACAACAAGGCAGAACTATAATGGGAACCACTCATTTAAAAGGAAGCAGGAATTCAAGGGGAACACTAACTTCAACAAAAGTCAAAGGAACAATTCTTCCGAAAGAAGGCCATCCCCTAATCAATATCAGAGGAATGAAAATAATAATAATAACAGGGGAAATAATAACAGGGGAAATTATAATAGGAATGACCAACAGAACAGGATAACTTATCCACCCAAGGCCAATGAAACAAGGAATGATCCCCCTAGGAATCAAGGCAGGAGGGGTCCTCCAGGTGGATGTTTTATGTGTGGGGGAAACCATTTTGCTAGAGAATGTCCCAGGATGCAAGGTCAAATTAGGGCCAATCAACCACAACAAGGGCCTCAACAAAGGATTCATGCAACAGTTAGGAACCGAAGAGCAAGATTCCAAAATGTTCTCGTGGAAACTACAGGTACACTATTTGAACAACCAATTTCAATTCTAATTAACATTGGGTCATTTGAATGTTTCATCTCACCTAAATTAGTAAGCAAATATGCATTAAAAGTTAATCAAATGGAGTCATCATGGACGGTTCAATATGGGGATAAGGCAACTAGGGAAGTAACTAAGTGTTTGCCGAGGGAAAGGGTACAATTTCCTGAGTTTGAAACAAGGGTAGATCTCTATGTGGCACCCCTAAGGTTATATGATGTAATTATTGGAATGAGTTGGTTAATAGATCATCAAGCTAATATAGATTTCTATAACAAAGTTGTTGAATGTTTGGATGATGGGGGGATAATGATCAAAATCCAAGGAAAGATTAACCCCATTAATATAGAAACCATATCAGCCATGCAATTAAAGAAGGAAAGAAGAAGAGGAGGCCTAATCTATATGGTTGAAATTGATGAAGGAGAAGAGAAAAATACCCCAACCTTTAAAAATACCCCTTTCTTATGAGAATTCAAGGATGTATTTCCAGAAGAATTACTCGGCTTACCCCCTAAAAGGAAGTTTGACTTTTCTATCGACTTACTACCGAGAGCTGAACCAATATCAAGGGCACCTTACCGAATGAACACAACTGAATTACAAGAGCTCAAAATGCAATTAGAGGAACTCTTAGCTAAGGGATTTATAAGGCCAAGTGTATCACCATGGGGAGCACCAGTCTTATTCGTTAAGAAGAAGGATGGAACCTTAATACTATGCATCGACTATAGGATGTTGAACAAGGTCACAATAAAGAATAGGTATCCCTTACCTCAAATAGAGGATCTTTTTGACCAAATGAGAGAAGCAACAATTTTCTTGAAGATAGACCTCTGATCAAGATATCATCAACTAAGAATTAAAGAGGAGGACATTTCGAAGACAACTTTCAGGACTAGATATGGGCATTATGAATTCATAGTAGTACCTTTTGGTGTAACCAATGCCCCAACTGCATTTATGAACCTAATGAATAGTGTACTCCATGACTACTTGGACAAATTTGTTTTGGTATTTCTGGATGACATCTTGATTTACTCTAGGAATGAGGAGGAACATTTAGTACACCTACAAATGGTTTTGCAAAGGTTGAGGGAACATAAGTTATATGGGAAATTGTCAAAATGTGCCTTCTTCGAGGAAAATATTCACTACCCTGGGCATATAATATCAAAGAAAGGAATAGCAGTTGATCCAGATAAGATAAAGGCAATAGTAGAATGATCGATCCCTAAAAACCTTTCAGAGGTAAGAAGCTTTACGGGGCTAGCAGGGTACTATAGGAGGTTTGTGGAAGGATTCTCTAAGATAGCAAACCCCATCACCTCATTGTAGAGGAAGGGTAAAAAGTTTGTGTGGACAGAGAAAAGTGATAAGGAATTTCAAATCTTGAAGGGAAAACTAACTTCAGCACCCATTTTAAAGGTACCAGATTCGAATGGACACTTCAAAGTCATAACTGACGCTTCTATTAAAGGTTTAGGAGGAGTACTTATCCAAGATGAAGGGGTAGTAGCTTATGAATCCAGGAAGCTGAAGACTCATGAAGTTAATTATGCACCCCACGACTTAGAGTTAGCAGCGATTGTGCATGCCCTACATAAATGGAGACACTTCTTACTAGGGAAGCCCTTTGAGTTAAAGTCAGATAACCAAGGACTAAAGTACACCTTTACCCAACCCCACTTAAATGCTAGTCAAAGAAGGTGGTTAGAGTTTCTAAGTTAATATGATTTTAAAATTGAATATATTAAGGGGAAGGAAAATAGGGTGGCAGATGCTTTAAGTAGGAGGAGACACTTGCTGACTATAGCAACATTCAAAACTTCTTTCAAAAAGTAAGTAATGGATGAGCAGGGACATGACCCATGGTATGAGCAAGTCAAATTGACTTTAGAATACAATCCAATAGATCCTAAGATTGAAGGGTATACATTAGATGAAGATGGATTACTCAGATACAATAATAGAATTTATGTTCCTAGTTCAGGGGACTTAAGGAAGGTAGTCTTGTCGGAGGCTCATAATGCCCCTTACTCAGGGCACCCGGGGGTTAACAAACTTTATGCAGATCTAAAGAAGCTATACTTTTGGCAAGGGATGAAGAATGACATAGTCAAGTATGTGGCTAAATGTTTGGAGTGTCAAAGAGTAAAGGTAGAGCATAGACATCCAACTAGATTACTACAGTTACATGATGTACCTCAACACAAGTGGCAAGTTATGAGCATGTATTTTGTACAAGGGTTACCCATGTCACCTTCTAGGCATGATATAATAATGGTGGTAATTGACAAACTCTCTAAGGTGGCACACTTTACACCAGGGAATCTGATGGATGATGCACCTACCTTGGCAAGGCGCTTTGTTAAGGAAATATTTAGGTTGCATGGAATGCCAGAGAAAATCATATCAGATAGAGATGCTAGATTCACTTCAAGGTTTTGGACAACTCTTCAATCAGCTCTGGGAACTCAACTAAATTTTAGTACTGCATACCATCCTGAAACTGATGGTCAAACAGAGAGGACAAATCAGATTTTGGAAGACCTACTTCGCATGTACTGCATGGACCAATAGAAGAAATGAGAATATTACATACCTATGGTAGAGTTTGCTTACAATAATACATATCAAACATCTTTGGGGATGGCACCTTTCAAAGAATTGTATGGTAGGCCATTTTGAACACCTTTGAGTTGGGATAGTCTTGAAGACAGGGTAATTGTTGGACTAGATATGTTGAAGGAAATGGAAAGGAAAACTAAGGAAATTAGGCAAAGATTGAAGGAAGCCTCATATAGGCAAAAAAGTTATGCAGACAAGAAAAGGACACCAAGGGAGTTTGAGGTGGGAGAGAAAGTCTTCCTAAGGGTTATGCCACACAAGAGTTCCATAAGGTTTGGGAAAAAGACTAAGCTTGCACCTCATTATGTTGGGCCTTTTGAGATATTGGAAAGGATTAATGTAGTTGCATACTGGTTGGCCTTACCTCCCCAGTTGAGCCGAATCCATGATGTCTTCCATGTATCTCTTCTTAAAAAGTATGTACTTGATGAGAAACATATCTTGAATTGGGATCCTTTACAGGTCTAGGAAATGGGGGGAATAATGATAGAGCCATTCAGAATCTTGGAGAGGCGCCAGTGCCAATTGCGCAACGGAGAGGTTGATCAATGCAAAGTACAATGGAATCAGTATGATGAAAAGAATGCCATATGGGAAGATACTAGGGAAATGCAACAGTTGTTTCCTTTTTTGTTTGAAACTAATCATGAACTATAGACTCTTTTTGGATACATTCAATAAGTGCATCGGGACGATGCACAATTTAAGGGGGGGAGGATGTCATAACCCTCCCTTATCATTTTTAATTTGATGCAATTTCTATTATATCTTCTTTTGGTTGAACTATTGAATATGGTTGAATAAATATTATAAAAGGTTAAATAATGAACCCACATACACACTTGGAGAATATAATTTAAATAGTCATTATTTATTTTTCCCATTCCCAATTATGGCATATGTTGTAGGGGGAATTAGAAGCTTCTAGAGGAATCTTCATTCTTTAATTCCTTTGCATGTAACTCCCCTCCCCCACTAGGATATTAATCAATTTTGCATGGATCCAATATTGGAAAAAGAATCTCATTTTCAATTAATTCCTCTAGATAGTGGAGTTAAGGGGGTTTTCCTATATATTGTATGCAATTTTCAAAAGAAGGGAGTTGATTATTTTTTGAAGAAAAGTTTTCTCAAGTAGTAGTTTTTTTTCTTTTCTGGTAGTCATATTTTTCATTTGTAGAATTGTTAAGTTTTTTTTGAAGAAATTTCACCAAGCTTGCAAGGAAGGATCAAGAAAGGCTAGCTTGAAGATTTGGAGAGGATTCAACATCAAAAGGCTTCTCTAGGTTCCCCCTTTTCCATTTGCTAATTGCTTATGTAAATTTTATATTTTCAAAAGGAAATATCTCCTCTTAGATTCTTTTATTTGAATATAATTTTCTGAAGGAAATTATTACTTAATTGTTAGATAGATTTATTAGAAAGGAAACTCTATTTTTCATTAAAGAAATGCATTGATAAAAGTACTTTTCAAACATGCAAATGCAGATTTCTTTTTATTTGTTAATTTGTTTAGAGAAAAGAAAGAAATCAGACTTCTACTTTTTTCTGCTTTTTGAAATTTAGAGAAAATCTCGAACCTGGAAAAATCGTGCTTTTCAACATCTCTACTTTTTTTTTGAAAACCCAAAATTCTTTTATCTCTGTAAATAGTTTCTTTCTCTATGCATATAATCATTTATATTGAGAAATCTCGCTATGTGAAATAGTATTTCAAATATGAATTCTTCTCAATATTGTTGTATAAACTCCCCGTGAAAAATATTATCTTGTTATTTATTTCTTTTCAGAAATCTCTCTCCCTCTGTGATTGTTAATTTCCTAACAAACTCATCATAAAAATTTATGTTTATCTCAACGTAAGGCAAATTTGTTGAATATGATCACTGTGAAATCAAAATTTATACATCTATCTATCTCTGAGGTAATTTAGTTCTCTGTTGTATTGCTACCTCAAATTCAAGCACAATGTATTTTTTTTTGGGCTCTAGTGAGATCAACTGAAATAATTTTTCTCTATTATCTTTCATGCCTGTGAGTAGATTCTTTTTTTTTATTTTTATAATAACATTTTTAAATTGTTAATAGAACTGGAATAAAACCATATATATATATATATATATATATATATATATATATATATATATATATATATATATATAAAATTTGTACGATAAAAAAAGAGAATAAAATAAAATAAAGTAGGTTACAAAAAAATTGTTTACATAAAATAAATTTAATCGGTCAACGCAAGAGGGGGCGAAGTTATTAAACTCGTCGGGGAGTGGTACTCTCCACTACCCATGCAGTCACTGTAATGGTAGTGGCCGCAGAGGGAGTGGAGGGGCCCATGGCCATCCCCTCATCACTGCGGGCCTGTACCTGCAAGTCCGCAGTGGAGACGGGACCCGTGGCCCCCACCCCCACTTGGCAATAAAAGCCACTACCAAAAATTATTTTTGCAATTGGATTTTGTTAATAATTTCTTTAATTCAAATTTTATTTTAGTAAAGTTAAACTTAGATAAATTTATAAATTATTTATCTTTAGTAAATTTATAATTGTAAATTAAAAATATATCAAATTTAATAATTGGAATCCTTCAATTTAATTGAGATTTATTGGATTACTTGGTATTTTAGATTCATTAGAAACAATTAATTCATAATATTATGATTTGACCCAAATTTGTCTAATGTCTAAACTAATTGCTTATTTTGAACTAATGACTCTATAATTAATTATTCTCGTGATAGAAATAACATTTGCTTAATCTTGCATGTAAATGACACTATCCTTGCATCATGCGAATTACTTATACATTATTTGCAGTTATTGATGAGCAAGTTACATTTTCATCATCTTCATGCAAGTTACATGTTTAATTATCAATATGCGAGTTTCATAATTGCCATTATTGTAGTACCCCTACCCTAATCTACTTCTAACCTTGGTTTAATCTTGATTAGTTTATCTTAATATAATGTTATAGTCAGATGTTGATTTAACGCATAGCTGTTGATGTGACTTCCACACTAGTTGTATGCAAGTTGTTAGTGTACCTATCTCGTGGTATTAATATCGGGCTAACGCTTTCATTAAATTTTATATATGTATGCATGTATGACTCTTGGTTGCAGGAGATTTCAGGTGCAACGCCGCATGAGTGCGAGGTTCGGCTTCACCTGGATGTGCAGGTTTGAGTGTACCTTTTTAATCCTTAGAGTTGGATTAGGTGGTCGTAAGACCCTTGTCGACCTTAGTCGTGCTCAAGTGAGCATCGTTAGTCATCGTCGGTTATCCCTTTTTGTTTGGGTTTGCGAGTCGTCTGTTTGGTTGACCTTCTTAGTTTGCATGCTTGGTGTGTTTGGATAAATTGATTTATTAGTCCTTAGCAATTATTTTGATTAAATATGTATTTGTGCATTAGAGATTAATGGACTAGACTAATCGGGAATTCGTTATGCGATTTTCGTTGATATGAATTGCTTATTTTATATTGGGAGTGAATTCGATTAAATGACTGATTTTGAATATTAAATGCATTATATATATGCTGTTGAAAAAGAAAGTTTCATATTTATCGCAATAGATTTAATTGTATTCTGTTGGATTATTAAAATTGGAAAGGCTAAATTGGATTGGATGAGAAATCGATTTTTAATTGAAAAGCAAGTTAATTTGTTGTTGTAGTAAGAAAAGGATTAAATTTTGTGAATTATTTGTAAATAAGAATTTTTATTCCAAAAATGGAATTTTTGGGTCAACTCTTCCATATAACCCAAATTTGGGGAAAATTGGAGGGGATGGACATTTTTGGAGAATTTTTGGTTGAAAAGATTTGGGAGATGAAATTGGAGGATTTTTGGATGGAGAAGGAAGGATTTGGGAGCTGGAGATTTGGACTCTTCGGCAGATCTTGCTAGGAATGCGAGATCAGGTAGGATCTAGTTAACCATTTGGTTTCAAAATAAAATAGTTCCTTGTTTGGCCATTTTGAGTTTGGCTGGAGATTTATCTGAGGTTTTGTTATTCCTTAATGCTGTTTGGGTGTTTTGGAATCCCATTGTGTTTGGAGAATGAAAATTATCAAAGAAAATGTGGTACCAAAACCTAGTTCTTCTAAATCAAACTTATATTCAACCAAAATTTATTCGGTTCATTTGGGCGTTTTTGGTTTTGGAAGTTCGGACTGTGTTTAAATGGAAACATTTATTTTTATTATCAAACTGTGTGTTCAAACGAAATCTTAAACGTATTTTGTTTTTTTTTCGAATTGTGCGTTGTTATTTTTAATTGGAAACGAGCTGGGCGGATTAATGTTTAGCGAGGCCCTGTTGTTTGGGGATGGAGGGCAGGGAGCGGAGCTCCACCCGCTCCTCCTCCCCTCTTCCCCGCTCGTCCCCCGCACGTTCCCCTTTGCCATTGCACGCAGACCGTTTGGGCCGCGGCTCACGGCGGTGGCCGCAGGGCACCGCGGCACCTGCGGGCACCACCGTGGCGCCGCCCACGTGTTTTTTCCCGGCGCTGCAGCTAGGGCACAGCCCGCCCTCGCCTAGGGTTTTTAACATGCGTTTTTTTTTTTAAAGAAAAGAACCTAGTTTTTAAAATGGTATTTTGTTTAATGTATTTTTTTTTGTATTATTCAAAAAAATGCATATGATAGTTAATATCATTTTCATGTAAGTTATATTATTGTTAAGTGGATATTAGTTCTTAATTTGGATTAAGGAGGCATTAATCGTCACAAATGTTAGTTTGATAATGATTAATTTTATAATAGAGTTTATAGGTTAATTGTTATTCAACTTCATTTCGTGACTTATGCCCTCTTTCCAATTAAGTTCTACAACTGTGAATTTTCGCAATTGAATATTGTTGTTTATATTCTGATTGATCTTGGATTATAAATCTAGATCTCACCTTCTAGCTGATTAGAGCACTTGGCTAATTAAGGTAGTATGGTTTAAAAACAAAATAGAGAATAATGTGTTATTGGAAAATCGTTGGAATACGATGTAAATTCTACTTGATGATGTTAAATATTATCGTAGAACATATCATTTGAATAATTGAAAAGTAGTGAAATATTTATCGTTGGGCATTAGAAATTTAACGATATGCTTTTGATAATGATTATCTTCATTTGGACTTCCTTTTTATATTTATATTTCCATGATCCGTATAATGCATCTGGACTTGAAAATACGAAACTGTAGAGGTCGGTTTTAGACCAATATGTTAATGATGTTTTGTTGGAGATTAAATATCTTATTTATTTGATTAATGGTTGTCTGAGTTTAATTAATATGAATTTGGTTTAAAAAATCTTTATGGCTTTATATGTCTGTTCGATGCTTGAACCTTCAAGAGTTAGAAAACCAAGAACAACCTATCCCTAGATGAGGTAGATACTGTAAGCTGATTTAGATCTTGTAGAAAACTTGATCGACTTGTAATGTTTAAATCAAATTGAGGAAATATTGTCTTTTCTGATTATTGCCTTGCGAGTTTAATTTCTGTATTCGCTTTTAATTATGAAATGGCATGTTTTGCTTTGTTTAGTAGGACCCTGTCGTATGGAATGATTTGGGGTGCCTGTTTCAGTCCTCGATTTCTGAGTTGACTGTTGTATTGTGGTAGTGTCATTTTGATCATATCCTCCTTGTGTGTGAGTCGAATGATGATTGTGGTTGACCGTTGTTGGTCGGGTCTCTAGTTAGAGTACCGTCAGTAAGTGTTCATCTTTGAGTCGTATTTGACCTGATGATTGTTTCTCCTTCTTGAACTCTGTTCGTTTGACCATGTGTTTACCTTGGTTTTGAGTTCATTTGAGTATAGTCTAGTGTCGTATGGGAAAGTGGCTTTCGATTGGGGGCCGCGCCCAAAGTGGCTGCTGGGTAACCTGTCGAAAGTGAGTCTAATAAGTGATAACCTTTAAGTAGATTATAATGTAATCTCTAAATAAGATAATGTGCCTCACACATGGGACGAGTGCTATCATAGATTCGACATGCTGTGAGAAGGCCTGAAATGGCAAACCATCTTCCTTGTCTTCGCGAGAGGATGTGTGGGTCCACATGAGGCTTGGATGGGCCGGAAGCTCGGATTAGGTTGCCAGGGTAACCCAGTGTATGGGGCCGGGACCTATGAAGACTTGCCATGGTATCCATACCAGGTTGGGTGATGACACTTGTCCCTACGTTTGCTAGTGTGTTGTCGTTTTGTCCTGTTAGGAGTACCTTTGTGGGTCATCCTCTTGTATCTGCCCTTGTGAGTGTCGGTTTCATGTTAGACCTTGGGTGGTGATGGCTCAGTTTTGTGGATGCTCTTCTGGACTTATGTTTTTAGCTTTGATTATGTTCAGCTGGATCCTGTTCTTTCAAGGATCGTTTATGTATTAATTGACCGATGTGGTCGTTGTATATTGTTCATGTTTTGCCTTGATGGCCGGATTGTAATGGTGCAACCTCTTGTATTCTTAACTTTATTAATTATCAGAGGGGTCTTGCAGTTGAGTAGACCCGGAGATGTAGCCCTTTAGGGGTGAACTCCGAGATCATTATGGTGTTATGTGATGTATTCTCTTATGTTTCCTTTATTCAGCTTTATCATGTATGATTAGCTTATGTTAGTATGGTTAAGTGGATAAATGGAATTAACTTTAAATGTTTATATGCAGTTCTTTCTTGAATGGCATGTTGGTTGAATGCGTAAGTGGTTTAGATGAAATCTATCTTTGATGCTAGTATGCAATCGTCTTTTAAAATGCAATGAGTAGGAATATGAAAGAATGTAACTTAGAGTAATGAATTATACTCAGTTGTTGTTAAGGAATTTAAATATGCTTGGAAAGATCTCTTATGTTATGATGAAATCCTAGTGTATTAGAATGATTAGATGTATGGTTTGTAATTTTAAATGAAAAGCTTGAATGAGGATTATGAATGGATCTTAATGATGAATCCTTGCTTGTGATTTACATTTCAGTCCTTTGAAAGAAACTATCCCGATTAAGAATTATCTCGTTGTTAGATTAGCAGCTTATTGGATTAATTGTGTGAGTTAAGTGAATTGTGAAATTTAAGTAATCTCGTTGGGAAACTCTTTAGGTGTTAGTTGATGTCTTCCGCTATGTAATCTAAATCTTTGATATCTTGTTGCATCTTATGTGTTGTAACTTAAAAAAAATAAAATTGCACTCTATTCTTGTGTTATGGCTTAATCCCTTCGGGGTTTCCTGGTGGGGCATTACAATTATTGTGCAAGTTATATTTCAAGTTTTGAATATTAAATAATTTAGTTTTCAAGTGGTTCATGAATCCCATAGAAGTAATTTTTTTTTAATTATTTAAGCTTTGCAATGTCTAATTATGCACGTTCATTTCATAATTGTTTCAAGCAAGATGCTAATTAAAAGTTTTCATAGCCTCTTAGTTAGAAAACTAAATAAAGGGAGTTGGAAAACAAAAACCTAGCAGCGATCGGTATTTACGGTGCCTCTGGGTCACACTTACGGGTAATGTCGTCGTGTTGAACTACTACACTTAACGCCTAATAAAGCTGCATCAACGACGTCTGTGGCATCGTCCCTATAAATCGTTGAGGAGTTATAAGGGACACTTGGAAGTTAAAATCCAAGGGGAGGGTAAACCCCCTTGGATCGATAATCTAATAAGATAATCCTTAAATGATTTTACATTTGCTAAGTTAAACCATAGTAAACCCCTTTAGGGTTGATTGAGTGAAATGCTTTTATAAATTTGATTTAATCTCGAAGAGTTGTTGACGATTGAAAATTGGGTCAAGGGTGACGCTTGCGATAGGTATTAGGATCTAGTTGTTTTAAGGCACAAGCAATAGGCCATCTTGAGCCTTTGCTTAAGTGCTACCATCATGGGTAGCAACCACAGAGAAACTGTCTCGGACATTGACCCTAGAAAGGGTTGTATACCCACCAAACGGTTTACATTAAACCATAGATTAGAAAATAGAACTACATACTTTATGCCTTGATCTCGTGCCGAAACGGGTATGTAGGCAGTCTAGGGATGAAGTTGTCCCTAGTACTCAGGCATTCGTGGATGGGGTCTAGGTTTGGTAAGAAGAAGGATTGCAAAGAATCCTAATTTGAAATATATGTGTAATAAAAGAAAAAGTAAATTCAATGCATACTCGGAAGGAATCCCGTATGGATTCGCTTGACTTCCTGAGGCTTTAAGCCAAATTCTGAGGTGGAATTCAAGCTTGCATTATGTTATTTTGATTTCTCCTAAGGACAGCGATCTCGATGCACTCCTATTAGAGGAGTGTAGTGCTAAGTGAGTGGCTCAGGACCCGAATGGTCCCGATGAGTCTAAGTCTCTGTCTAGAGCACCTCTTATCTCAATTGGATAGATGCCTACCCCATATGGGTAGATGCCTATCCCGTATTGGATAGATGAAACCTTCTATTCCGTATGGATAGATGCCTAACCCGTATGGTTAGATGCTCATCTTGGATGGATGAATGCCTAATCCAAATGGATGGATGCCCAGAGTATGTGATTGAATCAAACACAAATGATTAAATTAAATATTAAAGAAAAAAGAGGTCAAAATTTTGTTGGGTTAAGTATAGTGGGTTATTACAAAACCCTACTGACCCTATTTTGCCTCTTCTAGCCGGTATTGGGATTAGAGATTTCAAAAGCTTCACTAGTCATAAGGGAGTGAAAGAATGAAACTTGTCAAGGGTCTGCACCTACCCAAGAGTCCTTCTCATGCCTAGTTTGACCATCCACCAATTTGTTGTTAGGGTTTCTACCTTCTTTTCCTACTGCACAGGCTTGCCACATGACCGATGTCAAGCCTAGGGCATCATCTTAGGAAAGTCAAATGACACTTCCTATCTTCAGAACCACCAGGAACATCTAATATAAATTCCAAATCAACATACTCCTAGGTTTTAAATCGATCCCATTGAGAGATGTTGATTTGTGCCACTGTTTGCATCCAAACCCTTGGTTTGAGGGTTTTAGCAGGCCAATGGGATGGAAAATCCTCTTTCTCTCAAACCTGAATGTTTCAAGACCTTAGACCAAATCCAAATGATCTATGCAACTCTATTATAAATTTTCAAATTCTTAACTCATGCCCACCATTCACAAGGAATCATGCAAGAATAAGAAACACAAGGAAAATGCAGAAAATCTCAGTAACCGTTTTGTTAGAAGACAAGCGTTTCATTCAAAATCATCTCTAACCAGTAAGCATCATTCCTCTAGTCTTATATCATGCCAAGGAGCTCCTCCAACTGCCTCCATTGCATACAAGCAACCAACCAACCGTTGGAGTAACCATATTTCAAAATGTTGCAAGAAAAGTTGCTTAAGACAACAATTGCAACTTTGCAACTTTTGACAACTTTTTACAAGTTGGTCTTGCCTTCACACCAAAAGTCAAGAATGAACATACTACACATTGCAGACCCTTAAACATCAAAAATACCTATAAAATAGCCATAAAAGGCCTTTGACCAATTTGACACACCTTGGAGCCTCATAGCTTATTACATTGCCTAGGCCTAATCAATAGGCCTTCAAACACACACACACACACACACATTCTATTCCAACATAACCATGAATCAAGATGATGCAGACACATGCCAAAATAAATTAGACACATGTCCTAGTGCTCCTGCACCATAAACACATGCATGTACATGTATATACACATATGTATATATATACATATATATGTATATACACATATGTATATACATGTATATATATGTGTGTATGTATATATATACATATATATGCATATACATGTATATATATGTACATACATGTATATTTATGTATGTATATACATGTATGTACATATATACAAGTATGTACATTTATGTATATATACATAAATGTACATATATGTATATATATATATGTACATACATGTATATTTATGTACATATATACATGTATGCACATATATGTATATATAATGTACATACATACATGTATGTACATATATGTATATATACATGTACACACACACACACATATATATACACACACACACACATATATACATGTATATATATATATACATGTATATATGTATATGTACATGTATATGTATATATACATGTATATATGTATATGTATATACATGTATGTATATACATATACATATATACATCTATATATGTATATGATACATGTATGTATATACATATACATATATACATGTATATATACATATACATGTACATATACATATATACACGTATATACATATACATACATGTATATACATATATAAATACATGTATATATATATATATATCATATATATATCTACATATATGTAGATATATGTATATGTATATGTATGTATATGTATATGTATATATACATATATGTATATGTATATTATATGTATACATATACATATATGTATACATGTATATGTATATATACATATACATATTTACATACATATATATGTGTATGTATATGTGTATGTATATGTATATGTATACGTATACATATACACATGTATACATATATGTATATGTATATGTATATATATGTATACATACACATACATACATATATACATGCATACATATACGTACATATACATACACATACATACATATACATACATAAATATACATACATATACATACATATACATACATATACATACATACATATGTATACATATACATATACATATACATATACATATACATATACATATACATATACATATACATATACATATACCTAGTTTTTGGAGAAAATTGTGTTGGCCCTAACATTATCGAATCTAGTCTCGATTTGTGGAAATAACCATTGTAATTTGGTCTAAATGCAAAAATACCTTGAGAACTCTATATAAAGCACCGTTTATTATTCATTTTAATCATCTCATCCTTACATAAGCTATCATTCAAATTCAAGAGCAAATATTCTTCATCTAGAATATATCCGAGTTCAAGGAGTATTAAGCCACAACAAGTTGTCTTCAAATATATTTTCATGATGGATTTTTTATGATTTATCATGTTATTGCATTGACACTTATGGGACTTATCTAAAGAGCATTTCACTATCAATCAAAAGTATTATCATTTCATTTTAGCACTTCAATTCAACATTTCCTTTAGAGTTAGCTTCTACCCTATCAAGGGTAATCTCTCTTTCTAATCATTATTGTTTTAGTAGAGGTTAACACCTATGTAGGGTTTGACTTAGGCAAGCCCCTATACATCCCAACACCATTTTTCTTTCCTTTTGTACATTTATAAGATGAGAAACAAGTTTTAGACTCAGTAGGGGCAGAATGCAGATAGAGACAGAGGAAACAAGATGGAATTCAAAAGAAAAGGCAAGGACTAAGGCACCTAGTGTCCTAGTCCACTTGGACTATGGCACCTAGTGCTAGTGTCTAGGGGTTTGGCTTGAAATTTGACTAGAAGTCGATTTGAAAGATCCTAAGATCATTTTTGACCCCTATTTGCACTTGGAAATTTGTCAAGACTAAGACAACTATCCATAGTGTCCAACCATTTTGAGACCTAATTTCAAACAAAGGTTCCTTTCTACACCTTATTGAACTAGTTCTATACAACTCAATTGATTTCTAGTTTTGTATTCATTTGTTTAAATTATTGTCAATTTTACATAAATTAACCTAGTTCTTGCATTTTCACATCTAAATCACTATCCAATTATATCAAATCATAAAAGAGAATAACCAATCAAAGTGCCCAACTCTCACAAGGGTCTGAAGTTGGATCTAATTGGTAATCCCAAAATTTATAATGGGATTCTCTCAATAATAATGTGATTATTAAGTGCACATTATTATAATTATTATTGGTAATCCCATCTAAATCATCATTATTGGTAATTTTATCTAAATTTATAATGGGATTAATTTATATAGTTGGGTATAAGTGCACATCTAAATCATTATTAACTCTCACAAGGTTCTGAAGTTGCCTAATTACTCCATTGTTAACACTTTTTTTACTTCGCTTATCAAAATTTGGTAATCCCAATCTAGTTGCCTAATTACTCCAATCTAGTTGAGAAATGACTAGCATTATTAACACTTGTATTCATTATCCATGTATTCATTATCATAACTGTAGACACTAAAAAATGGTCAACACCCGTGTCTCCTATTTTTAACATATCATGAGCATAGTCTTTACTGACTTAATTCTCCCAATTCTTCCCATTTTTGTCCAATTTGACGTAATCTGACTTAATTTGAACAAATTAAGGTTTCTGGATGTAACTTTTGACTAATTTGGCCTCTTAGGTTTAATTAATTAATTAAACCCCCTTTTTACTAATAATTCTTCTAAGTCCTAATTAAATATATTAAATAATTTATTTATTTGTCTCATTTTCCCATTAATTAAATTAATTTATTCTGTTTAATCAACTAATTCATCAATATGAGCAATAAATTAATAAATCATTTTTATTAATTTATCATATTTAACTTCCTCCAAAATAAAGATAATTAATAAATTTTATTTATTAATTCATATTTATTGCTTTTTGTGAGGAGATAATTATTGTCTTATTATGCCGAAGGCATACCCTATATGAAGTTTTCCACCCACATTATGAAATCAATGATTCAAATTTGAGGAGAAGGATGAAAGACTATAGAATTAATCACAACCACTTATTTATATTTACATTAAATTTTAAAAAGATATATTATATGATAAACAACTAAAAAATACACATTTTTATGCCGAAGGCATACCCTTTATGAAGTTTTCCACCCACATTGTGAAATCAACGATTCAAATTTGAGGAGAAGGATGCAAGACTATAGAATTAATCACAACCACTTATTTATATTTACATTAAATTTTAAAAAGATATATTATATGATAAACAACTAAAAAATACACATTTAAATATATTAATTAATTAGAAAAAGAATGCTCATAAAGGAAAATATCTAATAAGAATATTTTTTCAATATTATTTATTTTATTAAGATTTTCTATCTTGTTTTTTAATTTTCTAAAAAAGAAAAAGAAAAAGTAGGAAAATAAACGTATTATTAAATTTCTACAAAGAAAAAAATATTATTAAAAAAAGTAAAGCTAAAAGTAGGAAAATAAATGTATTATTAAGTTTCTACAAAGAAAAAAATAATATTAAAAAAAAGTAATTAGCTTTATTCTAATTCATCTTTTCCTTTTTGTTTTACTGATTAATTTTCATTAAGTGTAAAATTTATTTTAGTTATTTATGTTTTTTATGAAATTACAAATAGTAATTTAAAAATATTAAAATTAATTTAATTTATAATTATTTGTCTTATCAAAATGTTAGTTGTTGTAGAATAATCATATTTAGAATTAAAATATTTCTTAATTTGATGAGAATATTTTTAATGTTACCTTCTTTTATTTGATATACTATTTTTTAATTTATTTTAATTCTTCTACTTCTTTTTTTTTTCAAGATTATTTATTTATTAAGTTAAAATTTAATTTTAATTATTTATGTCTTCTTATGGAATTACAAATAATAATTAAAAGATATTAGAATTAATCTAACTTGTATTTTTGTCTTATCAAAATTTTGTTTATTCTAGAGTAATTAAATATTTGAAATTTATTTTAATTTATATAATAAAATAAATTCCAACTTAGAACCTAAATTAAATGTTAAGAACAAGAGAGCAAGAGAGAGCAACACACTATTGATTAGTCATTTCATACCAATAATTTATAGATAGTTGTGTCCTTGAAGAGTTATACTAAGGGTTACATGCCATTTCATTATTATATCCATCTATATCTCTCTCTAGGCTATCTATATCTCCTTACCTCTCTCTGTATCTCTCTCTTTGCCCCCTCTATCATTCCCACTATATCTATCTTTGTATCTCTCCCTTTCCCCCTCTCGCTCACTCTTTTTATATATCTCTACTTCTATGCCCTCTTTCTCCCTCTCTCCCTCACTATGTCTATTTATATATTTTTATTCCTCTCTCTCTCTCTCTATATATATATCTCTTTTACTCACACACATTCTATATTTCTCCTTCCTTATCTCTATCTCTATATCTCTCTCATTCACATAGACACATACTCCCTATTTCTCCCTCTCCCTTGCTATCTCTATCTCTATCTCTATCTCTTATACACTCCTCTTCCCTCATCTCTCCCACTCTCTCTCTATATCTCTCTCTACCTCTTCACATATCACTTCCTATATCTTTATCTTTCTATCTCCATGTCTCCCTCTCCCTCTTTCCATTTCCTTCCATCCCTTCCTCTCTCTGACCACCTTTATATTTTACAAGTTAAATCTATTCTCTCTCCCCTTTCTACCCTTATCTCCATATCTTTCTATCCCTATACATCCCTCTCTCCATCTTTCTATCTTATCTCTCCCTGTATTCCTCTCCCCATACTCCCTCTTTTTATATCTCTCTACTTCTACTCTTTCTAAACATACACTCCCTATTTCTCCCTTCCTATCTCTATCAGTTTTATCTCTCTATATTCCCCCCTCCCTATCACTCTCCCTCTTTCTAAGGTCTAAACCTTTTAATCTATTACTTGTATTTGTCACCTTATTTCTCTCTCACTGTTGCCCCCTCTATCTATATCTCCATACATCCATGTCCCCCTTTGAATCTATGTATCATTATCTTCGCCTCTCTCTCTCTCTCTCTCTCTCTCTCTCTCTCTCTCTCTCTCTCTCTCTCTCTCTCTCTCTCTCTCTCTCTCTCTCTCTCTCTCTCTCCCTATCCCCCTATTTATCTCCTTATCTCTATCCATCTCTCTTTCTCTTCATGTATATCTCTACATCTCTCTATTTCTATTCCAATATATGTGCATCTCTCCCTCTATCTCCCCCTATTTCTCTCACCTTCTTTCCATCTCTATTTGTCTATCCATAGATCTCTTTGTTTGTTACCTCATTATATATCTCCCCCCCCTCTCCCCCCCTTTCTATATGTCCTTAGATATATATCTCACTCTATCTCACCATCTATTTATATGTATCTCTCCCTCTTCATTTACAAATCTCTCTCTATCTCTTCCTCTATATCCCCCTATCTTTCCATCTTTCTATCTTTCTATCTCCATGTACCTCTCTCTATCTCTCTATCTATTTTCCCTCTTCCTCTCTCATTCTATCTTCATCTCTACCTATATCTTCCCCTCTCCCCTATATCTCTAGACATGCCTCTTATCCATCCATCTCCCTCTCTCTCTCTCTCTCCATCTTTTTAGACCTCTATTTATCTATATCTCTTTTCCTCTCTATATCTATCTCTCCTTATCACTTATTTCATCTATCCCTCTAACTCTATCTAGTTATCTTTATCTCTCTCTATCACTACATCTCTCCCTCTTTATATATCACTTACTATCTCTATCTTTTTCTCTCCATTTCTCTTTTTATTTTTATTTTTCATTTTTATCTACTCCTCTCCCCTCTCTCTTTTATCTCTCCATATCTCTCTCCTCCTCTCCATATTCCTTTCCTTATTCTCCATCTTTGTCTCTAACTCTGTTTATATCTATATCTTCTTCTTCTCTATCTCTATCTTTATCTCTTTGCCCATCTCTCTCTCACCTATCCCCCCTCTATGTCTCCCTCCTTTTAGCACTATCTCAACCTCTCTCTCGCTCTCACCATGTGTTGTTGGTAATGAAACTTGATTTTCTTCTCAATTTAAAGGTTTTGTTTCAATTATGATTGAAATGCTATAAGTGGATGCATAGGTAATTTGAAGCTATCACTTCTCTAATGAGAACTTTGTTGCACAAACAATATTATGACCTAACAAGTGACCTCATGTATTACCCAATTATATGCAAAAAAATAGACCAATGTTTTTTCTAATTCACCTTACACACCTCTTTTGGCATACCCATTGCACACTAAGGTGCAATTGCTAGTTTATCAATTATCTCTAATTATACTCTCATGTGGGGATATTTCTCGCCTTTTTTTTATTCTTCTATTTTATCCTCTTATATGGAGATATTTAATAAGTTCTAATTATTAAATTTTCTCTTAAAATCCTCTTAATTTTCAAATTTTAAAGCTAATATCTTTCCTTGATTTTCAAAAATCAATCTTTTTTGCAATATCTCTTTAATCTTAATTTTCAAAAATCAATCTTTTTGACAATCTCTCTTTAATCTTAATTTTAAATTTGAAAATGAGGTATGCATCTTCAAAAATCTACTTTTTTGTGAGGAGATAATTAATAAATCTTATTTTTCTTATAAGAGGATATTTTATTTATTTTTAATTCTTCTATTTATTTTTTTCGAATGAAGATATTTAATAATCAATACATGATCTCAAATTTATACATGAGGCATGAGAGATGGATTAATTAAAGATTCTAATAAAATTGTAACAAATGTCAATTCTCCAACAACATTAAGGAGATGACTTATTCTTTCTATAATTAATAATAATAAAGACCAAACTAACAAGAGTTGATGGTGTCACAATCCTAATCAAACTCTTCACAACATCATGAATTGTTACAATTGAAAACATGTATAAACATGGAATAATAATTCATGTCATGATCTATTGTTTCCACAAGTTTCTCCATTGTTCTTTGACTTCAATAACTCCAAATCCATGAGATCAGAAAGAGGTGGAAGAGTCCAAACTGAATTAGAACTCATTCCTTAATTGTTGCCTCTGATTCTACTAGTTTTGTCTCAATCAATTTCTGGTGAATATTGCTCCTTAAATATTGCGAATTAGCTCAAATAATTTAATGGATTGGTGTTCCTCATTTTAAAATTTCCAAATCATTTTGAAGATCTGAATTTTTTTAATAAACGAGCCAGATATGTTTGTTTTACCGAAACTAGGTTTTTTTGACTTTTTCTACACTTTTAGTCAATAGCTACATCTGTCAATTACCAACGTGTTTATTATTCTTTCTAGCTGCATGAATGACTCAAATATCTCAAAAACAACATTTTAATCCTTCTAAAAGACTTTACATTTAATAATAACCATTAATCATAATATATTACCATTATCTAGCATTAACTAGTTAAACATACAAATGCTAATCAAATATCATTAATCCTAGTTAATGTTTCATATGATCAAGGTAATGTTTGGAAATGTATTGAAATGGTATCATAAATATGAAGTAAATAATGCAATAAACATGACAATTTATAGGCTCATCAAATGGGCCAACAAAAAGTCAAGCCTATTGTGGATTGGCTTGCACTGCAAAATAAATATTTTTGAGGTAAGAAGTTTTTATGAGTTAGCAAGTTTTTATACGAAGTTTATAAAATAAAATAAAGAATGTGCACTCATAACAAAAAAAATGAGGGGATAAAAAAATATAGACTAAAACAACAAATAAAACTTTGATTTAATAAATAATGGAGTAATTAGACAACTAGATTGGAATTACCAAATTTTGATAAATGAAGTAAAAAAAAGTAGTAATTTTGAGTTAAGAGGGATAACCAATAGCATATTTTTAGTGACAAGGTTTATAGTGTAAGCATAATTTAATGATCATTAGCTCTATGCCATGGTTTATGCCATGGTTCAAGCTTAAATAAGTAGATACATTATTTGATGGTTGAAGAGTTTGTTTTGTATGGAAATAATCAAACACTATAATATTTCAATAGCCATGTTAACTTGAACCTTGTAATGATTATAAAGTTATTCTATTGTATTGAAGCTTCAAAGTGGTAAATCAAATAGACTAATATATTATTAATTATAAGACAAAATTTGTGGGTTGAGGTGAGAGTTGAGATTGTAGGCTTTTAAGAAATAAATAAATTGTATGAGAATAATACAGTTTTTCTAAAGAATGGAAAGCTTATGAATAATAATCAATAAGTATGCATAAGAATAGATGATATGATAATACTATTGTTATAAATAACAAATTAAATGTATACCTATGTGTTACATGAAAAAAAATCTGATTAGGTAAAAGACTAATGGTGGTTTAGTAGGATATTTTTCTATTAACAAGACATCAATATCGGTGGGTGAGAATCAATATAGAATGAGAATGCATCAAAATAGTTAACGATGTGTAATTTACAAATTAGTTATATGTGTCTTAATGGGTACCTCCTATTTGAGCTACAAAAATCAAATTAAAACAATGGACAAATCAAAACACTAATAACGAATCACATTTAGATGGGAGGAAATAGACGTCGCTATGAACCCAACAACTGTAAGGAGTGGAAACAAAAGGAGGTTGTTTGGAACATTTTGCAGAAGGGTGGGTTTTCAAAGTTTATGGAGAGGCTCCATGGGAGGGATGCCACAATCACTAATTTTTTCTACAAAAACTGGAGGAAGGGCACTCTGAAGATGGGAGATCAAACAACCTCCATTAATGAAGACCTCATCGCCCAGGTCATGGGTCTTTGCAGGGAAGGAAGCAATTATTACAGAGACAGAAAATCGAGCAAGGAGGCTATTGAGTGATACCCCGAAACGACAAAGGAGAAAAAGCATCCGGTAAAGCTAAGTAAAACTTACTACTCGCCTAGGGCATTTGTTAAACCATGGAGGGAGGTCTTGTTTGCTATTATGTGTTATGTTACCTTGGATGGCAGATTCACAAAAGTGTATGGCTATTGTTTTGTTTTGCTTAACCATTTCAGGTATGATGAAAAAGTTAATATTCTATATTTCCTGTTGTGTTCTATGAATGCTACCATTAAGGCCCATAAAGAGAACCCTAGGGGTGATACAACCATGCATCAAGGTCTTATGGTGTTAATTTATGACCACCTAAAAGCCAACCAAATTGCCTGCCCCCAGCCTTCTATCTCCGAGTCTGAGGAGGAAGGGTCAGATTCTGTTTTTTCAATGGGTGAGGAGTCTGAGAGTGATTTGATGAGTGAGTCTGAGGAGAGTTTGGATGAATCTGAAGCTGAAACTAGCAAGAAAAGAAAACAAGTGAGTACCAGGCCCTCCTCCTTGAAGGGTAAGAAAAAATCTAAAGAAAAGGTTTTCCAAATTCGTTCCTCCTCCTTAGAGGAGGCCTCTAAGGATTTTGAGAAGGATGAACCCCAGTCTCCTTAGAAAAAGAGAGGAGGGGACCACAGGGGAAGGTTTTGATCAGAGGATTGATGGAAAAGTTGATAAGATCACTAGTGGCGACGCCCCCAAAAATGAACAGGACAATCTTGGTGAGGAAACTCCCCCTTCAAATCCTCTCCCTGAGGGTTTGAAAGGATTTGTGGACACCATCGATTGGTTAATTAACAGTTACAAGAAAGCTATGGAGGATAATAAGAAGCTGAGCCACAAGGTCCAAATTCTGGAGACAATCAGTATTGGTGGAGGCAAATCTATGGCGGAATATGTTGAGGATTTGACTAAAACCGTTGCCAAAGCCGAAGAGATCAGAGATTCCTTCAACCCTAGGTTCGAACAAATTGAGAAGGACTTGACAGAGATAAAAACTAATGATAATGTTATGGACCAGAGAATGGCGGATACTGATAACAAATTCAACAAAATTGAAAAATGCCTCAAAAGTATTGCTGAACAAAGCTTTAGCATTTTGAAGGCCTCCGCCGACAATACCGAAATCCTCATTAGCAAACCGGAGGATGAGAAGGATTCCTTGGAGCTGGAACCAGACATTGAAGGTACGGGAGAAGTGCAAGGACCTAGAACAAGGAACAGAGGCAAAAATAAGGAGAAGAAGCCAAACAAGGATATGGAAGAACTCAAAGTTGTTGTGGCAAACTATGACTAGTTAGTCAATAAGGCGGCGGATCTTCTTAAGTCTTTATAGTTGTTGTTTATCTTTTGTCTTTTCTCTGGTTCTTTCACTTTGCTGTCCCTTTCTTTTGTTGTCCATTCGGTTTATTGGCCTTTTTGCCAATCATTTTGTAAGCTGTTTCAAGCAGGTTTGGATGCTTTTTGATGAACTATTTTATGCTCCTATTTTAAAGGTTTTGGGTTCTTAAAACTTGTTTTTCATATTAATCAGAACGAATCACATTTAGATAGAGGAAATGTAGAAGTAAACTAGAAGATAAAAACTAACATAAACCTTCATATGATTATTTGGATATTATTTGTAGTGTTAAAATGTAGGTACTCAAATTGATGGCATATGCCAAAAAAAAAATCATTCGTGTGTATGGAAATGAACGATGAAGTTGGCGATTTATAGGATTTTTGATAGGAACATGAAGAGCGGAGATTCAATCTCAATGGATGACTAATTCATATGAGAGGAGTGAGGAATCCTTGCTGACTAAGAATAGTCAAAGGAGTTACTAATTGGAAAGGATAATTATCTTTTTTATTTATTTATCTTGATGAATATGTGTGCATGAGATAAAAAAAAATAGAAGAGGAATAATGAAGGGGGTTATAATTTGGATATCTGAATTTTATTTATTTATTGGAAATGGACACAAGATCATCATTATTATTTGAAAATTAATATATGGATATTTTGTAGTTTTTCAATTTATTAATGATGAGAAAATAAAAGGGGGAATTAAAAAAAAGGTAGGAAATGACATTGGGTTGTGACTTGGATGCAACATAGTGTTATAACAAAATATTATGTAATGATGAGAAATAAATATCTACAATTTTCCTTCCCCTTTTTTAAAATGACATAATGAAATAATAACATTTCAAAGAAAGTATGATGCAAGAGGGTACTCCGCTTTGTATTCTAACATAACTCAAAAACACATGAGCAGAATAGAGACTCTCTATTCTAAATTTTAACACTTAGATTGCAACAAATTTGAGAGCACATTTTTTACAAAAGTGGCCTCTTGACTCAAACAAGCTGTCTCTCGCATTCCTCTAAAATTCCTAATGCCTTTCTCACGGGCTCTTTAGCCTTTTCACACTCTTTTCTCTATTTTCCTCTACACTTATGCATCTTTATCCCATTTCCCACTAGGTAGTTTCTTCAGGGCACAATGTAGCCTCTACTCACATTCCCTCTTTAATGACTGATGCTATCCTCCCTCTTTAATGCTACACAGACCTACACATTTATTTTTTCACATCCACGCACAATGTACTAATTGACCCTCTCTTGTTTTTTTTTCCTGCGCAAGCTTCTTCCCTCTATGAAATCTGTTTGACCCCTTTCTCTTGGGTTGCTACTTGCACTCCAATGATGCCTCTCTACCTATAATTTTTTTTTTATTGATTCATATTCAATTGATGTCTCTTTGTTTCTTTGCAATGGACTTTGCATTCTCACTTTCCATCGCATTTCATATTCTATATTATATTTTTCCTTGTTGCACATCTATTGGTCTCCCTTCACTTGTATTTATCTCACTCACTTATAACTTGCGCATAATTTCATTATTTTATTTTATTTTATTTTGAATTATTTCTTCACATAGCTTCATTTCTCTTAAGATCAATACCCATGAATGCCACGTTGTCCTACATATTTTCACATTCTTCTTTTTATTGTTTTTGTTTTACTCTGGTCGATACCATCAATCTTTTATCTTCCTTGCTAAATCATTTCTGATCAATGTCTTTCCATTCGATGGAACCATTTTGGATAATATCCATATGATTAAAATGCAATGTAGAAAGATGATTGGAATGAACAATTATAATATCTACCCATGAGAATCCATGAGAATAAAAAGTTAACTAGTGAGACCAGGTCCATTGGGCCCTATGCACAACCAAGAAATGGTTGCATTCATCGTAGCTCACAAGACAACATTTGAAGCATTCTGTCAAATAGTTAGTATGTCATGTCTATGCTTCCACGTTAGCATACATGTCTAGCAAGGTAGTTGTAACTTACAACATCTGACAAAATTTTATGAATTGATGGATGTCCATACAAGTCATGATCTCCCAACTCAACTTCTGCATCCTTGCTCCAATATAAGCATATAAAGAACCATCATCATTAAATGTGCTACATGGAATTGGTTGATCAAATGTTATTTCAACTTTGGGCATGCTAGCGTCAATATTATGAGTGAGAGTGAAACTCTACCAAACAAAAATCAAACCAAAATTGAAGAAATCAAACCAAAAATATTTTTGGTTGGTTTTAATTGCGTGTCTGCTTGCGTTCGCCTACACTAGACATGTTGGGTAGGAAAAGTTTTGTGAGTAGAACACTAAAAATGGATTTAGGTAATAAGATTACCCTTGCAAGTTGTAAACAACCTGCCATGAACTCCATCACTATGTTAGGTACACCAAATCACTTTCTTTTCCTCATCTTCTAACATCTCACCAAAGCAACACTCATCCTCCTCTCATGACTTTTCATACCACTCTCTTGTCCTCATGTGGATTTGCATCCACCATATGTCGTCGTCCTCTGCCAAATATTTCCTATACACTTATCCTTCATGGGATCTAACCCACTATTATCCAGCTTCCACCAAATAAATTCTCCTCTTCTCCTCTTTCATGGATTTTGACCTAGCACAAACCAATCACCTTCATCAAATCTAACTAGAAATATCCTCTACTGCTTCCACACACAAACATGCAACCTTCTGACCCTAATCGACAAAATCAACTTGTAGTCTCTCTACATGCACATATGCAACATTTGCAACTAACTCATTCGTATTTATTTCTTTTTCATAAACCCCAAAAAATCAATAATTAATTGTACTACAACATCCTTAGGTAGCTCTAACATATCTTTCTCATTTTCTTCTCTCGAAATGATCTCCTCTCCAATAAACTCACCATCTTCATTAGGTCCTCGATCAACCTCCAAATCCACTCTCTAAACTTCATCTTCTACCTCAATCTATGAGGTATTTTCTTCTCCACCACATTATCTACATTCACTCACCAACTAATGATCCACTATGATCGTTTTCTCCTCTCTTCTCTCTTCATTATTCTTTTCACTAGTATAGGTGACTCTCACTTGTTTCGCCTTCCAGTTGCAATTGTCCTTTTTCAATGAGATTCTCCACATCCCATAACTTTATTTGCAATATCTCTCCAAAAACAAAATCAATGTGGGCCTCCTCATGCCCCACTTCATCCTTTTCTTTGAAATCATCCTCTCCTCTACTGTAATCACTTCTCATACTCCACAATCTAAATAATTATTTCCTTCATGGCTTCCTAGCTCTTAATCGATCAAGTTTTTGCACACCTACAATTATCTTGTCGAGATCTCCACAATTTCTTCATTATTCCAACTCTCTTTCCATGACTTATCCCCCTTAGCTCTCATTTGTTTAGGCCTTGTCAAACACTTGCAACAATTCTCTCGAGCCTTTGAGAGAACTCCACCACTTCAAATTTCACCCACAAGTCCTAGTGGATCCTCTCCACTCTTAAGACCCCTTACTTTGATATTAATTGATACAAGAGGGTACTCTCCTCCGAATTCTAACAAAACTCAAAAACACATGAGCAAAATAGAGAGACTCTGTTCTAAAATTTAATGCTTAGATTACAACAAATCTAAGAACATAATTTTTAAAAAACTAGCCTTTCAATGGCCTTTTCACTCAAACAAGCTCTATATTACATTCCTCTAAAATTCCTTATGCTTTTCTCATAGGTTGCCTCAGTTGTACATGCTCCCTAACTCTTTAGCCTACTCATAGTATTTTCTTTGTTTTCCTTTGCACTTATGCACTCTTATCCCATTTCCCACTACATATTTTCTTTAGGGCACAAAGTAACCTCTACTCCCATTCCATCTTCAATAAAAAAATCTACCTTCCCTCTTTAATTCTACACATACCCACACATTACTTATCTCACAACCACACACAATGTACTAATTCACCCCTTTGTTATTTTCTTTCATACACAAGCTTCTTCCCTCTGCACAACCCCTTTGATTCCTTTCTCCTAGGTCACTACTTGCACTCCAATGATTCCTCAGTCGCAAAAAATGACTTTGAGTTGTCATTTATGTCAAATTTATTGATATCTTTGGTCTAGATGTGTGTTTTTTTGTCAAACTTGTTGACATCTTTGGTCCAGATACATGTTCAATTAAAGTTGTAATAGTGGATTAGTTCAGTGGTCATGCCAATGATTAAAGATTTATTGTAGTCACCTTAGATGGTATATCAAGTTGTAATATAGCTCTTTTGGAGCTTTAGAGATAATCTTAATGGTCTGTAGTTGGTTCTAGTTAAGTGTGTTTATTTCAGTGAGCAATTTGTTAGAGTTCATTCAGATTTTGGTTCGCATTTTGGTGCATATGTTTCATCAGTTCTTGTCCTTGTAGTATGATGTTGGTGGATTCAAATGCATGATATATTCTAATTTTCAGATTCTCATTTGGTCTACATCTAGAGCTATGTCAATTTGAGTTCAAGTTTGTATAGTGACAAAGTGACAGTGTACAAGAAAGCATTGCATTCCTCTGCCATCAAGTATTTTGGTGATGTGGTTCATTGATTTAGATTTGGTGATATCAAATGATGCTATGACGAGCATCCACAAGTTTTTTTTGGCGGTTTGTATTGTAATTTAAGTAAGTTGAGCTGGCGTGCCTTGATTGTTTTATCATTTGGAGCTGACCTATGATATTTTGGTCCATGATGTAGCATATTGAATTATAGAAGTTATTTTGGAATGATTTGGAAGGTGTGTCGACATGGTGTGATGCCTTACACATTTCATTTTGCCTTCCATATTTCCCTGAATATTATTTTTGGGCCATCTATTTTGATTCTATGCATTACACATAATTAGGTTGACCTAATTGATGATTATTTTGGTTGTGAATGGTATAAAGGGATGAAATCATTTTGGAGATGCATGAGTAGTGGTGTGTTTTGTGTGAAGTGTATGTGAAGTTATGCAAAGGTTCACAAGTACAATAGAATAGTAATGAAGGCAATTTCAAATGTGTTTTAACAATGAAATATAATCAACATATCAATGGATGTGATTGCCTCCAATTCAGTCATATTGAGGTTTCTCTTTCAAATATAATATATCTTGCCTTAAAGAAGTTGTAGACACTCAAAATTGGTCATCACTCCTACGTTGCTAATCTAATTTTTAACATGTCTTCTATGTCGCATTTGATCTTCATCATATGTTGAAATTGTGTCATTCCTCTAGTTTCAATTCATTTCAAATCTAACCCTAATCACTCTTGTTCATTCAGATTTGGTCCTAAATCACTATAATTGGCATTTTATCATTTTCAAATCATTCGAATTGGTCTCATCTTGATAATTAGACTTAATTCCCTCTTTGTTAATAATTAATCAGTCATTAATTATCAACCTCATTATCAACCAATTTTAATCATTCCTCTATGACACTTTATCGGACTTTAATGGCACTTTATCAATCAATCTTATCAGTTCTTTATCAAGTCATTGTCAATTGATCTTATCAATACCAGTCTCTTATCAAAATCATTATCAATCTTGGGTCTTTTTCGATCATTTGTCCTATTTTGCTGTCAACCTCAGTCATTTGTCATTAATTTTTATCAATTATTAGCCAATTAATCATCACTATTGGGACCCAATTCGTCATCAAGGTTGGTATCTTAAATTATTCAAATCATTTTCCCTAGGTTGATTAATTAAATAATTATTCAACTCCTTTGTTAACATCTCCCTTTTTGAATAAATAAATTTATATGTATTTATTCATCCTCTTTGTACATGTCACAATTAATATTTTTATATATTAATTGGCTAATTTGAGTTATGAGTAGAATTAATAATTTTAAATTATTAATTCCACCTCATTTCCACCTCTCCCCTTTTCTCTCCATTTATCATAGTTTGTGTCATAGTCTTCTATGACACTTATTCGAGTTTAAATGGAATATTTGGAGTGCAAATAAAAGCTTCCATTTTCTTTTTTACTTAACTCCATTTTCTCATTCACTTCGAAATGAAATTTCCTTTTTAGCTGATTCTCTCAATCAATCTTGTTCGTTGATTTTATTCAATCTTATCTATCCAATCAATCCCATTTTCCTATAAATTGAGCTCTTATTGCTCATTTTTAACAACCACATTTCGAGTATCCTTACGCTATCACTTTTGAAACATCTTCTTGCAATGCAAATTGCTTTTAATCACTTGCATTTGTAGGTGGCATCCACAAATTTGAAGGAGAAAGAAAAACAATAGAGGCTAATTGAAGGAGATTCTTTTGTTGGTTTGCATTTTTTATTTACATCTTGTCTTTAATTCTTCTATTGAGTGTGATAGGACTTTATTTTCCTTGCATTGTTAGGTTTGTTGTTCCCTAACTATTGTGCTTTGATGCCTATGCCTATTTCCTACCTCATAAAAGTGATCTTTAGTGTCTACAAGTCTTTTTTGTATCTTTTCCTAAGGTTGTATGCCTCAGTCTTGCAAGTCCACATCAGGGGTAGTGAGATCCTTAGCCTTGAGCCTAAACATTGTAATTTGTTTTTCATATAGTGGGATAGTTATCACCATGTTTTTTCCCTCATTGGGTTTTTCATGTAAAACCTTGGTGTTCATGTGTCATTTCTATTATGTTTTTTAGTTCTTTACTTTTGTAGATGTGGTAAATGGAATGAATGATAATTGATTAGTAAAATTGATTGTTTTAATTAATATTGATTCATTTCTCTCTCAACATTTGGAAGTGCATTGGCAAGAGACATTGTATAGGTCATCTGGTGTTGTCATTAATGGCAACCCTAGTCAGATATTCCATTTGCAGTATGTGATTTGATCCTACCAGAAATCAAAATGAAGATTTGGTCATGTCCGGGAGTTAAAATAGAGCATCTGGCAGAATGTAGTATTTTGGTTGGTATTTCATTTCAGTTGAATATTTTGTGTTGCAGAGCTAAAGGAAGATAGTTAGATATATGTAGTACCTTATTCCTAAATCTTAGCCCTCGGTGATGATTGTTGTGTGAATTAGAAGATCCAGTGTATAGGTTTTTGGGTTGAACAATGTGGTATGGCCAACTTGGATAGTTGATCATTGTGCGGAATTGATGGAGTAATTTTGGTGATTGTTTTTGTGATCAAGGATGTTTAGTCAACATTTGGGAAGTGTGTGGATAATTATTTTTTGTCCTCATATGTATTGGAGTTTGGATTGAGCCGACTATGTATTCACAATTCATTATATGTTATGTGTTCTTGAAGCCAACATGTAGAAGACCTATTTTCATGTCGTAGATATAAAATACTGATGGATATGATCATTTTATATATCGGTAGAGGTGTGGAAAGTGGTTTTGATCGAGTGTGCGCAGTTTCACGCACACAAGTGAAGGATTTATGCTTCAGAATAATGCATAACAATGGAACAGAGTAGTATGAGTTGAAGTGTGTGCAGTATGTATAATGAGCTTAACCAGATCTATAATTTGGCATTGGTAGATTCTATTCATTAGTTAATTTCACAGTTGTGATCTTTGTAATTATTTGTAAGGGAGTGAGCCTTCCCAAGGGTTGTAGCCCTCCTTGCTTTGTAAATTGAGCAGTGAGCTCTGAGCGGTGCTCCTGAATGGATGTGCATTCCCTTGTAATACTTTTAACAGAGTATAATTATCTTGTGGGTTCATCCCCACCATGGTTTTACCTTAACTAGGTTTTCCACCTATAAAATATTGGTGTTATGGTATTGTTGTTGATTACTTTGTGTTTTTGCATCTTTCTTTTATTCATTTGCATCAAGTGGTTGAAAGAACAAGTTAATAAAGTTAAAAATTGCAGAAAACTAATTCACCCCCCCTCTCAGTGTTCCTTGATTCCAAAAAAGTGTTCAATAACCTCTCCTCCTTTAAATTATTTTCATTGATTCATATTCAATTGACATCTCTTTATTTTTTTGCAATGGACTTTACCTTCTCACTTTCCATCGCATTTCAGATTTTGCAATTATATTATTCCTTGATGCACATCTATTGCTCTCCCTTCACTTGTGTTTATCTCATTCACTTATAATCTAAACATAATTTTGTGAGTTGTGTTCCAAATTAGTTCTTTACATTGATTGATTTCTCTAAGGATTGATACTCATCAATGCCACATTGTCCTGTGTATTTTCACATTCTTCTTTCAGTCATTTTTGTTTTGCTTTGGTTGATACCATCAACCCTTTGTCTTCCTTGATAAATCATTTTAGATCGATGGCTTTCTATTCGATGGAATCATTTTGAATGGTATCCCTATGATTAAAATGTAATGTATAGTAAGATGATTGTAAATGAATAACTAGAATATCAACCTATGGAAATCCATGAGAATCAACAAATTAGCCAATGAGACTAGGTCTATTAGGCCCTACACAAAAGCAAATAAAGATTGCATTCATCGTAATTTATAAGACAAAATTTGAAGCATTTTGTCAAATAGTTCATGTGTCATGTCTATGATTTCACATCAGCATACACATATTGCAAGATAGTTGCAACTTACAACATCTAATGTAAACTTTTATGAATTGATGGATACAAGCCATGAGCTCCCAACTCAAATTTTACATCCTTGTTTTAATATAAACATATAAATAACCATTGTTATTAAATGTTCTACATAGAATTAGTTGATCAAGTGTTATTATAGCTTTGGGCATGCTAGAGTCAATACTATGAGCCAAAGTGAAACTCTTCCAATGAAAATTAAACCTGAACTAAAGAAATAAAATGAACAATATTTTTGGTTGGTGTTGATCGCTTGTCTGCTTGCATTATCCTACACCAAAGTAGATATATGTATTAAATGAGAAAAATGTAACATGCCCCAAGATTTGGGATTTTTATTTTAGGGTGGATAGGATGATTTAGGTATGCCCTCTCAAGAGCATGTAGATCTAAAGAACATGGTTGTGCTCTCAAAAAGGACAGAAGAAAGATGGGATAATTAGGAATGAGTGGAAAAGGTAGATTGTAATAGGGGGTAGAATAGGGAGAAGTGTGAGCAACTTGATGTTGCTATAGAATATGATATCATGTACTTTTTGAACCTAAGGCATGATTGAGAGGAGGGGGAGGGGTGAATCAGTCTAAAATAAAATCAATGCAACACATAAAAAATTAAACAACCACACACATTGAACACATGAACACTGAGTTTTTCTACGTGGAAAACCCAATAGGGAAAAAAACATGCCCATAAAAATATATCTACTATGTATATCATATTACAATGAGAAGAGCTCACTGCTCCAAACTTGCAAACCAAGGCTAATTGCTCTTGGGGCAAGATACAAATGAGGACTTGCAAACCTAAAGCTAACTGCAACAAGGCAAGATACAAAAATGATGTGAAAAGAAGGATCTCCTGATCATGAAGTTGTCCTTGAAATCTGCATCAAGCGACCAACATCAACACACATAACTCAAACCTAAACTGCCAACACTTTGTCTCATATCTTTGTCATGGTCTCAACACAACTTGTGTATCATTCGAACACAACTCTTCTCCTCTACACTTGAATGAACCTCACTGACTATCTTCACATCACACGTCTACACTCCACACCTCATCTCACACTCAACTCAATCACATTCATCCTTATATACAAGATAGATCATCAAAGCTTGAACCAAGTCGACCTGAACCAAAATAAAACTTTCAGACCCAAAATACACACACTGATCTACTCCAGGAGAAAGAGGGGACCAAAACACATCTTCCAAAGATCAATTCATCGATCCACAATCACCAGAACATAACAAACAACATATCAAGAAGCTACATATCCATATAAGCAATGAACGGTCAAAACATATCCTCCAATGCAAATTGTAGACGTATAAATCTGACCACTTTCCTAAATGAATATTTAATATTTATTTTAACCCCATTCCTCATATTAATTAAATTCTTCATTTTCATCCATTTGATTAAATAAATTACTCATTTTATTTAATTAAGTTAACCTGAACCTTTTCTAGACTTTAATTAAATAAATCAATTTATTTAATTAAATTCCCTTTCTCCCTTTTTAATTAAATTTACATTTAATTAAATTGATCCTTGCAAATAAATAAATCAAATTTATTTATTAAATCCCCCACTTGTATTTATGCAAGTTGCATCTATTTTGTTGAAATAAAACAATTTTATTTTAATTAAAATCCTCCTCCATCCACTTGCATTTTCCTACATCTCCCACTTGCCTCCTAAACCCCTTCTGGATTCTTATAATCACTTCTAATTTAGCCTAATTCATCTCCTAATTATTGTCACATTCCTAAGCAAAGAGAAGTCACTTCTCAAAGCCTCCAAAGTCTTTGAAATGCATTAAAGGATTTATATCCTCAACAAGTTAACCCTCAAAGTCTTCCTAACCATTAATGGTTAACTCAACCTTCTTGCATGATTAGAGAATTTCTCTCTAACTTAACCCTCATCTAACCCAAAGGTCTCATCAAGCATTCATGGCTTTAACCTTGGTTATCTCTTCAACCCTTGCATAAGAGTTTATCCCTTGGGTACAAGCTTTATCCATTGGATAACCCTAACCTAACCTCAACCCTTACCTCCTAGGGTAACCTTCATGTATTCTCAAGCATTTAATGCTTCTTACATCTCCTCTCAAGCAACCTTTTATTGACAATTGTCACCATTTCATTGGTGAGAATTGTAAACATGGATTGATTAACTTTCAATCCTGGCCCTTATTAAGATTATCCAATCTTGACCATCCATTGCCCTATTTTCCCTATAAATAGAGCTCTCATTCCTCATTTTCATAGTCTCCAAGTTTTCATGCATCTACATTATAGCCTAAATTGCTAAACATTTAGCCTCTCTTTGTTAAATCATCATAATAGCATTTAGAAGCATTTTAATATATCATAGAATATTCATGTTAGACTAGTATATCATTGCTAGGATAATTTGCTAATCATATCATCACCTTTATGCTAGCTTAATCATCGTAGTTTCAATATCATACATCTTAGAACGCATTCATGCATATAAATCAAGCATCACTCGTTCTTGGAGTTGTCATTCCTAAGTCACTTTGCTCAGTGATCTGAGAGAAAAACATTGACTCTAGGGATCTTGTGAGATAGAGAACAATGGGACACCCCTTGGGAAGTTGAATTGATTGAATCAGTGCATATACTTGTACCAAGAGTCACCATTGGTGTGTGGATATTCTGGATTATTCATTTTCGTCACCATGTTTCCCTGCACACACAAATAATTCTAATCTAGATCTCCACACGCTACGGTGGGGCCCCATAACACATTAAACAATCTCCCACAAATCATATCCATACCTAAGAATAGGTCTACCATATAATATCACAACCAACTATGAACAATGCCACAACACCCGAAGAACACAACGATATTTTCGGACCACAAAACTATCATATCCATGATACCAAAAATGTATCCAAAGAAGATAACAATAACAAACAAAATTAGCAACACTTTCCAGACCTGAACACTTACGAAACATCCAATAGAACAACTACATCACCAACACAACAAGATATCTCTACACCACAGACATTCCAAACCAACACCAATTCGGAAAAACTAGTTTGACATCAATGACAACCACATCAACACATACTTCCAACAACACCATGATATGAAAAACAATGATGACATTTTTCCATGTGATATAGGTTTGACACAACCTTATTTGAGTTTAAATAATATAATAAGGTCCCATAATAGTCTCTATGATATAAGATACCACCAAGGAAAGTGAAACTAGAGGTTTTTTGGATAAAAGTTTTTGTTGGTTTGGTGATAAGTTGGATCATTAGGTTTGGTCATGAAGGTAAGTGTAGATACCATGATACCAAGGGGTGTCGGGACCAAAAATTTCACACAACATATCAAATTTTGGTAAATCATATGTTGGGAACAATAATTTTTCAACCAAGAATTGGTAATGTTGAGTTTCTATATCAATTACTAGAAGAGAACCAATAATAACCATATAATTTGATTTGTTGTTGATACAAGGAACCTACTCAAATTGAATATAGGAAAAATAGTGCTTAAATTTATCAACCATTTACTTATAAGGGTTTATTTTTCATTTTTTTATGAGAGATTCATTATTAGCAAGCTTGATTATCAAATGGAAACCACTAGCAAGTGCTTAATATTCCATTGTATTTCCAATTTTAGTCCTCAGATAAGTGCTTCATATTTTGTTGTATTGTACATACAAGGAAATTTGATTCTAAAATATTTTGGTATTAAATACTTTCATAGTATGTGTAGTCACATAAATCTGTCCACTTAATTAAAGAAATATTTATTATTTATTTGATTATTTAACCATCAATAAATCAGTTAATTAAATTAATATTTAATTAATTTCATTCTCAGCCTCTTCTTCTATTAACTAAATAAATTATTCAATTTATTTAAATTAAATCATTAAGCCACACTCTAAATCAATTAAATGAATAAAACATATTTATTTAATTTAACCCCCTTTCCTCATTTAAATAAATAATAAAATATTTATTTAAATCCCTAAACTACCCCCCCACTTGCATTCTCCTACAAATGTAAGTTGCACCTATTTAGTTGAAATAAATGAATTTTATTTTAATTAAAACCTATTTTCTCTCACCCACCAAACCCACTTGCTCTTCTAACCCATTCTAGACTCTTCTAACCCATTCTAAATTCTTCTAAACCACTTCTAATTAGCCTAATCCTATCCCCTAATTATTGTCACATTCCTAAGCAACTTGAAGTCACTTCTCAAAGCCTCAAAGTCTTTGAAAAAAATTAAAGACTTTATGTCTTCAACAAGTTAACCCCTAAAGTCTTCCAAAACATTAATGATTCTTACATAACCATTTATGGCTCTTACATAACCATTAATGGTTAAACTCAACTCACCCACATGGTTAGAGACTTTCCCTCTAACTCAATCCTCATTTGACTCATGGGTCTCTTCAAGCATTTATTGCTTTGACCACGATTATCCCCACTAACTCTTGCACACAAGTTTGTCCATTGGATAAAGGCATTATTCATTGGATAAAAGCTTTTATTCATTTAACTCAACACTAACCTTACCTCCTAAGGTAACCTTCAAGTCATTTCAAGCATTTAATGCTTCTTCCCTCTCCTCTCAAGCCATCTCATGTTGACATTTGTCATCTTGGGATTGGGTTGAAAGCCCTCACATGGATCATAAACCCATCAATCCTGACCCTTGTTGAGATTACTCAATCTCAACCATCCATTTCTCCATTTTTCTTATAAATAGAGCCCATTCATTCTTCAAAAAGACCCATAAATATTTTATGCATCAAAATTATACCAATTTTAAGAGAGAATTCTAGGAGCATTTTTACTTTATTATTTTGGATAAAATTAACATAGGATAATTAGGTGCTTTCTCATAATAGCTTATTTACATTTGCATAATTAGTCATTTTCATAATCTTGAATCTCCATAAGACATCCATAATAGTGCAAAAAGTTGAGGGCTACACTCATGTGGAACTTGGAGAGAAGAGGAATAAGGGAGGAGCAACTATGAGCATGTTGGAGAGCATCTGGGAGGGTTTTGTTTCTTTCCTTCGTTTTTGTTTGCTCTTCATTATCTGTTTTATATCCCTCTTGGTATGCATGTTTAGGATTATAGTTTCATTTGTGTTTCATTTTTTATTGCCACTAACAACACTAACGACTTTGTCTTATGTTCTTGTGTCCTTTTTAGCGTGCATCAGTATGAAAAATAGGATTCTTATTCCTGAGTCAAAAGAATTAGAGTGTGGATGAGATAATCTTGCTTGCATACACTTCCAAAAGTTTATGCAATTCCTCTTTAACAAGAGGAGCCACTCTAGCATGTATTTTATCTAGATTTATCTTTATAATTTTGTATTAGTATATACAACTAGATGGTGCACCACAATAGATAGTTCTAAATTGGGCATAATGGCATCTTGGTGAGGTTTAGGATTCTTATCAATGCTTGAATTACTGAACTTCCTCTACAAGAAATGTAGAATTATATGCCAGTGTTGAACGCAGGTATTCTTCATTTTCTAGTGCTTTAGAGAGGTTTTCACTACTAGGGCTCTCTTTATCTTTATTTTTTATGATCCAGAAGCACCTTAGAGAGGTTTTCACTAAAGACTCAATTTTTTAATTTTTCTTGTTACTTTTTCTTTTTCCTAATTTTTATGACTAAATAATTCTTAAGCAATTTCCCATTGCATTTCATTATATCAAAGACTAGTATCAAAATAATTTCTATGATCCCTTGGTGGGACGTGGTCCTTCAATCCTATAAACTTTGCAATTACTTCATCATTTTCAAAACAATCAAATGATGGGTGATCTTCTTGGTCCCATTCAACAATCCCAGGGTGTTTTAATTCAAGGTGTATGGTTAGTACTATAGTTTTGTTATTAATATTGGTTGTGGCAAGGTTATTGTAGAAGCTATAAAGTGCAATTTTATCTATTACATCAGATGAAGTTAGTTTATAAATCATATGAGTATCATAAGTGTACCATGTTTTCTCAATAAGAGGCATTTATCTGAGCCCAAAAGTTCCTTTATTGTCACATTTATGTATGAGATCCAAGACCTTGTTAGCAATTTGTGTTGTAAGCTCCAAATTCTTAAAGCTAAATACTTTCCCAAATTCTATAGGTGTCAAATTTGGGAAGAATATTATTAACTTATGATCATTTTGAGTAATTGGAGGTGGGTAAAACCTCCTTCACTTCTAGAATTGATAAACTAAGGGAGGATTCACTAAGGTTCTACTATAGGTTTCACCATTGAACTAAATAATTATCTCAATACAAACTATACCTATTGCATAGTGAACCCCTATTTTTCTTATCGCTTCATGCCTATATGCTAGTTTGAGGAACTTAAGGTTAGTATATGATTATGTAGATCAACTACCACATGGGTTGTATATAATACACTAAATGATAGCCCCCATGTTTTTTATACATCCAAATGTAATAGTGAATAGAATTTAATTTCAATATTGAAATAGATAATGTTTATGATCGATTGTTTTAGGTGTGTTGGGATGATGTAGGAGACTTAATTATTGCATATGGATGCCTAGCCTCGCTAGGTAATAAAGTTTAGGGTCCTTGTAGAATATTTAATGATTGAACCAAATGGTATACCCTAATGAACATATAATCAATAACCAAATCTATCAAAATGCACATATAAACTAGGTTATATATATTATGGTTAAATCATTGGAGAAGCCAAGATCTGAAAAAGAACAATCACTTGATATCTTTCACTAATGAAATAATAAGCAAAATATGATGTCTATCATATAAAAGGATAGTATTAAAATACACAATGTGATACTTGCATATATAGGTAATGTAGAGGAGGTAGGAGGTAGGAACAAATGATTAACTACCTTTCTAAAAGTGCAATGGTGTATGCTCATATGACAAGTGTGTGAGCATATGCAAAGGTGCATGTAATAGGTGTATCAAAACCTAAGTTCATGTGACCCAACCACATGAAGTGAGACAAAAATGAAAAAAATCCCTAAGTGGAGACTTAACTAGTGTGAATAGGTCAATCTAGAAAGGGTGATTAGCTAAATAGATGTGAAATGACCCTATTTACACTAACTTAAACAATATATGTTGCTGAACTTTATAAGAGTATACCTAGTAATCTAGAACTAAAATAATACATCTTTCTTTATCTTGACTATATCTATTACATAATCATTAAAATATTTTTGTAGTATCTTGGGTGACTTACTAGTTAATAAAACAACTAAACAAAGCATAAACTACTCCTAGGGGCCCACATAAACAATGTTAGATTTGATAGTTAACACTCTTTCTTTAGAAATTACAAAAAATGTTAGATTTATAGTTACACTCTTTCTTTATAAATTATTAGATTTGATAGTACACTCTTTCTTTAGAAATGAAAAATGTTCATTATATATTATAGGTGGACCTAGATTGTCAAAATATAAAATAACTTTCCATTTTTTGGAGAAGATTTGTAACTAGGAATTATTTTTCTATTCTTTGTCCTTTAAGACTTTGTCTATTTTCTCTCTCTTTCTCTCTCCCAATATTCTACAAAATGAAACTACAAGCCTTTAAATATCCTTGCTACAAATTTCCACCAACCAAAGGAGAGTCATCAAATATTTATTCAATTTATAAATCCCTTTATTGGTACCCATTCGAAATGATGGGAAATGGGGTCCTAACCTAGAGACATAAACTAAGATCCCTCAATATAAATTTCAATAGGGGAAATAGCAATCAAGATCCAACTTTAGTCCTAAAGGAAAGTTGGATGTTGTGTGTGATTATTTCCTCTTTTGAGTTTGATATGATTTGATATGAAGATGCAAGAGCTAGATAAAATGCTAGGGAATTAAAAATAATTAGCACATTTATAGACAAATATAGAACTAAAAGTCATCTTAGAAGTATAAATATGGAAATGGAAGGCAAGGAGGAATCTATCGTTGAAATCTAGGCTTGAAACAATCAAACTATGGAGCTAGGTGCCATAGTCCTGATAGGTGTCTTGCAAGTTGAGGCTTTTGATATAAAATAGGGAGGTTATGTAACTCATGCTCTCCAAAAATCAGTCAAAAAGTATTAGACTATGGAGCTAACCAAATTAGTCTTGATATTTTCACCTATTTGAAATCTAACTGTGTGTTAGTATGCTCTACACAAATCTATAACTTCTGCTATCAGATTTGTAACCTACACATAAAAAAGAGGGAAACTGTTGTGTTGTATTTGAGTTTACCCCAGGCAGGAATTAACCTCCACTACAAATATAATTGATTAGAAAGAAAGCTTACCCCTAGTAGGGTAGAGGATAAATATGAAAGGAAATGTTGAATTGAAATGATGTTACCTTTGGATTGATAATGGTGGTGATGCAATTCTCTTTAGATAATTTCTCTAAGTGTTGATACAAGAACATGAATAAATCATAACACAGTCACTCATGAAATAGAACTTGAAGACAACTTATTTTAATTAGATGCTCCTTGCGCTCAACTCTACTCTTGATGAAGGAATACTTGCTCTTGAAATTAAAATTTCTAGATTACGAAAGATGATCAAATGAGTTTAAGATGTCACCTTTATATAGAGTTCTCAAGGTATTTTCATTTTTAGGATGAATTTCAATGTTCATATAAAAAAATGGGATCAAAATGGTGGGAATCAACACTATGACATATTCAAATTTGGGCTGCTTTTGTCCACCTAGAAAAGGGTAAACTAAAGATGATTGCAGAGTGCATTGGCCCAAGACATTGGATTAGGTCACCTCATGAGCATATGACAACAATTTGGATGAGATAAGGCCAAAATAGGCTGAAAATGACCTAAAAGGAGGCACACTAAAGTAAGGGCCCAAAAAGAGTTTGAAATTTTAAAGGGGTTACAATTTATGACATTACACCAACAAAGGATGTCCATACCCTTTAGGCATAATTTATATTGAATTATGCCTAAAATAATGGTTCATAAGTGCCCAGATAAACTTATAAATTATGAAAAAATATTTCTTGATATGCGATCATTCTTTGTATTGATGGTAACTAGATCTTGAAATGCATAGAAAATATTCAGTAGATCATGCACCATTACTCCTAGTTGTTGAAATGTCTTGAGGTGGATAAAGGTGAGTATGCACAAAAAGTATAATGTTCCCATTATTTTTAATTATTGGAAAAAGGTTAGAAACTCACTCTAAATTTGTCTAATTGGTTTAATTATACCTCCCTATTTGAGCTTCATTACTTATTTTTTCATTTGAGGGTAAAGTGTGGGGTTGATAAAAATAAGTAAAACATTTTTTATATTTTTAAAAAATGTAATTGACAAATGCTTCTTTATAGATTTTAGCTTCTCACCGAGGTACATAATCTGAGGAGTTGTATTAATTCCTAAGTTCATTGCCTCCATATCCTCCCTACCAAAAAGATTTTTTCTTGTGGTACAACAATCAATGTTGTTGAAAGACCACTCTAAAGCAACAAAGCATTTCAAAATGACATTTATTTTTAGTTGTATAATCTTGTTTCCAAAGAGACTATTATTCCCATATTAATTTTCTTCTATCATAGGCTACCAATCCCTTAATTTATTTTTAAAATAAGTGCAACAATCTAAGATATCATAAATCTACTGATCATTGTTGAAGAATTGTCAATTGTAGATTTTTTAGGAATGATATGAGATTAGATCACATGTGGGGATGGAAAAAATCTATTTTCATTCTTGGAGGCAATTTCTTTCTTCTTATAATATAACATTTTCTTGATTCCTAGGCAAGGTATAATTATATCTAAAAGTTCTACTAGTTCTAACCATGTAATTAGCCGAGTCATATAAGGTGTATTGATATTAATATCATAAACCAATAAAGAAATTGTTAGAGTATTCGGGTATTTACTTGATTAATTAAACAATATTTGTTTAATTATTTAAGTTCCCTTTATCTCTTTTACACTTAAGCTAACTTTATGTGCATAATAATTAATTCTTTTATTAATTATTATGTGCAAACCTAGGTTTTCCCTTTTAGGGTTTCTTGACCTATTAAAGGTTGAGTTCATTCTTTTCTTTGTAAGAAGAAGGTTTTTTACATTACACATCTTGTAAATATTGAGCTCTCTCTTTTTGAGAATATTTTTCTTGTGTTTTGTGTGTTCTTCAGATTGTTGCTTCTTTGCTTCTCCTTGTAACAGGTTTTTCAGCTTGCATAAGATCTTCAGGCTCCTGTGGTGTTGTATTTTCTCAACTCCAATAGAAATTACCTCAACCTAATGTGCCAGCTATATCATTATCATGGGAATCATGAGAAAATGGCTTACCCAAATTTTTACCTCTCCACTTGATTTGTTATTTATGTGCTTTAGTTGAAAACTCTCTTTGTCCATATTGATCTTTAGGACTTCTTGCATTTTTCAATTCTATTTTTTATATGTACACCAATTTTGGGTCAAAAATTGAAGAGTTTTCACTCTCTAATTAGGAATTACACATTTTCTTGATTGCAATTAGATATCTTTTAAAGCATTGTAGAAGGAATGATATCTTCCTAGTTGTACTAGATATTGATTAGTAAGGTATTTAGAATATGAATCTATCCAAACCTTACTGAAAAAATAGTACTATTTTTTGGGTGATATGAATTGTAAGCTACAAATCCCTAAAGATGAATAATTTCCCCAATATTAGGGATATTAAATTTGGGAGGAAGACCACACACGTATGATTAGGTTCAAGCAACTAAGAACCAATTATTAAGGTGGGTAAAAACTCCTTCACTTCTATATATTTTCTAAATCAAGTGGGATTCCTCAAGGTATTGTCATAGGTGTTATCACTAAACTAAACATTTACCTTGATGCAAACTATACCCACTACATAATTAACCCCTATTTCAATTGTCATTTTTTTATCTATATGTTTCTTTGATAAAATCAAGGTTTAGCACCTAATTATGAAGATTGACCACCACATGGGTTGTCATAAAATGATAGCCCTTATACTATTTTATACATCCAAACACAATAGTGAATAGAACTATCTTCTAACACCAAATTAGATAATGTTTATGATCGATTATTTTTGGTGTGTTGGGATGATGGAGAAAAATTAGTTCGTGTAGATAGGTGCCTATCCTAACTGGGCAATAGAGTTGAGGATTCTTAAAAAATATGTATTGATTGAACCAAGTGGGACATCTTAGTGAAGATATACTTGAAGACCAAATCTATCTAAATGCACACATAAAATAGGTTCTATGTATGCAAATGGATAAATAGCATAAGTTAGTATAGTGTTGTAAATTGTCATCGGGCAAATTTACACCTCATGTTTGTGCCCCTACTTTAGCTCATCTCCCCCTCATCTCCTATCTCGGTCCGTTCAGTGACTTAACTCCAAATTCCATATCTCAAACACCTACCAAATGACTCTCTAGAGGTGTGTCCTCCTCCCTAGGCCTTAAATTTGTTCCCTGATTGAGGACAATCGGGGTGCTAGCACCCCGATTGTGGACTAGAGCACCCAATGCCTTGGTCCCCCTCTTTGGAGCCCAATTTTGAAGGAGGGGGTGAGACCCATCTCTCCAATAGGAAATAAAGTTGGTGGCTCAATATGACCATTGGAGGTTGGCCTAGATCATCATATATAAAGGCATTTGATCAACTTAATTTAATCCTAAGCAATCGAAGACTCCAAACATGTTTGACCTAAAACATTCATGCATTGAAGTGTTGATCATCAAGCATTTCCAGAGGTCTTCAAGGTTGCATATTCTTCATTCAATTATTATGGAGCAAGTTACAATATTCATATGAAAGCACGTGTGTGATTATGGTTTTGTCATGTCCATGCCATTTCATACAACATATGTGGTTACATTCAAGAAGCAAAGCATCATTATCAGTTATTGCAGATCTGAGGTATATCCTTCCATTATTTATTTCAGTATTTGCAATATTTCATTCAACGTTAATTCCTAAACCCGGGTTTTCCTTAGGCAAACCCCTATTTCCAACCTATTTCCCCTTCTTTTTGTGTGTATGAAGTAGGTACAGAGCTATGATCTTTAGAATAAGCTTTATTTACAGAGACGAATCAATCCCCCATTGGAGAGCGAAAAGTGCAGAGGACTAGAGTGACCGTCACACTGATCCTGAAAAATTAGGAGCTCCTTCTGGGAATAGGGTTGAATACACTTATATTCCTCAAATTCAAGTTTGTGGCTCGATCCGATGACTGTAGCTCACTTTTTTCTGCATTTTTACCTTCATTCCAGTACATTTACCCTAATTGCAACATCTTCAATAATTCAATTCAACTGAAGGGAAAGAAGAGGGAACATTCAAAACCCCTTGGAATTAGATAATAATCTAGATCTATTAGGTTTATATCTATCTAATTCCTATCTTTCCCTAATGTAATGGTCCCTAAGTAAAAATTAGTGGTTTTCATACATCTAATGGTGGAAACCCTAAATTTCACCACTACATTTTGGTGAACCTAACTCCTTACACCTTTATTTTTTATTTATGTTATCAGATCTAAGTGTTTATGCAATTTAAAATTAAAATTTACATTTACAAGTTTAATTTCCAATTGAATTTCAAAAATTTAAAGGTTAAATCAACAAAAACCCTAATTTTTAATTCTAAATTCATTATGAATTGTCTAATTTGGATAAAATTAGATTAATTATTTTAGGTCTGATTTGTGAATATTTCAGTTTTCAATTTTTCATCATATATCTTATTTTAATCAAATCACATAAATTAAAGGTTTAATTCACAAAAACCCTAATTTATTTTGATTAATTTGACTTGTGAATTGCATAATTTTTTTCATATTTATTTTCTTTATGATATGTTATGCTATGATCCAGAGGCATTTATCAAAGAAATTCACAAATTAAATTTATTCATTAATTTGTTAATCAATCACTTCCACAAAATTTTGCATTGTTTAATCACAATTTTCAAAATTGAAATTCAAAATTTCCCTTCTTTATTCAATTTTCCATGCATATATTGAGTGAACATTACTTTGTTACATGACATATGAGTTTATTGTTTGAACATAAGTGCTTATGGAGTTCTTATCTTATTTTTCTAGTTCAATTTAAAGTTACATTAAATATATTCATGATGTTCTCTTTCATGCATATTATGATAACTTCAAAGAATGATGTTCATCCTTCTCCTAAAATGTACCTCCCACATAAGGATGATTTGGTGCAAGATGATGATATTGTAGCTACTTTTCCTAGAGATACTATACCTTATTTTCACGATTTCCCCCTATAGATGAAGCATTAATGACATATGATGGTCACTTTCCTCAAGGTTGTCTTACTCATCACGATACTTTAGAGTAAGAGGATGATACCACTTCTCATCATTATAATGTTTCTAATGTTCTCTCTCCCAAAAATAAAAAAACCTAACCAAGATCAAATCAATACCATTCATATTGTTGAGGAACCTAAGGTTGTTGTCCACCTTTGCCAAGATGTCTCCCAACCTCAACAAAAACAAAAAATTGTTCTTGATTATCATGCAGTGCCTTACACATATAATAATGAAGTGTTTGCTTTGGAAATTAATGAAAACACATGAATTGAAGCACAATATACTTTGTTAGCTCCTACAATCCTCTCTCCAATTTATACACATACACCATATCCTACTAAAGAAGTTCCTAAAGATTAAATCTTGGAGGATGATTGGGGGTCCTTAGATTTCACACCCTCTTTTTGTGGAAAATCTAAGATGAATGAATCGGACACTCAAAATTTTTCTCCTAACACATGTCTAGAAACTGATTAGGCATCTTTAAATTTTAATTTAATTCCACCTAAGAGTAAACCATCTCTTAATCCTACACATGAATACAATGGACAAGTTTTACGATGTGTGCAACAAAGTCTTGAAAGTCATGAGAAATCACACTTTTCTAATGAAAAGATAGGTTTTCAACCTTTTCCTTTGTCAACATCCCCTCCTTCATTGTCCAGTGAATCCATATCTTCTCATTCAATATGGTATTACAACAAGATAATGTTTTGTCCGATCTTCTTCAAGCGAATTTAATCTCTCTTCTTTGGCCTAAAAGAAGAAGGAAACGTAGACAACATCTTGAAAATTCTTCTTTTTGCAAGTATCATCAAATTCATGCCCATTCTACTAATGAGTGTCAAGCTTTGAAGATAAGAATACAACATATATTGATTTAGGCATCATAAAAATAGCATCTGACAATGAATGGCATATTTCTCATAATCACTTCAAATAACATTCAAGTTCCTATTATATCGCTCCTCACTATGTGACATTGTTAGCCTACCCATTGGGGACTCATTGTCATTCATGGTGGTACAAATTCAGATGCAATCATAATTAGCAAGCAACATAATAGTCTATTTGGGGGGCAAGAATATTATCTTTCTTCTTTCTAAGGTTTCACTATTTCCTTTATGATTGCATTATTCATAACTTGATGTCCTTTATTGCATGTAATTATCCAACATGGGAGTAGATGTATGTTCCTCAGTTGGGACCTATTCCTTTCTTGAAACAGTACGTCTCTTATGAACAATATCTCCTTAGGGAACGTGTGATCCTTCATTATAATTTTTCCTTTTCCTCTTATGACATTTTCCTCCTTTCTCTCCTTTTCTATAAGATTACTTCTTCTTTTGTGTTGCATTTTTCATAACGTGATGTCCTTTCTTGCATGAAATTTTCCTTCATGCAAGCACATATGTGCTCCTTGGTTAGGACCTATTATTTTTTTAAAACGGTATGTCTCTTATGAATAATCTCTTTAGAAGTGTAATCCTCCTCATTGTCCCTATACTTAGGGGGCAATGATTTCTCTCTTTTGTCCTTTCTAAGGATCCACTTTTCCTTTGTTGAGTGGTGTTTTCTTATGAGTTGATGTCATTCCTTGTGTGAAGTTGTTGTTTTCTCAAGGATTCTCTCTTATACAAGAGGTGTATGTCCTTGGCTTCAACCTCTTTTTCACTTGGCAATTTATATCTATTATAAACTTATCCCTTCACATTGGGTCCAACGTGCGTTATCCTTCATCAAGAATCTCTTTCACCTAGAAATAGCGGGAATTTATGCATTCTTGTTCCCTTTCCTTTCTTTTGGCAGAGTATTCTATGGTTGTTCAATAACTCCTCTTGGAGGTATACGTCTTTTGAGAAAAGATATGATCTCCTCCAAGGATCCTCTTTACACTTGTTGCAAGATATCTCTTTTTTCAACTATTTTATCGTTGCTTGTAAGAGTATTTTTTTTCTTTAGCTTAGTTTTATGACACTATTGCCTAAAGGATATCTCCTTAGTGTTGAAAGTGGGTCTCCTTGTTCCTATCTTCCTTAAGAAATCAACATAGGGATATGTTGACATCTTAAGGGGGGCACCCATATTGCCCTCTTTGTACTATATTGTACCATATTTTTGCATGTCTTAAACAGGGTGTTCAGACTTGAAAATAGAGAAAACAAACTCTTATACGAGATGCTTCATGCCCGAAACTCGACACAACATTTGATATATGTCTTAGATGGGGTGCACATTCCCAAAACCAAAGAAAACAAACTCTTATACAACATTTCATCGAAACCAGGCATGTATCTACCTTGTACCGGGGTTAAACATTCTCCAAATCAGAGAAAAAAACTCTTAAATGAGATGTTCCTAAAACCATACGTTCTCCCCTTGGCATTTATATTTGCATTATATGTCTTAAACAGGTTGAAGCACACTCAAAACCAGAGGAAACATTCTCTTATACGATGTGCTATACACTTGAAACCAGACATCACTTGCACACACGCATGAGGATGAGTGGAACTAGCAAAACATAGCTAGACTATTCCTACTCTCCTCCCTAATATGGATCACCTATAAAAACACATCTAGAGTGTCTATCCATTTCCTTTCTCATCATTGTTCTTATGGATCACCAAGAAAAAGACATCTAGCATGTATCCATGCTCTCTCTTTCCTTCTTCTCATGAACTCATATATTTTCTATTGGTGGTTGATGGACGATACATAATTTTATCTTTTATGTGATCACTTGCATCCTTGAGATATCATTTTTTAAGAACGATATTAGCTGTTGAGACATTTTGATATCAAGGTCTCTTTGGCTAGTTGACTTGAGTTCTTGGTTTTGGGTTTTTAGCTTTTGTGTTGTGTGTCTTTTTGCCTCTATCTTTGTTTGTCTTTTGTTTTCTTTTTGCTTTTTTATCTTGTAATGCATTCCCTTGCATGCATTTGAGTGAGTTAAGATCATAATATTGGGGGCTTAGTACCTCAAAAATAATGATGTCTTATACTCGTTGTGATTATGCTCCCTTGCTCCTCTCCTTCATCTCTCTTTTATCTACTTTATCATGAGTATATGCATAGGATCATACTCCCGTTAAAGTGGGGGCTAAATGTAGTGTCATAAATTATCACTGGGCCAATTTACACCTCATGTTTGTTTCCATACTTTAGTGCATATCCCCCTCATCTCCTATCTGGGTCTGTTCAGTGCCTTAACTCCAACTTTAATATCTCATACACCTACCAAATGACTCTTTGGAGGTGTGTCCTCCTCCTTCGGCCTTAAATTTGGTCCCTAATTGAAGAGGACCAGGGTGCTAGTCCTAGACTAGAGCGCCTCGCGCCCTAGTCCCCCTCTTTGGGGCCCAATTTTCGAGGGGGTGAGACCCATCTATCTGGCGAGAAATGAACTCGATGGCACAATATGATCATTGGAGGTCAGCCTAATTGGTAAATTGACCTAGATCATCATATTTAAAGGCATTTGATTAACTTAATTTCATCCTAAGCAATCTAAGACTCCAAGTGTAGACATTGAAAAATATCCTTTTCATCACATACTAATTTATCGTCTTATTAATTAAATAATTCTTTAATTATTTAGTTAAGCTAATTTATTCTTTTAATTAATTCAAATCATTAGTAATTGCCCAATTTCACCTTCTAAATCATTTTAATCAATTAACCATATCTCAAATATTAATTATTTAATTAATTACGACATTTTCCTTAGTTAAATAATCTTTATTATTTAATAAATTCAATTTCCTATGATTAAATAATATCTTTTGAATTATTTAATTAATTAATTTAATTCTTCCAAATCCCCAAATTCTAGTTTCCAATTAATTTCATTTAATTTCACATTTTCAAATTCAAATTCCCCAAATGTGAATTTCATTTAATTTCAACAAATTTCATGTGCATTTCATCATTCGAAAGTTCAAATTCAAATTCAAATTGAAAATGAATATCAAATTCAATTTTAAAATCCTATAGCACATGTTGAAATCAGAACTAGTTCATCAAATCAATTGACTAATTAGTTAACTAATCAATCCCCCTTTTAACTCTCAATCACCTTTTTCTGACTAACTAGTTATCTCTCAATCAATTCAATCATCTCTCCAATCAATTTAGTCAACTAGCTAGTCTATTCAGTCTACTGGTTAATCTACTCAGTTCACTAACCAATCTATTCAATTGACTCCCCAATCAATCCTGTTAACAAATCAATCAAACCAGTTAGCAAGTCAATCAAGATGAGTTCACTGATCAATCAATTTTAGTTGACTATCAATTAGGACTTGAGTTCAAAATCCCTTCCCATCTGTGTTGAAAATCTATATAAACAATATCATTTTCTCAATCAAGCTAGAATCATAGTCTTCGAAATAGTTGCTAATCTATGCAGGAAATCAGTGCACTACCTGAGAGTCAATTCAACAAGAACTAAGGAGAAGAGAAATGAAAGCCTTGTTAAATCAATTGAGGGAGTCTTAAATTAGATTTCAATTCATTTCATAATTCAATTGATATTAGCATCATTTCATTGTAATTTAGGACATTTCGTTGTAATTTAGGAGTAATTTGATTAGATTAGAGTTGGTGATTCGCTTTGATAATCTAATTATGTTATTTACGCTTAATTTACCCCTAGAAACAATGGTGAACTTGACGTGAATAGACAGATCTAACCTTTGTTCTCTCTTTTTTTTTTTTTTTGCAGGTCTGTACAAACCCAGAAATTGCAAGTTTGCAATTGACAATGCAAAAATTCGCAATTGCAAATATTAATTTGGAATTGATGTCATATTCCTTCATAATTACTTCCATAATGTCTCACAATTGCTAAAACTGATCTGCAATTGCCAGATGGGGTCAAAATTGAAATTTTGTTTGTCGTTTCTTAGTTAATTGGTTTCGCGCACCTAACCCATGAATATTTTTTGATTTTGGAAAATTCATTTTTTTTGCATGAGATGTGTCTAATCTGATGACAGGAAGGGTTACATTCAAGATTTCAAGTGCAAGAAGGAGGAGACACCACAAGAGGTAGCTCAAAGCACACCAAATCCTTCTAAAAATAGAGAGAAAACTTTGTGAACTTGAAGAGGAAGAGGTAATCGCTCAATACCACAGAAATTCATCGATTCCTTGTGAAGTTTGATTCCCCGATGATATTGAAGTGATGGCTCGCGTAGTCTGGAGTGATATCATCGCAAAATAACTTCTCTTTTGATTTTTCATTCTTTTTAACTTTCCAAAAAAAAAATTAGTTTAACTAATTCGCATTTGATCAGTAGTTAGTTCGCATTTGCTATTATAATAGTTCGCAATTGATCAATAGTTAGTTCACATTTGCATGATTAGGGTAAAATGTTTCTGTTCAATCCTTTTTCTATTCTCTGTCATTTATCTCTATTTCTGCAAACAAAGAGGTCAAAAATTGTAACTGAAAAAGAAAAAGGAAAAAAGAAATTAGGCTGGATAGCCCACCATGTATCAAATAACATTTTCTGATTTTCTTGCAGTGGTAGCTTAGAAAGAATTCAATTTGGTGTAAATAAAATAAACCACAATCTATTTTATTTTTCACAATTTTTATGAGGGATAAAATGAACACCATGTTTTATGGAGCAACATCTCCATTTAGACTAGACAATTTTGCAATTGGGGTTAAAAAGAACATTGTTTTCCATAATTGTGAGGTGATAGGCATACGCTCTCCCCTCTTTTGGTTGATCAAAAAGATAGACTCACCTCTTTATGATTTATTTCATTTTTTGCATTAGGATAAAACCTTTAGAAGACTTGCCTCCCAAGTAGCCCACAAGGCCAAGTGAGAGGGAACGACCTAAGTGGTAACAACTAAATCCAAGTATTCTAAACCACTATAAAATAAATGTGTTTGCAATGAAAAAATGTAAGCAACAGGTGATACATGCTGTCATAATGATGTTATGCCTCCCTCAGTGTCTTTGGAACGTAAAAATCTGAAGAGCGCAACCTCTTCAGATTGGGAGACCTCCTTAACAGAGCGTAACATGCTGTTGATTATGACCACCTAAACAAAAGCTTGATTAAAAACTTTAGGATTTAGAGGCCAAACCGAGTCAGTAACCAGACACTTGAATTATCATAGTGCAAGGGTGGGGAAGAGTCCACCCCCAAGACACCCACCATATATCTCCCAAGAAATGGGTCAATTGAGGAGCAATCTTCTTTGGTCTAATTTCCAAAAAAAGGCAAAAAAATGGGCACACCCTAGGGTGTGACAGGGCTATTTGAGCTAACAAAGTATCAAGATGTGGGTTGTGGTAATACTTGTGACCTTTTGACCTAAGTAGAGTCTTCTTGATGTGCTATCGAATTGCCAAAATACTATCAAAAACAAAATGGGGTCTTGAAAAAGATCTCAACATTCAAGAGGATTTGAAAAAGTCCTTTAAACAAGTGCTCTCTTTGTTTAAGATTGTTTGCTTTGCTTGCTACTGTGTCGTTGCAATACCAAATTCAACAAGGTCAACACATCAACATAGTCAAGTCTCAACATCAACATCAACAATAAAACCGAAGCTTTTGCTAAATTCAAAGATGGAAAACATGTCATTTTCAAGTGATCTTAAGTCCTAGGCATTTAGTTTGTGCATAATCCTTTAGTTTCATCATATTACACAAAGTCCTTGCACAAGTCCTCACATCAATAAAGAGTAGTTTTCAATAAATTTTGCATACACTCATATAGAATTCAGTATTGCATTAGAGTCTTAGAAGCATACCTAAGTACATGGGTCTGAAAGGAGACGACAAATTTCCATTTGAGCAACCCGATCTTGGGCCAAACAACGACCAATTAGCAATAATTGATAGTTTGGATAACCTCGCTTGGGAATTAAAAGTTAATCATGCCCAATACGACATAGTTGAAACTGTCATAGATAATGAGATCTGAAAATCTGTAAGTCTTGATGAAAAATTGAGGAAAAATATTAAAAAGGTACCTTAGAAGGAAGCCATCAGACAATTGGTCGAAAAGACCATAGCAAAGTTTATAAATCCTTGTTAGAGTTCTTAAAGCAAAGTGTCAATCATTCCTAGGTTCTACATAATTTGCATTGTAGTCTTTAGCATACGGGTTTGAGAGGAGATAGTAAATTCCCATTTGAGCAACCCAATCTTGTGCTAAACAATGTTCAATTAAAAATAATTGATGGTTTGAATATTTTTGCTGAGGAGTTGATAGTTTATCAAGACCAATACGACATAGTCTAAGATGTTATAGATGATGAAGTTCAGAAGTTAGTACAAATTGACATAGATGTCGAAAATCAAATCAAAGAAGAGGCAGAACTAGAAGCATTTCGGCAATACGTTGAAAGCCTTATGTTTGAATTATGAAATCCTCAATAGCAAGTCTTCATTCATAGATTTCATTGTCTGCATTAGAGAGTCTTAAAAGCATACCTAGATGCATGGGTTTGAAAGGAGATGGTCAGTTTCCATTCGAACAACCCAACCTTTGACCAAGTGAAAGTCAATTAGAAATAGTTGATAGCCTAGACAATTTTGCTTAGGCTTTAAGAATTGATCTTTCATCGTATAGATAAATCGAAGCTATCCTAAATAGAGAAAGCAGAAGATCAGTGCATCTAGAGGTTTACCTTGCTATCAAAATTAAGGAGCAAAGAAGACAAGAAGAAATCTGGCAAATGCTTGAGAAGCTTACAATACAAGAGAAAGCTCCTCTCCAACAACCTCAATAGTGTGTCCTTGAATGTAGTTGAGTCTTGCATTCACATTTTAGAGAGTCTTAAAGTCAAGATCACTTAGGAATAACATTCATGCCATTAACATGTGCTCAAAAGGCAAAACATCAAATGGATCCTAACAACGACCCTTCAGTTAACCCCACATAGAATATGAATCTATCCACAAATTAACAAACAAGGTCAAAGACCCGCAACCTTACCAACAAACACAAACAAGCTACCTTCCATTGATGAGATACACCATAATTTGATAAAAGAAGAATTAGAGGCAACCCAACAAGATCCAGCAATGCTTATGATCCTCAACGCCCTCATCAACAATGATAGGGATAGATGTCTCACACTTTTAGTCCAAAATGGAGCCAAGTTACCTCTAGGGGTGGATATTTTGATAACATTGTCGCTAGGAGTGACATTGAATCAAAATATTACTCAAGCAACACTTGCTACATCAACCCAGGGTGTCTCTCAAAATACTCAAGCGACTGCAATTTCAGCACAATCAACCGTGGTATCAACAAGTACTAATGTTGCATCCCAGAAAACACCCAACGCAACAATGCTAGCTACAATAGCTCAAAATATTGCTTCAACAAGTATATCTCAACCTTCAGTTTCAATTGGATCCACCTATAGTGGCCAAAATGTGAATCAAGGGACAACTAGCTCAGCTCAACGAAATGTCAATACATAAATTGCATACTTTACACCACCCGGTGGGACTTATGGTGCACAATTACATGGTCAGTCCACATTTTAGCAAGCTCCAAGATACTCCAACACAATCCCTTTTGTGGGAAATGCTTATCAAGTCAGTACACCATTGACTCAAATAAAGATCCTAACTCAACAAATGTAGAATATTTAGAAGCAGATGACTAGTATACAAAGAGTCAATGACAAAAGAGATATACAATGGAGGACCTTCATCCATATCCTTTTGATAGAAATTTGTACATGCCACTGTTTCCCCAACATTTTGAAACTCTAAGGTTCAACAAGTACAGAGGGAAAGGTGATCCTCGAGATAATGTCAGGGAATTCTTCACGATATGTATTGAGGTAGCCCACGAAGATACATACTTAATGAAACTATTTTCCAAAAGTCTTGGAGGGACAACATTGGAATGGTTTTCACACCTCCCACCCAAAATTGCTTCATGGGGTGAATTGGCTGAGTTATTCATATCAAACTTGGCATTCAACATAGATAATCTAGTTACCTTGATGGATTCACGTGCAACAAAGCAAAAGGAAGGAGAATCCTTCGCTACATTCTTGCAAAGATGGAGGGGCCTATATCGCAAATGTCTTAGTCATATCCGTGAAGCTGAACAAGTAGACATTTTCAATGAAAAACCTTGTGCCTCAAATTAAGTATCCATTGCAAATGCAGTGCTTAAGCACTTTTAAGGATATCATAGAGAAAGGCATCAAGTGTGAAATAGGATTATTAGAGCAAGGAATACTGAAACACCACAAAGATAATGGGCCAGCCGCAGATACAAACAATGAAAAGCCAAAATTTTGGTCTAGGAACAAAAATGTCACAAGTGACAGAGTTGTTGATGCCCGTGTTGTAAATAGAGTTCAACCAGCAATATCTCTACGAGGACCACTTGATTATGCCAATAAGAATCAAACTTAGATAAACAACACCAATGTAATTCAATCAAGCAATTCAAGACCACCAAGGGTAGGTGCACCCAGAAGAAACTTTACACCCCTTGGTGAACCTATTGAACTAGCACTCAAAAAGTTAATACAAAGTAATGCCATAACTCTACCAGAAGATAGACCATATGAACCGGGCCCATTCAAGCTCGCTTGGTGGAATGACAATGATTTCTGTGAATACCACCACAATAAAGGTCACAAGACAACAAGTTGCTACAAGCTGAAGAACCTCATACAAGATCTCATTGATCAAGGTGACATTACCGTGGATGCCAATAAAACACCAAACACAGATCATACCATCTTCAAGGATCCTTTTGTCAAGCATGACTAAGGAAAGGCTTCGAGTTCCAATGCACAAAACAACATCACCAACTATATCAATGTCGCATTTGATTATGCCATAAACACACTTAGTGCAGGAGATGAAATGGTGGCTACAATCACAATAAATCCCAAGAGCAGAGACTGTTCTGTCATCACTAAAAGATCAAAGGTCACATTACAGGGGGTGCCATCAAATCCCCCTCCAATAACTAGTAATTACAATATGGTGGATCAGTTGAAACAAACTCCAGGTCTAATTTTATTATTTGAGTTATTATGCATCTTGCCAGCTCATAAGACAGTCCTTGACAAAGCATTACAAGATTCAGTTGTTGCTAGAGATATTGATAAGAAAATATTCTAGTCCATGGTTGGAAACTTGGCAGCTTCAAAAGTCACATTCACTAAACTGGACATACCTACAGACAAACCCATGCATAATGATCCCTTACACTTGGAAGCTTTGATTCACCGAAAGAAGGTTCAAAGAGTACTCATAGATGGTGGAGTTGGCCTTAACATATGAACATTGCATTTGATTAAAGCTTTAGGATATTTTGAACATTATATTGACCCTACCAAGAGAATCAATATGAAAGATTATGATGATGAGGAACACACTTCTAAGGGTGTAGTGACTTTTCCAGTACAAGTGGGACCAGTTACAATAGATATCACCTTTTAGGTCCTAGACAGAGAATTGGGATACAACATGCTATTAGTCTGCCCATGGATACATACCATGCAGGTAGTACCATCAACTTTTCACCAATCTGTTAAGTTCCCATACAATGGCAATGAGATCACCATTCATGGCAACCCAAACCCTTTTCAACACTGCAATTATTTAAGGGTGAGCACAGATAATCAAGTACCAAACAATGAGGCAACTCCACTCCACTTACAAATGGAATCCCTAAAGGTTATAGAAACACTAGCATCAACACCTTGCACACCCACAACACCTCCTCTTCAAATCAAGGATGAAGAGTGTGGCGAGTACTCATGTTCCGGGACATTACCAGTAGGGCAGCTATCTCCCCGATCCTTTGGGAGAATATTACCGCAATCAACAGGCAAAGACAAAGGAAGAGAAATCATCCAATTTTCTGATGATTTCTCCTTCATCCGGCGGGGAGGACTCAATGAAGAATATTTAGAAGAAGATATAAATGGATGGTTGTATAGAGAAGAAAGCGATAGTCCAAATGTCCAACTCCCCTTAGAACAATATGGTCATGGTTTCAACTTGTTAAAACACCATGGTTATAATGGAACCACAGGCTTGGGGGCACATGCACAAGGCATCATTGAGCCCATATAGCCTACACAAAATCCTAATAATTGGGGTTTGGGATACACTGAATTAACAAGGCAAAGAAAAACTTTTCGACTAGATTCCCCAACCATTCAAAGTTTGATAACAACAAGAGGAAATCAGAATCTTGAATCATCAAACAACACATTGCAAACAATTTTTCAATCATCTTCCCATGTAAACATAGTGATGGAAATAGGGATTGTACTAGCATCAGATATATCTACATCCTCATCAGTATCAACAAGAGCCTCAACAGAAATAGATATAGCACCAACAAGAGATGGTAATTCCATATTGCCCCTATCTCTCATTCAAGCACTTATTGAGGTCTCTATCATGAAAGAGGAGGATACGAATAAGACTACTCTCCCATATATCATCCACACAAATGAAAATCCTCTATCTCCAATTGAGGAAATTGATAAAGAGGAATTTGATAGAGAAACCTATGCAGAAAGTGTAACTACTAATTCACATGACTATAAATTCCTATGTACCCAAAGTTGTAGCACATATTCAGTTTTCAGAGCTTATGATAACCAACCAGATAAAGATGATGGCATTGAATATGAAGATATACCAATCTATCCACCATCCGTCAAATATGTCTATGACTGCAATAGAATTTGTATGCTCTCAGCAACATCTCCTCTAGCAAAAGAATGCGATCTTTATCTCATGTATCCTCACTTAATAGATTGGGGGCAAAAAGAAAAACCACAATTAGACTAGTTTCAAAATGATGAAGCCATAGTTGAATTCTTGGGTGCAAGGGACGAACTCCCTTATGATGATCACAAGGTTGGCTTTGCAATAGATTTGCATAGAACTGCATATTTTAGAAAAGCAAGATCCTCTTCTAATCAAGACAATGATGATGAAGCAGAACACATTAGTCATAACAGAATGGGCATTCTTCCTATTGATAAAGAACAATCAACATTATTGATAGAAGAAACCAAAGAAATCAACATTGGTGATGCTGAAAATGTTCGTAATATACACCTAGCAAAGTCCATGAATCCAATAGAAAAAGAGAATTTTATCCAATTATTTAAACAAAGACCAATCAATTTTGCATGGTCTTATGCATATATGCCAAGGTTGGATTGTGAATTGGTCTTACATCATTTTCCATTACTTCCAGGAGCAAAACCATATAAGTAGAAACTTAGGAAGATGCACCCTCACATAGCTTTGTTCGTCAAAATCGAGCTACAAAAATTGTTGGATGTGGGTTTCATTAGACCCATAGACTATGCTATGTGGATTTCAAATATAGTCCCAATAACCAAGCATACTGGAGGTATTAGGATCTGCACCGACTTCAGAGATCTCAACAAGGCTTTCCCAAAGGTTGATATTCCACTCCCTAACATAGACATGATAGTGGACTTGATAGCTGGAAATGAAATGCTATCACTCATGGATAGTTTTTTTGGTTATAATTAAATCAAAATTGCACTAGAGGACCAACCTAAGACAACATTCACTTGTCTGTGGGGAACATATTGCTGGAATGTGATGTCGTTCGGCCTTAAAAATGCAGACGCTACTTATCAAAGGGCAATGACAACCTTATTCCACGACATGATACACACAATCATGGAAGACTATGTAGATGATTTGCTAGCAAAATCCAACATAAGGGATGATAATCAAGACATATTGGCTAAGATCTTTGATAGACTTGAGCAACACAATGTACAACTCCATCCAAAAAAATGTGTTTTCAAAGTAACATCTGACAAACTCTTGGGATTCATTGTATCCAATTGTGGTATTGAAATAGATCTAGAGATTGTAAAAGCCATTCTGGACATGCCATCGCCCACTACACTCAAGCAACTCAGAAGTCTGCAGGGCATAATACAATCCATAAGGCATTTCATCACCAAATTGGCAGAAAAGTGCCAACCATTTCAACATCTTTTAAAGAAAGGTGTCACATTCAAATGGACACAACAATGCCAAGAGGTATTCCAGACACTAAAATAATATCTTTTATCCACACCAGTCTTGGTTCCACCCATACATGAGAAACTATTACTCATGTATATAGTTGCAACAAATTCTTCCTTAGGTGCTCTTATGACACAACATGATGAACAAGGAAAAGAGAGAGTTGTGTACTACATCAATAGAACACTCATTGGATATGAACTCAATTACACACCAATAGAAAGAGCATGTCTTGCAGTAGATTTTGCATCACAAAAATTGAGACACTATATGTTGAGTCATAAAGTCCAGCTCATTGCACACTTTGATCCACTCAAGTACTTGATGAATAGAGAAGCATTAACTAGAAGGCTTGCCAAGTGGGTCATGATACCCAGTGAATTCGACATTGAATATGTCGACAAAAAATCCATCAAGGGCAGATCATAGCATATCAACTTGCAGAGGCACCCCTACAAGACAGTCATCCTATGGTGGTAGATTTTCCAAATGAATCAATATTTGCACTGTCAACACAAATAAATTGGAAACTATACTATGAAGGGTCTCACACAAATCATGGAGCAAAAGCAAGAATTCTATTCATAACTCCTCAAGGAGATTCTATTCCTAAATCATTCAGGATCATCTTCCCTTGCACCAATAACATTGTTGAATATGAAGCCCTGGTGATAGGACTCCGTACTGCACTACAATGGAAAATCATAGAACTGTAAGTCTTCGAAGACTCACAGCTTATTATTAACCAATTCAATGACGATTACAGTACAAAAGATGATAAAATGACACCCTACAAACAATTGGTGGACGAATACAAACAACACTTCACCAATGTAACATTTGAACAAATACTAAGAGTGCAAAACAAGGTAGCTGATGCAATGGCAATAGTAGGCTCTCTCTTGGATATTCCTAACAATGGGACTCACTTTTACTTTCAAGTGGAACAACTCATTGTGCAAGCTTATGAAATACCATCCACTGAATATGTACATATGATAGCAAGACCCGAGTCCCCATGGTACAAAGATATATATGTATACCTTCATGATCAATACATGTCTCTTGATCTTTCATGAAATCAAAGAAAGACACTCATTCGACAATTGACAAGACATTCAATCATTGCTAACACTTTGTACAGAGAGTGTAGATGACACTTTGCTTAAATGCCTCAATGTTGAGGAGGCACAAATTACCCTAAAAGAAGTCCACGACGACATATGTGGGGCACATTCTTCTGGACCTATTCTAGCAAAAACACTGTTGTGAACAGGTTATTATTGGCCTACAATGGAAAAGGACGCTTACAAGTATGTCCAAAGATGCAAGAAGTGCCAAATACATGGAAACCCGATCCATGCACCTGCTCAAGATCTTCAACCAATAACATCACCATGGCCATTTTCACAGTGGGGATTGGATCTTGTGGGGAAAATACACCCTACCTCCTCCAATGGAAATAAGTTTATACTCATATCTACAGAGTACTTCCCCAAATGGGTTGAAGAAATCCCGATGACCTTCACAATAGGAAAGAAAATAGCTAAATTCATTTTGAATTACATCATTTGCAAATATGGAGTCCCCATGTGCATTGTAACAGCCAACGGGTGACCCTTCAAAAATCAAGAAGTGAGTGAACTTTGCAACCAATTTCACATCCAACAAGATTTTTTGATGTCCTACTATCCCCAAAGAAATGGTCAAGCTGAGGCAACAAATAAGACTATTTTGAAAATTTTAAAGAAAGTTGTCAACAACACTGGATGAGATTGGCATCTTCAGTTGAATCTAGCTGTCTAGGCCTATCGAATTGGTGTCCGCACAACCACTGGTGACCACACCTTACTCTTTGGTGTATGGTTCAGATGCTATTTTTCCTATCGAGGTAGAATTACCATCATTAAGAGTCTCTGTAAAACACATTATATTAGAAGAAGACTACAGAGTAGCACGTTTGCAAGAACTAGAATTTCTAGACAAAAAATGACAAAGCGCTCTGAATCATTTACAAGGATATCAAAATAGAATGAGAAGAAGCTACAACAAAAGAGTAAACCCACATTGCTTCAAAGTAGGAGACATCGTTCTTAAAGAAAATCAAAGGAATCTCGGTGAACGCAAAAAACTAGGAAAGTTTGAGCCTAACTGGTTTGGTCCTTTTGTTATAACCAAAGTAGTTGGCAACGATGCTTAACATTTGCAAATGATGAAGGGGGATCCACTCCCAGATCTTATTAACAACATGCACCTAAAAAAATATTACATCTAAAGGGCTGGGTTTTAATTAGAATTTACTTTCTGTACTTGCATATCATTTTGAAAGCATTGCATCTCATATAGTTTCCTTTATAAATGCATCGTATTCATAGCATACCAGTTTTGATTGCACATATCGTTGCATCAATAGAAAAGGATGATTGTCTGAATTATTCACCTGTTTGCACCAAAAGGAAAGAAGGTGGTCTCTTTTCCTAGATATTTGATCATGAAGTCCTTAGAGGCCTTTAGTCATTCATCTTCAACATCACCTTGTCATTAAGCTTTATCTATGGTTGTGTAGAGGCTGCACTATTAAACCTTGATTACCCAAAATCTATCAATTGCTATATCTCACACGTTACTCAATAAGCTCTAAATCATTATAGATACCTAGTTGATCATGTGGCTAGTGAAAAATCCTAAATTCTACTTCAGTGTCACTGTGATTGTCATACCCAAGTAGGTTTTATTACTTACAATTAAAGGCAAGAAAATGAAGAAAAGAAAAGAAAAAATACTATGCCAATATCCATCTCAAGGCAAAATAAACAATGATATATTACTAAAATATCACACATACAAGTGCGGCAATAAAAGCTTGACTATGAGAAGATGCAAGTAACTCCATCATGGCTATGGACGCCTGCTAGCAATGGAGCAATATTTGAGAGATTACAGTGCATAACCTTGTTGGAGCCCTAAAAGATTGTTGGCAATGAGGTTCTATCCAGGATGCTTTTGAAGTTAGAATATCTCACATATCTAGCCACATAGGATTCCAAGGGTCTTTTATGGTTATAAGAGTTGGAATGAATTCAAATGCACACACATTGGCAAAAGAAGATCAAAGTTTCAAGAATTGATGGAGAAGTTTTCCACGCCTCCATTCATAAATCTTGGTTACACAGTGTGTTAGATTGGATGGTCTAAAATCTTCTGAGAATGGATTGAACTCCTATCTCTGAAATATTTCACACCTTCAATTCAATCAACGCATTTCAGAATGAAAGACACACACATTCATCCTTGTTTGAATAAGAACTGCATCTTCATTTCACATACTACATTAGCATCATTTGCATTTGAAAATTCATTGTCTCCACCACATTCTGTAGATCATCATGTCATCACAAGTCTGTATATCGGGGGCATAATTGAAAAAATTCAAAAAAATCATAAAAAGTAGTGAAAAAATCCTAAAAATCATAAAAAGTCTTGAAAAAATCCTAAAAAGTATTGAAAAAATCCTAAAAATTGTAAAAAGTACTGTAAAAATCCTAAAAATTACATAAAGTCCTAACAAAACCTAAAAAACATCAAAAATTTCAAAAAATCCAAAAAGCATAAAAAATTTCAAAAATCCAAAAACATTAAAAATTTCAAAAATCCAAAAACATTAAAAATTAAAAAAATCCAAAAAACATAAAAAATTTCAAAACCTAAAATCCATAAAAAATTTCAAAAATCCAAAAACATTAAAAATTTCAAAAATCCAAAAACATCATAAAATATAAAAAAACTCAAAAATATCAAATATATCCAAAATCAAAAACATTGGAAAAACATCAAAATACAAAAATGTTGAAAAATCAATTGAAAACTTGCAATAAATTGTCTCATAAGAATCAAACACTCTAGTAGATATCCAACAAACACTTCACACAGAGTTAAATAAAGGATACAACTATCTTGTCAAAACATCTGCAATCAAGCTGATCAACTATCTAATTTATCGAATCACTATCAAACTATCAACGTGATCAACATCTTGTCTTATACAGAGTCTGTACACTCAAAACTATACATGTTAGTCTTATATGAGGTCCAAAACTTTTGAAACCAGATATTATCAAAATCATATCAAACATATCAAAGCAAAGACACAATCAGTCCAACTGCTGAGTTTTGTCTATTTTTGGTTGAATCTTTTTATCAGACTGGTGAAGATCATTGCTTTTAGCTACTCAAGGATGTCCAAAAAGTGACTAGAGGAGCCGTGATGGGCATGATCCTTTTCTTTGTTTGTTGTTTGTGGTTTGAACCAATGAAGTTTCGACACAATTATGTTGTGGGTGTCTGGTGATAAGTACATTCGCTCTATGAATGCCACACATACCTCGACTCCCAACATAATTTCCTAAATGGAGGGTTCATTCCTTGTTTGCTACGTGTTTGTTTCTTGCAATGAGATATCTATACATCTTGGTTCATCATACCCTGGTGTAATAAGCTCCATTGTTACATAATAAGGCTCAATGATGATAATGTATTGCATTATGAATAAAGCAACGAAGACTCTCTCATCATAGTTTTATCAATTGAATTTTTCTTATCAAATCTACTTCTAGAATAAATAAAGGCTGATTCAATTGATTTATCGTTTCATATCATAACTTCTTATCTATTTTCCATCTAACAACTAACATTTCTTCCAAAATTCACGAATTTCAACACAAATTTTGACACAACAAAACATCACATTGTATTTCCATATAAATCATTTCACATCTTCATATAATGTTGCATTAGGTTATTCACATTTTGCGTAATAGTTGCATTATCACAAGCATTTCACCTAGGCAATTTTAGATCATTATCACACATAGATTCATACATCATAAAATAAAAGCACATCACATTACATTTCTATATAAATCATATCACATTCACATTAGTTGCATCATCAAGTAAGTATAGAATAAAATCAAACACATTAGATCATAGAATGCATCAATGAAATAAGTCATAACTCATTGCCAAAAATGCATATCATATATCTCATCAATGTGTCAAAATACATTGTATCTATGATATATCATCAATAACAAAACATCTCAACCAATGCTGCCTCTATCCGTAGGCGTATCTCTCCTAGCTGGTAACCTAACTCCAGTCTGTCCCGACGATGCCCTAGGTGGACCCATCACTCCTCCACTGCTAGTTTGTCGAGAGGTAGACCAACTCGATCTCCTCCCCATGAAAGCGCTAAAACTAGGCTCTCTCTGGCCCTTAGGAACGACTCTCTCATAAGCTTGCCTATAGTATATGGCCTCTTGTGTAGCAGCAAAATATCTATCTACCTAGCTTCATGCCTCCATCACTGTCCCGAATAACTGATCATATGCATCCATGGTGATCTAAGTCCACCTGACTGCATCATCCCTCTCCCTCTGTAGATGTTCTCTCTTAACAGCTATCTGATCCCTTTGTGTAGTCAGATCCCCCATTTCCTACCGATACTGATCTCTATCCTCCATCTGTCGTTGTTGCAAAGTAGCAACCAAGTCCTCCAGACTCCTAACCCGAGCCCTTAGTATCTCCTCATCACCTCCCTCCGCACCTCTTGTCTCCATGACTTGGGGCATATCAATATCATGTCCACCATCCCCACCCTCATCTCCATCACTGCTCAATGAGCCTGATACCGACTCACCGCTCTCACTATCACTCCCATCAGAATTGCTCGTAGATGCGGTGTCTCCACCAATATCCATATCCTCCTCTACACTCCCCACCTGCTCTGCAATTGTTGCTATTAGATCTATCTGACCCCTATCCCATCCTCCACGACCTCCATCTCTCCCTCCATCCTGTCCCCCACCATCTGTCCCTCATCCTCTCCCTCTGGGACCCTTGCTATGTCTAATCTACTGAGCTACAATCAAAACTATCATATCTTTCAAAGGTATGGGCCTATGCTGTAACCACCATGCATCATAATGTGGTGTGGTCCTTGGATCTGCAACACCAACTAACCAACCCCACCAAATAGGAATAAGAGTCTCAAACTCTGCAATGGCAACATGAGGCTACACATATGCACCCCAATCATCGATCTTGCAAGTAGTACGAGAAAAATAGGTTGTAACATCTGGAACACCCTGTATCTCCCCAAACTGCCATAGTACACGACCGGGAAGATGCATATCAATAACTCTCTAACCACCCACATCTCGCCCAATAAGGTATTTCTATTGTCGGCAAACAGGAAGGTGTTGGGAATCATCAGCCTAGCCGAGGCAAGTAAGATAAGGTCTCCATGCGAAGTACTGCAAGGTATCAATCTGATGACGCCATTACAAAGTGTTACCTGAAGCCCTATGTCTCACCCCAACAATGTATCTATGAGCATATGGCCGCTCTGACTGTAAATCTACATGTATCATAGGATGAAATATAGCTATGTGCTCCCAAGTCCATATCTGGAGCAAAGTAACACCACATCCAATAGATTTCTAGTGCAAATATACAATCCCATGCATCTGATGATATAAAGTGGCAAGAAAACAGGGACCCCAAGCAAACACCCATTTATCAATAACCATATCATGAATCATTCGTCCCCATCCAACAGGGAAACCATGGGTACATCTATCAGGGATCAATAATCTAGCAACAATGCAACAAAGAACAACGGTCAAATCATCATAATCTAAATCATCCCAATGAATCTCATAACAACCCCGCATATGAAGGTCATCCTCAGAACACTCAAACAAAGCACATAAGGCAGATACTCCATCACTATGATCAAATGTAATTCGGGCACCATATATAGGAATATGTAGAATATGCCACACATCCTCAAGTGTGACGAATGCCTCACTTATCAGAAGATGAAATGAGCAAGTTTCAGAATGCCATCACTCAATCAATGCAGTAATCATGGCCTTGTTGGCCGTAACCTCAGGCAAATGCACTATATGATATAAGCCAACCTCTCGAAGAAAAGTTGTATCCTCGACATCTAACTCATGGCGTCGATCAAGACCATCTGGCCTCGTCTTTCTCGCTACCAAAAAAAGGATAATTCGCCTGCATTTGAGACATGTGACAAAAGAAAAAATATTAGATACATCGTTCACATCAAGAGAAAAACAAAAATATTATTGGAAAATCAAATGCGAATCATTAATGATGATTGCGAATCACATAAACCAATTGCGCATCATTATTATCAATTACGAATTAATATTTTCAATTGCGCATTAGAAAAATCAAATGCGAGACATAAATTCAAGTGTGAATTAATATTATCAATTGTGCATTTATATCATCAATTGCGAACAATTCGAATGGAAATTGCGAAGTAGAATTTTTTTTCTCTGAAAAGCATCAATGAAAAAATTAGAAAAAATAGACACAAACGTGCACAATTTTCGAAAGACTCACCATGCCGCCAGTGCCGGGAGGTCTCTGATATGATTGCACTCGCTCGAAAAAGTACAATCTCGCTCTATGACCCGCCATCTCGCTCCAAGGATGCCGAAAGCACTAAAATCTCAAAGGAACTCCTACAAAGCAAATGAGTGCAAATGAGCTCAAATCAAAAACCAAATTTCAATTTATAGCTCAAAATTAGGGTTTTTGCCACCCTAACGACTGTGGTCCTATCCAACTTTAGCGCAATTGTAGCCATATCAAACGAGATCGAAACCTCACCAAACTTCACATGATCAATTACTAGCATATTTTTGAAAAAATGGTCTTAATTTCACAATTTTTCGACCACTTTTTTCGAGGGGGCATATTTACACCCTAAGTGTCGCTGGGGCATACAGGGGCAATTTTTTCTTGTTTTCTTTGAAACAATGTCGTCTCGACATTGTCTCAAAGGGGGGCAAATGTAGACACTGAAAAATATCCTTTTCATCACATACTAATTTATCATCTTATTAATTAAATAATTCTTTAATTATTTAGTTAAGCTAATTTATTCTTCTAATTAATTCAAATCATTATTAATTGCCCAATTTCACCTTCTAAATCATTTTAATAAATTAACCATATCTCAAATATTAATTATTTAATTAATTGCGACATTTTCCTTAGTTAAATAATCTTTATTATCTAATTAATTGAATTTCCTATGATTAAATAATATCTTTTGAATTATTTAATTAATTAATTTAATTCTTCCAAATCCCCAAATTCTAATTTCCAATTAGTTTCACATTTTCAAATTCAAATTCCCCAATGCGATTTTCATTTAATTTCAACAAATTTCATGTGCATTTCATCATTCAAAAGTTTGAATTCAAATTGAAAATGAATATCAAATTCAATTTCAAATCCTATAGCACATGTTGAAATCAAAACTGGTTCATCAAATAAGTTGACTAATCAGTTAACTTAGATAAGTAATCAATTCCCCTTTTAACTCTCAATCACCTTTTTTTGACTAACCTGTTATCTCTCAATCAATTCAGTCATCTCTCCAATCAATTCAGTCAACTAGCTAGTCTATTCAATCTATTGGTTAATCTATTTAGTTCACTAGCCAATCTATTCAGTTGACTCCCCAATCAATCCTATTAGCAAATCAATCAAACCAGTTAACAAGTCAATCAAGATGAGTTCACTGATCAATCAATTTCAGTTGACTATCAATCAAGACTTGAGTTCAAAATCCCTCCCCATCTTTGTTGAAAATCTATATAAACAATATCATTTTCTCAATAAAGATAGAATCATAGTCTTCAAAATAGTTGCTAATCTATGTAGGAAATTAGTGCAATACCTGAGAGCCAATTCAACAACAACTAAGGAGAAGAGCAAGAAAGCCTTGTTAAATCAATTGAGGGAGTCTTAAATTAGATTTCAATTCATTTCATAATTCAATTGATATTAGCATCATTTCATTGTAATTTAGGAGTAATTTGATTAGATTAGAGTTGGTGATTCACTCTGATAATCTAATTATGTTATTTACACTTAACTTACCCCTAGAAACACCAAGCATTCTACCTAAAGCATTCAAGCATTGAAGTGTTCATCATCAAGCATTTCCAGAGGTCTTGAAGGCTACATATTCTTCATTCAATCATTGTGTAGAAAGTTACAACATTCATATGCAAGCATGTGTGTGTGATTAGGGTTTTGTCATTGTCCATGCCATTTCATACAACATATGTGATTGCATTCAAGAAGAAAAGCATCATTATCAGTCATTGCAAATTTGAGGTATATCCTTCCATTATTTATTTCAGTATTTATAATATTTTATTCAAGGTTAATTCCTAGATTGGGGTTTGACTTAGGCAAACCCTTATTTCTAACCTATTTCCCCTTAATTTTTGTGTGTAGGAAGTAGGTATGGAGCTGCGATCTTCAGAATAATCTTTATTTATAGAGATAAATTAATCCCCCATTGGAGTGTGAAAAGTGTGGATGACCAAAGCGATTGTCACACCGGTCCTGACAAATTAGGTGGTCCTTCTGGGAACAAATCCAAATACACTTATATTCCTCAGATCCAGGTTCGTGGCTCGATTTGACGACTGTAGCTCACCATTTTTGTGTTTTTACTTTCATTCCAACACATTTACCCTAATTTCAACATCTTCAATTATTCAATTCAACTCAAGGGAAAGAAGAGGCACATCTAAATCCCTTTGAATTTGATTAGAATCTAGATCTATCTAATTCCTATCTTTCTGTAATGTAATGGTCCTTAAGAAAAATTATAGGTTTTATTACATCTAATGGTGGAAACCCTAATTTCCACCATTATAGTTAAATAATTTTAAAAGTACACTTAGGAATCCAAAAATAAGCTTATACATTTATTCATTTATCTTGAAAAGATACATTAAGAAAACATTGGAATGATTTTGCAATCTTCTAGCTAAATAACTATTTAAAATGACATCTAAAAAATGCACAAAATAACCTTGAAGAAACTCAAACAATGTCAAATCTTCTATTTACACTCTTTGGAATTTTAATTACATATTCTATGTGAACCCATACATAAAAATGTTGGCAACAATGCAACAAAGAGAGGGGGGGGGGGTGAATCAGTTTGCACATAAACTTACTGCAACTTAAACCACAAAACAAATCTGATAATCAACATTTAAAGCATGAAACAACACCACATCAATACACACATAACACCAATATTTTTGACGTGGAAAACCTGGTTAAGGGAAAAACTACGGTGGGAACCTACCCACAATGAGATAATACTCTATTAGGAGTAAATGTAAATATTACAGTGTGGAATGCACATGCATTCAAGCACACTGCCTAGAGATCACTGCTCAAAATAAGAAACCCGGGAAGGCTACAACCTTTAGGGAAGGCTCACTTCCTTACATGAAGTCTCACTGACTTAGAAAAACATTCCGACAACAATCTGGATTACATGAACTGTGAAAATAACATCTCCATATACCTGAGTACAGTTTTGGTTAAGCTTACTGTCAAATCTTCTCTACAACATATTTCTTCTCACACTTCACCCAACTTCCTTGCTATTGAATGATTGATACAATATTCACACATAGAATCATCACTCTTAATGATTATTACATTTATTTATACAAGTCATCAACTTATGAAATATAGGTCAGCTAAACCCTTAATACAAATAACAAAATAATAACTTCACACGCTACAACAATACACGCAGACCAAAACAATGTCGACTAAGACATAGTCTGGACCCAAATCAATACCGCAAACACACAAAATCTCCAACAATTATGCCTCGATCATCCACAACACACTACAACCACTAAGAATATCGCATAACATGAAGAACATCGCATAACATGAAGAACATCACCAGACAAAGAAAATCTTCAATAAACTGCACAATAATCAATGCGGACCACCAATACGCATAGAACATGATCTAGAGATATTTATAAGCAACATGAATTGCACCACAACAATCGTAACAACTCGGATTACTAGAATCATCATCATCTCTCTACCAGAGCTCAAGAACATCAACATAATTGACTGTCAAGTTGAAAGATTTGATTGTGGATTTCCAAATCATGAAACAATTGAACTGAGGACACACATCAACATCCAGAACATGTTTGACACATCCACAACTAAAGATATATCAATTTCAAAGCAATACAGAGCATAAACTAGAATACCGAATAACACGAATAATTGAATAACATCCATAATTCCGGACCTCACAAACCAATCAAAACATCATGTGGACCTCTACAAATGGGAATGAACCATCTATAGACAACATACCAGAAACCTTTTAGACCGCATCATCTCATATGCAAAATTGACTCATTCAACCAAAACTGCAACACTGGAATACACAGAAGAATATGTTGACATCAATGACAACACATCATTCCAACAATCTTCTTAGCAACATCCAACAATCTCCCCCTTTGGCATTGATGGCAATATATGAATGTGAAAAACAATTAACACAAAGAAAGAAATCAACTCACAACAATCTCCCTCAAAATCACAAGGATCAACTTCCCTTTAGACAAACAACTCAAATCTCAAAATGCTCTACTCTCTCACAAATTTTTTCACATGCTTCTCTCCCCCTTTGACATCAATGACAAAGGCTTAGGAAAGAGGATTCTCTCCCTATAAATCTGATCATCTGAACCAACACTAAACACCAACACTGACTACCCCCCTTGAGTAGTAGCCTCACTCATCAATCCAAAGCATAAAATATCTTTGTGAAGTTCACCGGACTGATGCAAATCCATGCATCCTAGTTCTCATCAGGAGGGGCAATCACCCCTAAATTCTCTATGAGATACTCAAAAATATCTTTAGGCAAAGGCTTCGTAAAGATAGCTACAATCTGTTCCTTTGTAGATACATACTCCAGTCTAACTTCTTTCTCATTGACCTTCTCTCTCAAAAAATAAAACTTGATTGATATATGGTTCGTTTTGGAATGCAACATCAGATTATTTGAAATATTGATAGAACTTGAATTATCATAGTATATAGCAATAGGCTCATAATAAATAACTCCTATATCCTTCAACATTTGCTTCATCCAAACTACTTGAGTACAATTGCTAGCAGTAGTAATGTATTCAGCTTCTTCAGTAGATAAAGAGATAACATTCTGCTTCTTACTTTCCCAAGAGACCAACTTCTTACCCAAAAAGAATGCACCACATGTAGTACTTTTCTGATCAACAACATCACCTTCCCAATTAGCATCTGTAAAAGCACTCAAGGTAAAGTCATTATTCTTAGAATACCACAAACCAAAATCAACTATCCCTTTCAAATATCTGAATATCCTTTTTATAGCAGTAACAAGAGATTCCTTAGGATCAGTTTGAAATCTATCAACATGACACACAACATTCATTATATCAGGTTTACTCTAAGTCAAATACAATAAATCACCAATCATAGATCTATATACGGTTTGATTAGCTTTCGGTGAATCATCATCTTTTGTCAACTTACATCTGTTCACCATAGGTGTACCAACAGGTTTAGAGTCCTCAAAACCAAATTTCTTCAACAATTCCTTCAAATAGGCTGAGATATGAAAATACCTTTATCCAACTGAGTAATTTGCAATCCCAAAAAGGATTTCATTTCACCAATCATAGACATCTCAAATTCATTATGAATCTCTTCAACAAATTTCTTACATAGGCAATCATTTCCTCCAAAGATAATGTCATCAATAGAAACTGCAACAATCAAAATGTTATTTTGATCAATTTTGATAAAAAATACTGTCAGCAGTACCTTTATTGAATCCAAGCTTCATCAAATACTTATCCAATCTAGCATACTAGGCTCTAGGGGCTTGCTTCAATCCATACAATGCTTTCTTCAACCGAAAAACCATGTCCTTTTCATCTGTCAGTTGAAATCCATCCGGTTGCTCAATGTAGACTTATTCTTCCAATTCACCATTAAGAAAGATTGATTTGATATCCATATGATAAACCTTGAAATCTTTGTGAGCAACATAGACAAGAAATAATCTAACAACTTTGATTCTAGCTACTGGAGCAAAAGTCTCCTCATAGTCAATTCCTTCCATCTGTGAATAACCTTTACAAACAAAGTCTAGCTTTACTCCAAACAAATTCACCCTATTCATTCAACTTATTCCAAAATACCCATTTAGTTCCAATGATATTTTTTATCCTTGGGTCTAGGAACAGGAATCCATGTATTATTTTTCTCAATCTAATTCAATTCTTCTTCCATAGCTTTAATCCAATTTTCATCTTTACATGCTTCATCAACATTCTTAGGCTCAATCTTAGAAATCAAATAAATTTCTTCAGCAAGTCTTCTCCTAGTCATCACACCTTTATTCTTATCACCAATAATATGATTTTCTTAATGATTCAACCTCACATACTTGGAAGTTTTAGGATTTTTTTGAATTTCAGGATCCTGATCTCTTTCTTCTGCATTAGCATCTTCATTCTCAAGCTTTTTCGGAGCAATCTAAACTTGACTTTGGGTCTTCATTTGCTTTCCTTTATTTGAACTGGCATCCTGATCATTAGAATCAAATCCGCAAGATCTAATCAACCTTCACATTAGCTTTTTCAATTATCTTTCTCAATATTTTATTATAACACCAGTAGGCCTTACTCTTAGTAGAAAAACCAAGAAAGATTCCTTCATCACATCGAGAATCAAACTTTCCAAGATCTTCATCTCTTTAGATATAACATTTACTACCAAAAATTCTGAAATATCTAGCAGCAGGAGCATGACCAACCCATAACTCATAAGGAGTCTTACTAGTATCACCTTTGACATTTACCCAGTTAGAGTGTATATTGCAATACTCATAACTTCTCTCCAAAACATATGCGAAACATTTCCATAAATCATCATGGTTCTAGCAGCTTCTTGAAATGTTTTATTCTTCCTTTCTACAACACCATTCTGCTGTGGTTTCCTAGGAGTAGATAATTGTCTCTTAACTCTATGCTCTTCACAATATGCATTAAACTCATTGAAAGTGAACTATCCACCTCTATCAAATTTTATATACTTCAACTTCAATCCAGTCTCAGTTTCAACTCTAGCTTTGAAAATCTTGAACTTCTACAATGCTTCAGACTTCTCCCTTAAGAAGGTAACCCACATCATTCTTGAATAATCATCAATCAACAACATGAAATACTTGTCACCCTGCAAGATTCTTACTCTAAAAGGAGCAAACAGATCAATATGCACAAGATCCAACAATCCATTAGAATTATATTGTTTTCTCTTATAAGTAACTCTTGTCTTCTTCCCTAATTGACATTCCTTACATACTAGATTAGAAGGCTTTATTAACTTTGGTAGATCTCTCACTGCTTGAGTAGAACTTATCTTAACCATGCAATCAAAATTTACATGACACATCCTTCTCTGCTGTAACCAACTTTCATCAATTTGAGCAATCAAACAACTTTTACGACCAACATTTAAGTGAAAGATATTACCTTTAGCCTTTGTCCCTGATGTAATCTCAGTTCCAGAGCTACTCAAGATCTCACATTTCCCATTCTTGAATTGCAAGTTATATCCTTTATTAACCATATTACCAACACTCAAAATATTATGCTTTAAACCTTCAACATACAATGCATCATCACCATTGTTCTTACCATCAAGAGAAATAGAGCCTCTACCATGGATTACACAAGCTTTGTTATCACCAAATCTTACTATACTACCATCATACCTTTCCAAATTTACAAATTTACTCTTATCACCTGTCAAATGATGAGAGCAACCACTGTTAATTACCTATTCATCTTTCTCGTCAACTTTAGTAGCTAAAGTTTTCTCCTCATTAATGTAGCTTGTAAAATCTGTAGTTAAAGGATCATCTTCCTTGATAGCAATAAACACAAATTCATCTCCTAAATTTCCCTTATCCGACTCATCATTCGTCAAACCTTCATCAACAACATAATAACACTTCTTATGATATTTAGGCTTATATGGCTTAAATGGCTTCTTAGGATTTCTTTCTCTTTCTAGACACCTTGATGCAAAATGTCCTATCTTATTACATGAAAAACATTTAGGAGGTAACTTCGCTTCATACTTACCGACACCTTTAGGCAATCTTTTGGCAATAAGTGCTTCAAGCTCCTCAAGCTCTATTTCTTCATCTTCCATCTCTTCCATCTCTTTCTTACATCTAGATACTATTGTAGAACTTTCTCCCAGATCATATCTCTAGTTCTCAAAAATAGTAGCTTTGAATGCAGATTCAATCTTAGGAAGAGATTATCCAAACTCACTCATCTCAAAAGAAGCAGACTTACCAATCAACATGTCTCTTGTCACATTTGTCACAGTCCGGATCTCATTAATAGCAACAACTTTATGTTTTTAAGAAGGAGGCAAGGATCTCAACACTTTAGCAACAATCTTAGATTCTTCTAATACTCGACCGATACATTTGATTCCACACATAAGCTCATTCACTTTATACATAAAAGAAGTAATGTTCTCATGTTCACTCATCTTTAGGTTCTCATATTTACCTTTCAAGCTCTGCAACTTAGCAATCTTCACATGACTATCACCTTCATGCAAGGTCTCCAATTTTATCCAGATCTCATGAGCAGTCTCTAATTCCATCACATTAGTCATCTCAAAATATAAAAAGACACTCAACAATGCTTCCTTAGCTCTAATATTGTATTCTACTTCCTTTCTCTCATCCGGAGTAGTAGGACCATTCTAAGGAACATTATATACATTCTTAGTAATCTTCCAGTACTCTTCTCCAACGCATCTCAAATGACATTGCATCCGGTATTTCCAGAGATATCAGTTTGTTCCATCAAATCTCGGACTATCCTTCTTAAAAGCAAAGGTTGTCATCCTGGATCTCCTCAAGCGGTCAAGCTTCTTTTGGAGGATCTAGCTCTGATACTAGGGGGGTGAATCAGTTTGCACAAAAACTTCTTGCAACTTAAACCACAAAATAGATTTGATAATTAACAATCAAAGCATGAAACAACACGACATCAATAACACATAATACCAAGTTTTTTGACGTGGAAAGCTTGGTTAAGGAAAAAACCATGGTGGGAACCTACCCACAATGAGATAATACCCTATTAAGAGTAAATGCAAATATTACAATGGGGAATGCACATGCATTCAGGCACTCTACCTAGAGCTCACTGCTCAAAATAAGAAACCCAGAAAGGCTACAACCTTTAAGGCTCATTGCCTTACAGGATGTCTCACTGACTTACAAAAATATTCGAAGAACAATCTGGATTACATGAATTGTGAAAATAGCATCTCCATATGCCTGAGTATAGTTTCGGTTAAGCTCACTATCAAATCTTCTCTGCAACACATTTCTTCGCACACTTGCACAACTTCCTTGCTACTGAATGATTGATACAATATTCACACATAGAATCATCACTCTTAATGATTATTACATTTATTTATACAAGTCATCAACCTCTGAAATAGAGGTCGGCCAAAACCTTAATACAAATAAAAAAATAATAACCCCACACGCTACAACAATACATGCGGACCAAAACAATGTCAGCTAAGACATAGTCTGGATGTAAATGAATACCACAAACACGCAACACCTCCAACAATTATGCCTTGATCATCTGCAACACGCTACAACCACCACGAATGTCGTATAACATGAAGAACATCATTGGACAAATAAAATCTTCAATAATGCGCACAATAATCAATGCAAACCACCAATACACAAAGAACATGATCTAGAGATATTCACAAGCAATGTGAATTGAACCACAACAACCGTAACAACTTGGATTACCAGAATCATCATCATCTGTCTACCAGAGCTCAAGAACATCAACATAATTGACTGTAAACTTGAAATATTTGCTTGTGGATTTCCAAATAATGAACCAATCGAACTGAGGACACACATCAACGTCCATAACACGTCCCACACATTCGTAACTAAAGATATAACAATTCCGGAGCAACATGGAGAGTAGACTAGAAGACTGAATAACATGAACAACTGAATAACATCCACAATACCGGACCTCATAAACCGATCAAAACATCATGCAAACCTTTGCAAATGGGAACAAACCATCTATAGACAACATACCAGAAACCCTTTAAACTGTATCAGCTCAACCAAAACTGCAACACTGGAATACACAAAAGAATATGTTGACATCAATGACAACACATCATTCCAACAATTTTCTCAGCAACATCCAACAAAAAATACAAAAACCTTTGCCTTTGCTGGAAATAATGATGCCACAACTTTTTTTCCAATGTTTTCTCTTTTACCCTTTCTCTAACTTTTTTTCTCTTTCCCAATCTTCCATCCTCTTCTTCTTTGTTGCTTGAGCAAAGAATCGAGAGGTCTAGGTCTTAAAGATCTTATAATTTTAGGGTATTTCATTTGCCTCTAAATGGATTGTGAAATCATTAGATGACAATGAGCCTTGGAAGATCCTACTGAGGAAAAACATTCAAAAGGAAGTGCCAAAAAATGCTAAGCAATGGAAAAATGTTCATGTGTATGATATGCTATATGGAAACTTCAATACTATCCATTCTAGGTCATTTGTATTTCGTAGTATTTGGAAGGCCTAGGAGTTTTGGAAATGTACAGTGCAAAATATTGAGGACATAAACTTGGATCATAATGAGCTATATGGGTTTAGATCAATATGGCGGAACTTACAACACAAAAAACAAACCACTGGCCTTGTTGCAAGGATGTTTTGAAAATAATTAGAACTTAAAGGAAGTCTCCAAATCGAATGATTTATTTGTGAATAATGTGCTCAAATCTTGGACTACATTACAAGCTGAGTTTAAATTGACAGATGCTAATAAAAGAACTTACTATCATTATGAATACAATGGAAAAATGAAGCAACCAACCAAAATAAATAATAACTTTGAGTCTTATAAGAACTTCATTTGGTCCGACGGTTCCCCCTTCCTGAAAACTAAGGCCCATTGTCTATACAAAATATTATCCTAGAATCATAGTGTCCTTGAGCATACTAATAAAACGTGGCATCTGAACCTTGACAACAAAGAGTGGTCTAAAGTGTTTTTTGTTTGCTGGTCTAACAAAATAGAGCCAAAAGAAAGTTGTTTTAGATGGCAATCAATCCTTCAAAAACTTGTCATTCTTGCTAACCCTATCAGTTGTTTGCTATATGGTTGTAAAGAAGACAATTTTATATATTTTTTCAATGCAAATATGCTTCTGCTATATGGTATTTGTTCATGGGTAACAATATGGGTTGGGATATACAAGATAAAGTGTCTTGGTTTGAAGTCCTTGTTGGTTATGTTAAAGGTTTCAACAAGAAGTCTATTTTTTATTGTCTTTAACTACTAAGATTTTGTGGTTCTTGTGGATTGTGGAAAAGGAAGAAACAGGTGTACCAAGGCAAGGAGAGAATCCTTAACGAGTCTAAAAGTAGACTCATCCTTTTACTGGTTGTTGAATAGGCCACTCTTACCTTAAAGATGCCAACTAACCAATTCCTCAAAGTCATTGAAGAAGGCTCCTCACCATTGTACAAAGACAACATCCAGGAAGTGGACTATTGGGCCTAGGACCTAAGGAAGGTGGACAAGAAATTTCATGGAGAATACATTGATTTTTCAGAATGCTTATAGTAAGGAACACCAATACCAACTAATGAAATATGTCATTGTTAGAGATTTAGAGATAACACATTAGAACTTTGACTATTCTTGTTGGGAAATGATTTCCTCCCTATTAGTTCATTTCATGGTATTGACTCATTCCAGCTTAGCAGGGTGCAACCAAAGCAAAAAGACAAAGGCAAAGACAAAGAAAAATTGAATGATGAAGGACATAATGACGAGGAAGAGAATGAAGAAAAATAGAAACAAGATAATGATAGTGAATGAACATGCTTTGTACTTTATTTTGTTGAACTCTTATATATATGCTATGATGTACTAATCGATAGTTTTTTCGCTTGTAACCTGTGCATTGCTGGGTTGGGGCTTAGTTGATGTGACCACCTTGGTTACAAAATTGTAACCAGATTTCTCCTTTTTGGTAATCAATTTTCAATTTTTATTTTTATTTTTCAAAATGATGCTTGTGCCTCATGACCAATTAGAGAAGGCAATTTATCCTTTGTCGTAGTTTACTATTGCATTTTTTGCTCCTCGAAGACTCCTTATGAGTGCATTGTTACTTGTATATCGTTGTCAATTGACTATCATAATCCTCTTCTACTTGTCCAACTGCACGACTTATATTGTCAATAATTTTGTCGTAATTTTTTTTTATAAGACTACTTTTTGATAAAGTTATCTTAATTGTTTACTTTAGTCTTTCTATTTTTATTATTTATCACACTTATTACTAAATTTTTCATTCATATTGTACTTTGCTTTGGACCAATAAAAAAGAAAAAAGATTTAAATAGAGTATCTTTGAGAGATCGAGGGGCCTAACTTTAACTTTGGCTTCCAATCATTATTCGTCTTTTTTGGGTTGATGTGACAAAATACAACGACTCTAGATATTGGACACTTTGTTTTTTGCCTACAAAAATATATGCAATCTATAATAGCGTGGTTGAACTTCATATTTAAATGCAAGATTTTATCCTTCGCACTAGCACGATCTCCCAATACCCTTAACCTTATAATGCTTTTCGATTTAAATTTTGGCTTTTTATAATTAATAAAAATTATAAGCTTTGCTTTATGGGCTGAAATTATGGCTAAATTCTGAGTGAATGTCAAATTTTCCATTGCAATGATTAAAATATATACCACATATATGATTTCATTAAATGTTGAGAAGTTAAATTTATTGATAAATAAAAAATGATTTTTGTTTATAATTGAATGTTGTTAAAATTATTATAAAAATAAGTATAAAAAGGTTAGGGGAGTGAGTTCAATCTTGTGTAAGATTGTGTCATTTATTGCTATCTATATGTATTAAGAGATAAATAGATAAGTATGTGGATAAGAATGATGTAGAAGTGTGTGTAAACAAATAGGGGAGGGTTAGGTGTTTAGGGACGTGTGTGTAAATAGATCAAAAGGTTAGGGGAATGGGAAACGACTATCCAACCATCAAGATGCGCCATGGCATCTATGGTTGGATGCTACATAACTGAAGTTTTGACTTCTCATCCGTGATGATAGTTTGTAGCTTGTTCATTGTACAATTGCCTCAAATGAATAACAATCCTCATTGATGAGATGTCAAAACTTTGGTTACGTAGGATCTATCCATTAGTGTCATGGTGCATCTTGGTGGTTAGATAGCCATGAGCCCAACCTTGTGTAAGATTGTGTCATTTGTGTATGTGTGAGTGTATATATATAAAAACACAAGTAGGTGAATATAAATATTCATAAGAGTGTTTGTAAATGGATAGGGTAGGGCTAGATGTTTAGGGGTGTGCATAAATAGGAAAAAATACTAGAGGAATGGACATAACCTTGCACAAGATTGTGTCATTTGTCACTATGTAAATGTACCAAGGCATTACCTCAAAATGGGCACAAAGAATAAATGAGAAATGATATGGGTATGCAAATTTCACCATTAAAATTTCCCATCACTTTAAGGTGCACGTGAGTCTTAAAATGATCACGCATCTCGAAGTATGTAGCACTCACAAACATCAATCAAAATTAAATATTTATAAACTCAAATCATATTACCATATAATCCATATAAATAATGGACCTGCAAGGACATGATCACACATGCTCATTCTATATGCATGTCTTTTCCTTAAGATGAGTCTCTATAAGCTCATGTACCCATTTATATATCTATACATAGAAACATTAGTGACAAGACATGCCCCTTGATAATTAATTGTATAGATATACGATAAGAGGATTTGTTAGAAGGAAATATAATACATTAGAATATTGTAATCCAAGCATGTAAATATATTATTGTCGAAGTATATATGCATCTAATCATGTAATCATATAAGCATTTTTGGTAGTAGGTGTAAAGGAGGCATTGTGTAAGCATACATACTAGATATATTATCAAGGAAGATAAGGTTTCCTCTAATATAGGCATCATATGGTGATATGAATGACCTAAAATACTCATATAGTATAGAAGGTACCAAGATAGGAACATGCACCCTGATACAACATCCAAAAGAATGAGCATACAAAATTAGTAAACTTTAATTAGCTCTTAGTAGGTAATAGAGGTAGAAATGATTGTGTGGAGCCAAAACTATGACTAAAAGATCAAAATAAGGCATAAATTCATAATGAGGGGCAAGGGCCTAGAACTAGTATAAAGTCAAAATGATAGGGCCAATTTACCTAAGATATAGCAAGAATAAACACAATGTGTATAATATTGGGAAGCATGATGACCCCAAATATAGTAGAAATGGAAACAATTAGTACGCTTAGTGTGTATTGGAGAAACGCATGGCGCTCTCCCAAAGTAAAGTTGGATCTATAAGTAGAAACATGGCAATGTAATGTAGTACTAGGAGGCAAAGCTCTAAAAAAATTCTATGATAATATAAATGTAACAAGTAACTCTAAGGAGAAAGATGTGTCAATGCAATTTTAGCATATTAAACTCTAAAAATTAATATATTGATGTAAGACACATGTAGAGTTTCTAATAATTATGATCTATCATAGTAGAAAAAGTATGTAAGTTCTAACAAGCATGATATAGAAATAAAATCAATAATTAAGTTTTGAGAAGCATGACGTAATAATGTAAAATGAAAATATAAGCTTTAAAAAATAAATGTAATAATGTAAGATAAATGAAGAAGCTATTCAAATCATGATATATAAACAATGTAATAGTTATGGATTATAAGCATATAAGAAACAAATTCAATGCAATATGGATAAAGTCTAAAAGATACATAAAGGTAAATTAGAAACCCAATTGGAGAATAAAAATAAAAGCATAATCAAACAATGAAAGGTAAAGTGAAAAGCAACAATGCCCCCAAATAGGGGAGGACACATATGTGAAGCAAATATAGAAGATAAAATGGGTATACGCAAACAATAAAAATGTAGGTATAGTAAAAAGACTTAAGTATATGATAGAAAAATGTAAAAAAGTAACCAATGAATAAAAATAAAATGAAGACTAACATATATGCTATAGTAATTCTCATAAGTCATTGAACATTGCATTTCATGGGTACCACCATCTTAGGCTCATCAATCATTAGATCATTATTATAATTTCAAAACTCATAATCCAACTTATCTCTTATTTATTTTGCCCTTTTCTCTTCTTTACTTGGTTTTTCAATGATATGTATTTCATCTTGATATTCCTTTTCACTTGGTGATACTGTGTACTCAATAGGTACTTATTTTCTTACCCATTCTTGGTTTTTAACTTGCAGTCGTGGTAGAATGGTATTCTTTTGATGCACCACAACTTCTTACTTTGTGAAACTCAATTATTGATACCAATTTTACATTCTTTGTATATTTATTGTGAGTTCTCCTTATTTATGGCACATGCATAATTTGTTTCTCATACATATTTAGTAAATTTGTTTGTATCAACACCTTTATCAACATTAACCTTCCTTGAGGGTTTTTGGCATTGAAAAATATTTATGCAATCTATTTTCAATTATATGTAACTTATCAAGATGCATTTGTACAAATCGTGTATATCATCATTTCTATCATAAGATACATGTTTTGGCATCTGTACAAATGTCTCCAATGTAAAGTGGCTAGAATTAGATATTATCTTTTAATGAGACCTTTCAATTGTAACCACTTTTCCTAACTAAACAAATTTATCACATTGATGTAAAATATAAGAAAGAGATTTACATAATTTAATTCATGGTCTTCCAACTAATACATCGAATCTATTATAAGATGGTAACATGTGAAATAAAATAGGCAACTCTTTAGGCCCAATTTTCAAGTGTACAATAATGCATCCAATGTGTTAACTAATTACTCATTTTTAATTTGCATACTCTCAATATCTTATATGAGCTTTCATCAATGTTATATTGACATTTAATATCAATGAGAAACTTAGTAGGTGACGGTCCTCTAAATTTCTCTTCTATATATAATGGGCCATGTAATAATTATTTCATGGGATTTTGTCATTATAAAATCTAATCAATGGTTCTATAGGAGGACTATCCTTCAATTCAATATTTCCCACAAAAGATTTGTCCTCATGCTCCATATTAGTATCATATACATTATTAATTTATGTATCATATACTTGAACATTATGTGAATGAATTGGAAATGAAATATTTATAAACCAAAAATCTATTGTTAGAGGGTGCAACTAATGTATTTCTATTACCATCAAACTCATCAAATGTAATCATTTTTTTGTCTATGTGACCTTATATTTAAAAACAAAAAAGAATATATATAATTGAAAAAATATGTGTTAACCTTGCTTCTAATGTTAAGAATATAAAAAGTGTAGTTTTCAGATATGCAATAGAAAAACTCTATTTCTAAGCTTTTAAAATTCATTTTTGAGAAAAATAAATATTATGGGTTGTTTAATATTTGAACACACTTTAGGACTGAGAGAGGGTGGGGGGGGGGGGGGTGAATCAGTCCAGAGAAAATACTTTAACTCAATTTAATTCTACTCTCAGTAGTAATGAAAGAAAAAAACAATAAAACACCATGCACTAGAGAACACCAGATTTATGTTGAAAACTCAAAAACAAAAAAAGCATGGTGAGAGTCAACTCACAATATAAGAAGTGATTACAATTTAATTTTAGGCTCACTACCAAGGAAGCACACTGCTCCTCATAGGACTTGCAGGCTAAGATGCACTATTTCAGGGCAAGATACAAAGGACTTGTAAGATGAGATGAACTGCCTCAGGGAAAGATACAAAGCTTGCAATGAAGATACACTATCTTCAAGCAAGGTACATGAATATATGAGTCAAGAATTAATAGTCCTTTGACAACACAACCTTCGAGAATCTCTAGATATGAAGTTGTCCTCGGATCTTTATCTCAAGCAACCAACTTCACAACAAGCACCACACACTTTCTCTATCACAACTTCAGATTGCCGACTTATGCAAATGATATAATCAAGTAAGCATAACACACATACTGATCCACACACTCACCATCAACATAGATTTTATTTTCTATATACCGACTTCTTGATTGTAAACATCAATTAGGTTGGCTGATGTAGAGGACAAACATAGGTCCTATCAAAGTGGCCATAAAAACATGTGTGGTGAATGTGGTCCAATCTAGGAGATAGAGAGGACCTAAAAACATCATATCACTTCTTTCTAAGAAATTCAAAATAATTCATGCATCCTATCACACATCCTTCAAGGTCGACAACAAGGTAATGTGTAGATACACCAAGCAACTCACCATAAGTCGGCCCAAAACATATCTTCCATATGAAAAGGATCAATGCAGATCCCCACACGATAAGGAAGGACCCAAAATCAATGCAACACAATCTTCAAAACAATAAAAGACACCCAAAGTTTTATCGCAAGTAGAGAAGCAATATTTGTGGTGCAGGAGCACCTAGCTCATTCTCAGCTTCTTTTTCATCTCAGGTTTGATTTGTGTTATTTTAAGTTGGAAAGTTGTTTAGCATGATTTTTGAAGTTGTTCTAGGTTGTTTGGATGAGTTTTGAACTCATTGTGTGGTTTTGGTTTCCTGTTTTCAACTTTTGCTCAAAATTCCCAGTTTTGGTGTTGCCTGGCAAAATGTTGTAAAAAGTGAGTTTTTAGTGTGTTTTTGTTTTTGAAAGGTTTTTAGACATTTTTTATGTTTGGGTTTAAGGTATAAGAAGTGTTTTTAGATGATGGTTAGTTTTGGAGGTCAATCTTGCATTTTCTAGGCACCAAAAGTTGTCATTTAGGCATCAAAATGTCAAAATTAAGTGCCTTTGGACATGTACCTGTCCGTACAGGAGGTTAACCAACTTGGAGAGGTATTTAAACTCTTGTTTTAACTTTTGTAAGGGTTGATCATTCGAAGTTATGAGAAGTTTTGCAAACTTGCATTAGTTTTTACTTGGTTTTCTCTAGTTTTTGGCTCCATGTGAACAACAGTCCGTACACCTGCTGTACTTGGCCATACTGTTCTTGTATTTTCTGATTCTAACATGTTTTCCTAAACTTTTCCCTTTGGTGGCATTTGATTTCATCAATTTTTGAGTTTTGTGCAAAAATATTTGGTTTTGACAGTTTCACTACCCAGTCTAGGAATTTGGGCAAAATGCTTGACCAACTTGGTTTCTTGGAGTCCTAAAGTGTTCATGGCTTCTCAAGAACAAGTTGGTAAATTTGTAAAGTATGTAAATATGAGTTTTGGTTTCAAGAGTGCAGGTACAAGGAGTTTTTATGGCCATTAAGCCCTAGGCAAGTGTGTCATTTGGCTAGGATCTTGAAGAAATTTTAATGCTTTGCTCTTCCATAGCAATTGCATTCTTTTGATGAATGGACCTGTTTGTTGTCCAAGTGATATATGCAAGCAAAGAGACTTCCTAAGCCTAGAAAAGGAAGGTTATATGTTTCAGTTTTAAGAATTGTAATCCAAAACAGTGAGTCACTGTTTGGTAGTAGTTTTTCCTTCCTTTATTTTGCTCTCCACCATTTATTGGTGTGTGAAGACCTTGTCAATAATTTGTTTGTTTGAAAAAAATAACAAGGAGAGGTGAAAGCCCTGCCCATGGGTATTGTAAATGCCAAGATCAAACAATGATCTCTTTAGGCAAAATGTTAAACGCCCAGCAGGCTGCCACAGTCATCTAGGATTGATTCTTACACTGTTTAAGGATTGTAAATGTAATCTCCCTTTTGAAATTTGCAGGTATGAAGGACACTAAACATAAAAAGGAAGAGTTTTGTTAAGAAAACACAAAAGCAGACCATGAAAAGGGGTTCTAACATTGCAAAGTGCAGGTCCAAAATGGAAAAACAGTGAAAAGAGGAAAAGTACAGTCCCATTTTCCCATTTACTTGACAATGAACTATTTACTATTTGTAATTGCCTATTGCCTTTTGTGTAGGGCAAATTGGATTCCTTCTTGTCTTTAATTTTGGTTATGTTCATATGCTTCAGTTTTAATTGGTATTTTGCAAAACAAAAGTGCTTGTAGAAGGCAAAAGTGAAAAATTGTCAAATGTTGCATTTCCTTTTTGGTGCATATCATGAAAATCTTGTTTTTCACTTTGTGAGGTTTAAAAATTTTGTTTATAGCCTTGTTAGCCAACAGCAAGGTAGGAATAGGTGTCTTTGAGTCATTTTGAGGTTCCCAAGCTTGGAATGTGGTTTTTGCCAACAAACCCTTCCAAAACCCTCCTTTTATGCCCATTTTTGGGATAGTCATGGAGAAGGACTTAGGGACCCCCAAACTTGATGAATCTTCAATAAATCCCAAAAGGGTATCCAAAAATATAAACCTTTCAGTCTGGAAGTCCATCGCTTGAACAAGGTGAGCACAAAACCCCAAAAGGAGGGCTAATTGCTTGTAGCCTTTTTAGGCCTTAAAATTGAATTTTGGTCAAATCGGGTACACAAATGGTGAATGAAAAGCACAAAAGACATCAATGCCATTTGAAACAAGTTTTCCTCACATGAATTTGACACCTTTTGTGGGACAGACCCCAAGAACATAGTTTTAGCAAGCCAAAGTGGTTATGGGATTGAAGTCTTTCAGCATACAAGAGGTCTTGACTTAGGAAGGTGAAACAAGAGGAAGTTTGAGATGGTCTATGAACCTTTGCACTCTAATTACAACAACAATTCCTTGAAAATAGTAAGGTCCTATACTTAGTGAACATATAAGTCACTTGAGCATTCCACTTGCACTGCCTTAGGTCAAAGATTCAAGAGGATGAGAATGTCAAGGTGGCTAGGTATCTCAATGGTTTGAGATGGAACATACAGGAAGAGTTAAGTTTGTTGTGCCCTACAACAGTCCAGAAGTGATATCAACTTGCACTCAACATAGAGGAAAGGAGTAGGAAGAAGCAAGAGCAACATAACAGAGGCAGAGGAAGAGGCAGAGATGGTCGAGGCCATCGAGGCAGTTTCGGGGGAAGACACATAGACCAAAGGTCCCAGGGGGAATCTAAGCTTATTGAGCAAAGTGGGGATTCTCAAAGCAAAACTAATTTTAGGGGAAGGGGATCAAGCAACCCAGGAAGGGGTAGGTCTAGTGGCCCAAGTAGAGGGTCTTATTTCTCCACAATGAAATGCTACAACTGTCAGAAATTGGGTCATCCTGCTTATAGGTGTCCTGAAAAGCCTAGTTCTTCCCATGGAGGTGAAAGAAAAGTGAACTATGTTTAGGAGGAAGAGAGTAGTACAAGAACTCCAACAATGCACCTAGCACCTGAAGATGGTGAGAGTTTAATGATAAGGAGAGTATTGATGCAAGAACCTCATAAGTGTGAAGTGTCTTAGAGAAGAGCCTTGTTTAGGATAAAGTGCAAAATCTTGGGAAAGGTATGTAAGGTTGTTATTGACTCAGGCTCTACAGATAATATCATCTTAGAGGAGGCAATTGGCAAATTGAACCTACCTAGAATGAAGCACAGTGAACCCTACAAGGTAACCTGGTTAAACAAGGGGCAACATGTCCTAGTGAATGAACAAGCATGGGTAGACTTCAATATAGGTGAGTACAAAGATAGGATTTTATGTGACATCCTTCCCATGTATGCTTGCCATCTACTATTGGGTAGACCTTAGCAATTTGACAGAAAGGCACACCATGATGGTGAAAAAAACACATATTCCTTTAAAAAAAATGGCATTGTCTACAAAATTCAGTCCCTTAGTGAAGAGACAAAGAACAGCAAACCACAGGCACCTAAAGTGATATTAGTCAATGAAAAAGAGTTCATCCAAACCATGAAAGAGGGAGATGGGATTGGCTATGCACTTGTAGTGAAACCTAAGGAGGATAAGAAAGAAAAACAAGTAGAGATCCCACAAGAGGTGCAACAAATTCTTAATAGTTTTAAGAACATCATCAGTGATGGACACCCAACAACATTACCTCCTCCTAGAGCCATTAGTCATCAAATTGACTTTATACCAGGAGCTTCTTTGCCAAACAAAGCAACATACAAGATGACTCCTGAACAAAACAAAGAGGTAGCTAGACAGATTCAAGAGTTATTGGGTCAAGGATTAATCATAAAGAGTATAAGTCCTTGTGCAGTGCCCACTATGTTAGCACCTAAGAAAGGGGGCACATGGAGATTGTGTACAGATTCCAGAGCTATCAACAAAATCACAATAAGATACAGATTCCCCATTCCCAGGATAGAAGATTTGATGGATTGTTTAGGGGGTGCGAGGTATTTCTCCAAAATAGACTTAAAAAGTGGTTACCATCAGATAAGAATAAAAGAGGGTGATGAGTGGAAAACTACTTTTAAAACAAATGAGGGTCTTTATGAATGGTTGGTTATGCCTTTTGGACTCTCTAATGCTCCCAGTACCTTTATGAGGTTAATGAATGAAGTATTGCAGGATTTTCTCAGTAAGTTTGTGGTAGTCTACTTAGATGATATTCTTATCTTTAGTAAGACTAAAGAGGAGCATTTGAAACACTTAGCTATTGTTTTACAAAGATTATCTGATGAGCAGTTAACCATAAATCTTGAGAAATGTGATTTTATGCAGCAAGAGCTAGTCTATCTTGGTTTTGTTGTGTCCAGTGGAGATCTTAAGATGGATCATTCTAAAGTTGCAGCCATAACAAGTTGGCCAACCCCACAATCATCTAGTGAGGTTAGGAGTTTTCATGGTCTAGCCCAGTTTTACAGAAAGTTTATCAGAGGATTCAACGAAATTTGTGCACCCATGTTAGATACAATAAAGGGTGGTCATAAGGTCAAGTTTCAATGGACAGAAGCAGCCAATAGGGGGTTTGAGTTACTCAAAACTAGAGTTGCTACAGAGCCAGTGTTAATCCTTCCTAGCTTTGATAAGCTTTTTACTATAGAATGTGATGCCAGTCACCTTGCAGTAGGTGCAGTCTTGAGTCATGATAATAGACCAGTTGCCTTTTTTAGTGAAAAACTAAATGATGCAAAGAAAAAGTATTCATCTTATGATTTAGAGTTATATGCATTGGTGTAGGCACTCAGGAAGTGGAGGCATTACTTGCTTCCTAAAGAATTTGTTGTGTATACAGACAACCAGGCAGTCAGTTTCTTGAATTCTCAGGACAAACTCAACCATAGGCATGTGAAATGGGTAGAGTACCTACAAGCATATACCTTCACTCTTAAGCACAAGAAAGGCCAATGTAACAAAGTAGCTGATGCTTTAAGTAGGAGATTGTTGACTATCCAGGAGATCCAAGTAAAGAGTGTTGGGATAGATTGCTTTCGAGATTTATATCCTAATGATGATGATTTTGCTGCTGCTTATAAAGTTTGTCTTGCTTTTGAGAATCATTTTCATAGTGAGTATGCTGAATATACATTGCAGAATGGTTTGTTATTAAGGGAGGATAGCTATGTGTTCCTAAAGGTTCCATGAGAGAAAATCTCATTCAAGAGAAACACAATGGGTGTTTGAGTGGCCATTTTGGTCTCAACAAGACCTTAGAGTTGGTTCAATGTTTTTATTACTGGCCTAAGATGCCAAGAGATGTTCGGAGGTATGTTGAACAGTGCATAATATGTCAGAAGGCTAAAGGACATAGCACTAATGCTGGTTTATATCAGCCAATTCCCATTCCTTCTAGGCCATGGGAATGCATCAGTATGGATTTTGTTGTAGGCTTTTCGAGGACAAAAACAGGGCATGACAGTATCTTTGTGGTTGTGGATAGATTTAGTAAAATGGCTCACTTTAATCCTTGCAAAACTACTAATGATGCTAGTCATATTGCTTTTCTTTTCTTTAAAGAGGTTGTCAGAATACATGGTTTGCCATCTAGTATTGTATCAGATAGAGATGTTAAGTTTTTGGGTCATTTTTGGAAGACTTCGTGGAAGAAATTGGGTACTAACTTGTCTTTTGGCTCAACTTACCATCCACAGATAGATGGTCAAACAGAGGTGGTGAATAGAACATTGGGTAATCTACTCAGATGTCTCACCAAGGAGTATGGACAAAGTTGGGATCAGCTTATCCCACAGGCAGAGTTTGCCTACAATGACAGTGTAAACAGATCCACTGGTAAGAGCCCATTTCAGATTGTTTATGGTATGCATCCAAGAGGTGTTTTTGAGTTACATGATGTGACTAACTTGCAACATGTTAGTGGGACAGCAGAAGACATGGCACAATCTCTCAAAGAGATACATGAACAGGTTAAACAATCTTTGCAGGATACCATAGCAAGAGTCAAGGCGAGGGTGGATGCTTCAAAGAGGGATGTCTAATTTATAGTTGGGGATTTTGTGATGGTGCATCTCAACAAGTATAGATTACAGAAGGGAGTTCCTACCAAGTTACAGATGAGAAGAATTGGACCTTGCAGGATTTTGGCTAAGTATGGACCAAATGCTTATAAAATTGATTTACCTGCTGATGTTTCTTTATCTCTTATCTTTAATGTTGCAGATTTGGCACCTTTCAAGGGGTAGCCTCCAACAGAGAATCAAAGAGTTTCATACATTTCAAATTCCCTTTTTGATCTACCTCTCCCCTCTTCTTCTTCTCCCATTCCTGAACAGGTACTTGATTCTAGAATCATCAAGAAGACTAGAAGGCATGACTACTTTGAGCATTTGATCAAATGGAAAGATCAACTAGCTTCTGAAGCCACCTGGATACCTGAAAGTGACTTCACCAAGGCTGGTATTCCTCTCTCTATTCTGCCCAAAGGAGTCACATGACTTCTTTGTCACCAGGGGAGTATGGTGCAGGAGCACCTAGCTCATTCTCAGCTTCTTTTACATCTCAGGTTTGATTTGTGTTATTTTAAGTTGGAAAGTTGTTTATCATGATTTTTGAAGTTTTTCTAGGTTGTTTGGATGAGTTTTGAACTCATTGTGTGGTTTTGGTTTCCTGTTTTCAACTTTTGCTCAAAATTGCCAGTTTTGGTGTTGCCTGGCAAAATGTTGTAAAAAGTGAGTTTTTAGTGTGTTTTTTTTTTTGAAAGGTTTTTAGACATGTTTTATGTTTAGGTTTAAGGTATAAGAAGTTTTTTTAGATGATGGTTAGTTTTGGAGGTCAATCTTGCATTTTCTAGGCACCAAAAGTTATCATTTAGGCATCAAAATGTCAAAATTAAGTGCCTTTGGACATGTACCTATCCGTATAGGAGGTTAACCAACTTGGAGAGGTATTTAAACTCCTATTTTAACTTTTGTAAGGGTTGATCATTCGAATTTATGAGAAGTTTTGCAAACTTGCACTAGTTTTTACTTGGTTTTGTCTAGTTTTTGGCTCCATGTGAACAACAGTCCGTACACCTGCTGTACTTGGCCATACTGTTCTTGTATTTTCTGATTCTAACATTTTTTCCTAAACTTTTCCCTTTGGTGGCATTTGATTTCATCAATTTTTGAGTTTTGTGCAAAAATATTTGGTTTTGACAGTTTCACTGCCCAGTCTAGGAATTTGGGCAAAATGCTTGACCAACTTGGTTTCTTGTAGTCCTAAAGTGTTCATGGCTTCTCAAGAAAAAGTTGGTCAATTTTTAAAGTATGTAAATATGAGTTTTGGTTTCAAGAGTGCAGGTACACGGAGTTTTTATGGCCATTAAGCCCTAGGCAAGTGTGCCATTTGGCTAGGGTCTTGAAGAAATTTTAATGCTTTGCTCTTCCATAGCAATTGAATTCTTTTGATGAATGGACTAGTTTGTTGTCCAAGTGATATATGCAAGAAAGGAGACTTCCTAAGCCTGGAAAAGGAAGGTTATATGTTTTAGTTTTAAGAATTGTAATCCAAAACAGTGAGTCACTGTTTGGTAGTAGTTTTTCCTTCCTTTATTTTGCTCTCCACCATTTATTGGTGTGTGAAGACTTTGTCAATACTTTGTTTGTTTGAAAACAATAAAAAGGAGAGGTGAAATCCCTATCCATGGGTATTGTAAATTCCAAGATCAAACAATGATCTCTTTAGGCAAAATGTTAAACGCCCAGCAGGCTGCCACAGTCATCTAGGACTGATTCTTACACTGTTTAAGGATTGTAAATGTAATCTCCCTATTAAAATTTGTAGGTATGAAGGACAATAAACATAATAAGGAAGAGTTTTGTTAAGAAAACACAAAATCAGACCGTGAAAAGGGGTTCTAACATTGCAAAATGCAGGTCCAAAATGGAAAAACAGTGAAAAGAGGAAAAGTGCAGTCCCATTTACTTGACAATGAACTATTTACTATTTGTAATTGCCTATTGCCTTTTGTGCAGGGCAAATTGGATTCCTTCTTGTCTTTAATGTTGGTTATGTTCATATGCTTCAGTTGTAATTGGTATTTTGCAAAACAAAAGTGCTTGTAGAAGGCAAAAGTGAAAAATTGTCAAATGTTGCATTTCCTTTTTGGTGCATATCATGAAAATCTTGTTTTTCACTTTGTGAGGTTTAAATTTTTTTTTTATAGCCTTGTTAGCCAATAGAAAGGTAGGAATAGGTGTCTTTGAGTCATTTTGAGGTTCCCAAGCTTGGAATGTGGTTTTTGCCAACAAACCCTTCAAAAACCCTCCTTTTATGCCCATTTTTGGGACAGTCATGGAGAAGGACTTAGGGACCCCCAAACTTGATGAATCTTCAAGAAATCCCAAAAGGGTATCCAAAAATATAAACCTTTCAGTCTGGAAGTCGATCGCTTGAACAGGGTGAGCACAAAACCCCAAAAGGAGGGCTAATTGCTTGTAGCCTTTTTAGGCCTTAAAATTGAATTTTGGTCAAATCGGGTACACAAATGGTGAATGAAAAGCACAAAAGACATCAATGCTAGTTGAAACAAGTTGTCCTCACATGAATTTGACACCTTTTGTGGGACAGACCCCAAGAACATAGTTTTAGCAAGCCAAAGTGGTTATGGGGTTGAAGTCTTTCAACATACAAGAGGTCTTGACTTAGGGAGGTGAAACAAGAGGAAGTTTGAGATGGTCTATGAACCTTTGCACTCTGATTACAGCAACAATTCATTGAAAACAGTAAGGTCCTATACTTAGTGAACATATAAGTCACTTGAGCATTCCACTTGCACTGCCTCCCTATCAATTTGTAGGTCAGATTAGAGCAATTACCTTGAAACAACCATTCTAGTCACAATGCAACATCAAATAGACCATCTTATATGATGCAGAGCACACTAGAAAATTCCTTGAACATCCAACAACATTCTCAAATCCTTCTTTCATTTTTCCATAACAAGATCATATTGGCACAATACAAATGATATAGAGTATCTCATTCCAGAGAGCAAGCCAAACACGAAACACATTACCACTACTTGCAAACCACATTAGCACCTGATAATTGAATTGAGACAAAAAAAACATTATAAGAATGTCCCCCAAGATACAACACCTAAAACACTAATGTGGAGCATTTTTCAGACCAATTCTAACAGACAACCAGGCTGTCAATCAACTACAATCACCAACCATATCAACTGCAACACCAAGGACTTGAAAATATATGAGTGCAATGTCCATAGAGCATAAACGTTACATTCAATTCCGCAATGTCATATCAACAAATACAGACAAATGTGGAGTATTTTTTTGGACACATATCAATACATATTTCTACACTAACTTGCTTTATCAAACTTCCAATGACCAAAATATCCCAGAAACATTATCTTTTCACATTGTACAATATCTTCATTCTAATGTCATGCATCTAATCATCATCTTAATATATCACATCATCCAAACCTCATCATTCAGTCATTGACATCGACATAATCAACTGCATTTACTTAGTGTAGACATCAGACACCAAGATGATAGACATCCACAAACCATCTGCAACCAACATCGATCATCCATCTATATACTGACAAACATAATTATACACCTCCATCACTTTCTTAACAAATAAACAGTTCTCTATCTAACCAATCACCATATCACTAGTGACAACACAACCAAGGACAACATATATATATATATATATATATATATATATATATATATATATATATATATATATATATATATATATATATATATATATATATATATATTGTTTAATGATTGTGGAGGAATACATGCCCTTTAATATATTCACACACACACACACACACACACACACACACACACACACACACACACACACACACACACACACACACACACACACACACACACACACACACACACACACACACACACACACTAGTTTTAAAGAAAAATCCCCCATCAATTTCCCTTTTCAAAAGTTATTTCCTTTGAAACTTGTGCTTCATTTGTAAGTGGGAGTTACAATTGTTTGAACCAACTTATTTTGAATGTTATGAAATTATATAAGGTGTAGTTGGATGGAGATAATAGATCCAAAATAGATCACCAAATTTGATTACGACGAGTTTATAATAGGTGGAAAAAATATGTTATTCCTAGCCCATGGACTCATCTTGAGATTTGGTTGTTTGATTTTTGACTAGGGATGTGGGTGTCACATTTTAGGTAGTTTTATTTCATGGTTTCCTAATCCTTATTTGAAGGTTTCATGTATCACATCTCCTATTTATTGAGTGCTTGAGATAGATGTTTTGATAGTGAATTTTGTAGCTATTGTTATGTTGTTGGAATTACTCTAGATCTCTTATTGGTGATATTACTACAAAAGGATTATACCTTACAAGTATATTGTGGCCTTTGATTACAAAATAAAATATTGATTTTCTTCCAGGACTATGACATTTTCTCCCAAAAGGGTTTTCCAATGAAACTCATTATGTTATGGTATATTACTTTTATATTTATTTCCTTGTAATTACATGTTTAGTTTAATTTTTTCATATACATCCTCTCATAGATTAATGTGGGAATCATATTTTTCACCTCTCTTAGATTTCATGTAATGATCTTTCAAATATATCGAATTTACAAAATAATTGATCATTATATGAATTGAGAATAAGTTTAAAAGTATCCCATGGATAAGTGAGAGGTAGTGCAATTATTCTTAGAAGTGTTTTAGTTAAAAGAAGGAAAATAATAAGCATTAACAAGTTGGTTCATATTTTGCTTCATATCACCACCCTTTTTAAAATTGTTTAATTTTTTATACTTAGATGGGTAAAATTCATTTTTAGTTGATGTTCTATATTTAAAGGCATTGAATAAAAATAAATTGGATCCTACATTTTCAATACATGCACACATCCACAAAAGAAGTAAATTTACTAAAATATATGTTTTATTGAATTGATTTAAATGCATCCATGTAGGCACACATTAAACTAGATTAATAATTGAATAATATGAGGGCATTTGTATTCTAAAATGATAAATATTAGATATTAATATATAATAAATAAAAATACCTAGCTTTAAGTTTGATGATGAAAGAAGTCTATTGCCACTTTGTAATCTAGATGTTTCAAACTTAGAAAAGTCTGATCTCAATTTGTTCTTTGTTTGAAAATAAAAAAAAATTTACCTTGTGAAGGGTGAAGCTTGTAGATAAGGGTTAGATCAACATCCATATAAATTTATTTTCTTGCACCCACAAAATTGATTTGGGAGTTTGTACACTCTTACTTCCTAATTTTATTGGTTTACTTTTAATTCCTCTATTATATTGGTATTTAACTATACCTTTGAAGGATCACTAATATTTCAAGAGGGAAATTTTTATCTTATGCCAACACCCATAAAATTTAGACACAAGATAAAATACAACAAGATTCAACCATTGAAATGCTCTTGGAAATTAATGTGTAGATCTATATTTATTTTAGAGTACCAAATTGAAGTGTTCCTTCCCTAAATTCAATATCAAAATAATGATTGAAAAAGATTGGATGCTTGGATTATATGTGAAAAATGCATGTAGTTAAATACCTTTAAATACGAAGGGTGGCGAATAGACTTGGATGGTTGGCTCAGGTGACATCATCATATTTTCATTTAGCAGAAAGGATTTTAAGCATGTGAATGATTTTTTTTAGCTTATGTGTTTAGTCGTGGAGGACGGTGACTTGATAGGCACCAGCTTATCTCTGAATGTCCTACTTACTCATAATTATTTGTATTTAAGACCATACATTTTTTGTTTAAAGCTGAGGTGGGTGATGTTTTCGACAAGTTTTCTTTCTTTTTTCTATGTGTTGTGAAGGTTGTAGCTGTGCAGAGAAAGTTGTAAGGAAGAACGATGGAGGCAAAATTCACAGTGAGCATAAAAAAGCAACAAAAAGGTTTGCAGGACCAGTTAGCAAGGAAAGGATGCAGGGTCTTCTTAGATACAAGGAAGAGGAAATGATAAATGTTGCTTTTGGGGTTTTAGGGAAGAGGTTCATGGAGAATAAGATGAGGTGGAGAGTAAATTTGGACATCATTTCAATGTTCATTACTTGGGGGTTGGAGTTAGGTGATGACATTGCTATTATGAAATGGGTTGTCACCTCTCTATTTGAGGAAGAATTGCTTCAAGGGATGGATTCAATCCTGGAATGGGTCATCCCAGGAGTAGGAATGGATATATCTGAAGGGATTGAAGATGATGAGGAAGCATATGAATATGGATTAATCCCATTTGTCAGGTGGATGCACCAGGAAAAGTTGTCAAGGAGGCTTATAAAAGTGAAATTGCAACAGAATGGGGGAAGCTTAAAGCTGTAATCCGACGCCATGAAGCAGAAGACAATGAACTAACTCGTGCTCGGCCGTGAAGGGTCCCAAAAAGAGGTCGAACCAAAAATTGGGGAAGAGCACGTGGATTTTGATTGGGTGTTTTTGAGTTTGAAGGTGCATAAGGGTGATGCTATTTTCAGAGGTTCGTGGGTGCTTCAAACTTAAACAATGTTGATGGGGTCTTTATGTTCCAGCGTACGTTTTTGTCCTTAGTTTGTAGACCTTTTTGTGTTCTTTAATGATTTTGAAGAAGATGGCTGTTATCAGATAGGCAAAGGGATTTGTTGATGTTATTTGTTTTAATTATCCTTTGCGTTGTAAGGTAGCTTATAGGGTGGTTTATGAGATTATTTGGTTGTAAGGGTCTGCTCTTTTTGTAATGAAGTAACGAGATTTTGGTATGTAATGGTGGCTGGGGTAGGACTTTTTGGTGAAAGATTTTTGAGTAGGTTTTTGACTGAAAATGCAAAGGCATAGGAGCTAAATCTAAAGCTCTGACATACTTATCAAATGTACATCCTTTGTATATATTAATTAAATATAATACTATTGTTATACAGTTCAAATAAGTGGAAGAGAAATGAGAGGGGGGGGGGGGGGTGAATCAATTATCACAGATTACCAGAAAATTTTAGCAAATATCGGAACCCAAAACATTAATACCGGAATGCTTAAACCAAATACCAAAATAAAAAATAAATCAATTAATCATAAATAATAATCAGAGAATAAATACCATCCACATGACACCAAGATTTATATGTGGAAAACTCGATAAAGGGAAAACCCACGGTGGGAAGCCTATCCACAACCAGATAATAATTCTGTAGTAAGTATGTGAATTGCAATTGAGAGTCCTAGAATTGCAGGAAGGCCAACAACCTAGAGCGCACTGCTCATCACAAAAGGAGTCTCACTGACTACATAGAAATCCAGACTACAATCTGGAAGAATGAATAAACTGCAAAGATAACATCTCCTATGCTCGAGTATAGTTTTGGTTAAGCTCAATACCAGAGGACTAAATCCTGTTACATAAATCCAACTCTATCTCCAATGATCAAGCAAATCCTTTGCCTGAATGATATTACATTATTCACACATTACATATCCATATCCCTTTCCTATGACCATGATTATCTACAATGAGATCTCACATCATATATATACAAACCCTCGACCATAACCAATCAGGTTGGTCACCAGATAGTAAACCAATTACATAATTATAAAACATGTCGGCCTTAGACCAAACAAATAATATCCAACCCATAAGACATCCCAGAAACACATCGAGAGGTCCAATCCACACATTACATTAAGCCGGTCCATAACCTAGATCAATTGGGACCCAATATAGGTCCATACACGCGAAAACAATAATCCCAATCTGCCAAATCTCGAACATGATCACCATCAGCATCCCGAATCTCCACTAGAAGCCGCACCAACACCAGTTATGCAATTCATCAAAGATATTCATCAAAGCTCTATTGGTGAAACCCTCACTAGAACCACAAACCAAGCTTCCAAGCAAATAGGATAACATTCGATCACCAGAACAAAACCAATTGACTGAACATGAACATGAGTAGCATGAATAAGCCAATTCCATAACCCAAACATACCAGAGCATACTGGATCATGCCGGATCCAAATCAACTAGAAACCATACAACCTACCGGGACCAGAAGGGTGTCGACAAAGCATCCAAAACAACTAGTGTTGACATCAATGACAAAACATCAATGCAACACATAATCAATTCCTCCAAATAGCCAACACTTATTACCGACCAAAAAAAAAAACCTTTAAATACATGGACATGTTATGAATAAATTACGTAATATATGTGTTTAGTTGGGTCTTATCTAGAAAGGAGTAGACGAGGATAAACTCAAATTTGAATTTAAAATTTGAAATTTTAGGGTTCAAATCCATAGGTTTTGGGTCAACTCTATGTCTACAAAAATCACCCAAGATATGGAAAATGTCAAATTAAGATGGATAATAGATGTCACATAAGAGTGACACTTGCTAATATATAATTGTATTAATAAATTCTCTTGAATGAGCATAAAAATAAATGGTATGGGTATGAACCTTTCACCATCATATTTTTTACTCTCACTTTGATGTCCCCTTGAATCCTAAAATGACCATGTACCTCAAAGTTTGTTGCACTCACACTAATGTATCTAAAGTAAATGTTGATATATAAATTGATATTGTAGGGTCCATATAAAGTAATAGACCCTATTGAATTCTATTTTGCAAGTCTATCCTTTAACATGCATGCTCCTACAAAATAGAGCAAAAATATGCCATGAGTACCTTATGCGATGCATGTAAAAATAGAAAAAACTATAACTTGAATTTTAATTCCAATAATTAAAATTAGAAAAAAATGATATATTAAAAAGTAAGGTTAGAGGGATTCCACTTGTATTGAAAGTGGTGATTCTCCACCTCATTTGTTAGCCTTGGGATGATAGGGCATATGGGGCACTAGTATGTTGTATACTAATCACGAGCCTCTATAGTCACTTGTAATTTTCTATAAACTTATCCTGAGAGTGCTTGTGATAGCATATAACCCCTACAATTGGTTGTATCTATTAGATACAAGAATTTAGAGAGCAAACAAAAGTACATAAAATTTAAAATGTAAACATTTATACATCTATTAAAATAATACCTATAAATGAATACATCATATATCAAACAAATAAAATATGTCAAATGATAATCATGGTAAGAACATGGGCTAGGGGTAGTGTCAAGGAGTGGATCTACCCCTAACATGGGTAATATGGAGTGATGATGTGGCCCTAAAACACTAGAGATACCAATGAAAGCATAAAAGACATTGGAAATGGCATATGGCCCCATTGGTGCAACATGAGTACAAAATAGTATAAGTGAGGAAATAGGTCCCTATTGGTGATAAGAATATTTATACATGACATGAAACCCAATGTGACAAGTATATTGATAAATTATGGGTAAGGATTTTAATGTACACTTAGTGTGACAAGTATATTTATACATGGAATAACATGTAATTGATACAATAAGGAAGGCTCATAATTTCCCCATTGAGACTCTTAGAATATGGTTAGTTCATGCAAGTACACAAATGCAAAGTATAAAGTCTAGGAGGTGAATAATATTGTAATAGCTCTAGTTAGGATCTCAAGTGGAGATAGCTCTATAAAGCAAATTATTCTTTAAGGAGTATTATATGGTGCTGCCTTACCCTAAAGATTTATTTTATTACTAAATTTATTGGATATTAGATCACCTTGACCCACAAATCTCTTTCAAAGCATGTTTTCCATTTTTTTCTTCATTTTATTTTTATTGTGTAGAGTATTTTCGTAGTTGTTTATTTGAGCTTGAGACATGGTATCAAGGCCCTATAACACATTATTATCTCTTTACATATTTATACATGATTATTAGTCTTATTTATACTTATTTCACTTATTTAAAGTCAATTCCCATTAAGCAACAATGTACTTGTTTAATGTTGCTACTTTTTGAATGCATTTAGTGATGTAATTATAGCCAAAGGAGCTCATACAGACCATGCTACCCAAAAAAGCTTCTAAGTTTTGCTCAAATCTTTTTTAATAGTTACACTCAATACAATGGATTTCCCTATGGCTTTATTTTATAAATGCCTCAATTTGATAATTTTCATAAGTTTTCATGTATGCATATATGTTGCTTTATTTGGATGTTTCATTGAAAAAATTCCCCTTTCAAAGCAAGCCTAATAGTTGTTCAGTGGTTTTTTGGAGTCAACATCAAAGTTGATAAGCATGTGACTATATAATTTTTCCTTTTATATTTTCTTGCCTTGATCATTATGTGACCATTATCAACCACGGTGCATGATTCATTAATATATCTTTATGTTTATGTCTAATTGGACCCAATACTTTACTATGTCAACTAGGATAAGCCTAAAACACCTATTAGGATAGAGGTTCTTGGTTTGTCATCACCCCTCTAGAATTTCATTGGTTGTCTCATTAAACTCTCATATAAATTAAATATCAACATTGAGAAGAAGAAATTTTATAGAGCTAGACTTAAAAATAAAACCACATTCAAATAGTTTATTCCAATATATAAAGGGTTACATTGATATACATGTTGAAGGTCAATATTTTGTGTTATATATCTATATTGACTTAACCATGAAACTTTATTTTGTTATCAATCTTATGAACATGATTTGTGAATTCTTGATATTGGTTAATACTTGGTTCCTGTGCAATCACAATGAATGAACCACCAAGCCTTTTTTCTTCCCCTTGAACTTTATAATATCATTCAAATAGTAATTTTTATCAATCTTAAGCAACTAATGTGATTTATATTTCTCAAGACAAACATTGACAAACATTGGTTTGAGGAGAAAACAACACTAGTTCACACAAGACCTAATAAACTTTCCTCTTTTTCACAAAGGATTACAACTTGGCATTCATATAGACCTTCATATTAGGTGGATGATAGAATACACACATAAAAAAATGTTATTTGTTTCAAAAGAATTATTTTTTGAAATACAACTAAAACCATTTCCCTAAAAAATGTTACTCTTTGTATAATGACTTGATGTGGAAATCATATTATATTTGATAAATATTGATTTTAGAATATGCCCAACATTAATATCTTATAATAAATAAAGAAACATTCAATTTTTATTTATTAAGTTTTCTATAATTTCAAATTAATCTAATTTAATACATTTCTTGCAAGTTCAAATCCATAAAATCAAAGTGGAGGAAACTTATGTATATAAAGGTACTTTGATCTCACTACCACATGCACTAGTTTATAGTCAAATATATAATTTTTAAAAAATATTTAACATTTCATCGACCACTAGTTATAGAATGTCAAAGGCTTTAAAAATGTTAGTGCTTGCATAACTTAGCTTCCATCTATCCTTCAAACATTTACTAATTATAAATTTGTATTTATGACCTTAAGTTTGGTCCAACCAAAGATAACGTTCTTCTCAATTTTCTTTCCATTGCACCTTTATTTTTTTAGATGAAAATAAGTGGTCTATGATATTCCTATTTTTATTTATGAGCTTCATATGTAATTAGCTAAATAGACAGTGGTAAGAAATTCACAAAAGTCCATGGATTCCCTTGCGAAATTTATTAGACTCTTTGGGATAAGTGTGAATAGATCTACAATTGTCTTAGCTTGAAGCATGTATGCAAAACTCGTTAGCAAGTCAATAAACCAAGGCAATGTGTAATGTATTCCAATTGTTGTTTATCCTAAAATCATACACAATTGTACCCTATTACCTTGCTTATTGTCCCGTACATTCTTATTGCTAACTTACTTTATTTTTAGCCAAGGAATCACCTTCCCTTAACTATGAGACATGATAAACATACTTGATATTTAATTTAAATATATCATACACAATATCATTACCATCTAGGAGACATGGAGTGAGGTTGGACATGAAACCATGAGTTGTTGTTTGCTAATATTGATTTTTGAAAGACTTGTGATTCGATAGAGTGATTATTCATCTCAACTATGCTTCAAAAGATATGTGTCGTGGCGAAATTGGTTCCCAGGGTTGGTTTCACGACCATAAATTTTTTAAAGTGGTAGTATCCTCTCCAAAAACATTTCTACTTTCCTCATAAAAAATGAGTGATAGTCATAGTAATTAATTTTACAATATTGACCTATCATTTCTCTTAATGTTCTTATAATTAGATATTGCATCTATTTCTTGGGTGAATATACCTCTAGGGGTCTTGTGAAATGTATCTCCCTTCATGGAAGCATTGAATCTTGACTAGTTAGTGAATAATTTTCACACTTCTTTCCAATTGTCTTTGAGGAAGAGCTCTCAATCTTTAATGCCATAATTTTTTTTTAAATTATTTTTTTATGTTGTTCTTTTGGGTTAAGTATTGAATGGGGCAACACATATGTTACATGGTTTGTCATCTTGCCCATTCCTTAGTTATTCCAATAATTTTGACATTGGAAATGGATTCAATATATATTTAATATTGTTTAAATCCCATTCACTTTTCACTTTTCTTTTTTTTAATGAAGATTAAAAACCATGTTGTTTAAAGAGTGGAACAAAATATTTAGAGTATTTATAATTATAAACCTTTTTATTGGTAGGTAATTTGAAAAATATTTTATAATATTTTCAACTATTCATGTTCAATTACTTTTTGTGTATGGATCCTTCCATAGATATCTACAATACGGTAAGTAGGTTTCTGATAGATTTCTTTTTGTGTCAATATAAAAAGGGAGTTATTGATTTCATAGAGTTGTATCATATTTGTGTTGCAAACCCAAAGAGATAAAGGAACATTGAGATTCTTAACATCGAGCTTTATATGGATAAGAAAAAGGCACACATAGTCAAATCCAGAAACTCACATACACCATACAATTATGGATTGTGGAAAATTAATGTCTACAATCGAGCTTTGGAATTTTTTTATTTATGCCAAATGGTCATAAATAGCCCTAGGGGTGGAAAAATGGAAGCTTTTTCTTCTTTATTGAATTATTTAAAGCCATCTTTATTATCAAAATTTTGGTAGAGCCTTAAATTTTATCCCCCCATCCTTGCCCCAATGATTACCAAAATTTCAATCACCTTTATTGTTGAGAAGATATATAAATCATGGGAAACCACTAAATATTGTTTTATATAAAATGATGATAGATTTAGAATATGGTTTTTTTTTTTTAAAAGTACTTGTTATAGTGATCTCCCACCATCAATTATTATGGAGTATCACAATTTACACGTGTCATAGATTAGGTTTGCAATTTTAATGAAAAATACGCACATAACATTTTTAACTTATTCAATAATGTCCTTGATCTCTGATTCCTTGTTTGGACTTAAAAGGTAAAATGAAAATTAATGGTCATGACTTTGATTTTTCTAGTGAAATACAAATGACAATTCCAAATTTTTTCTACATAATATTCTTACAAGACTTCCATCTCAATGATAGGGAGATTGAAAGTGATATGTTCTGATTAAGTAAAAGCAGGTATTTGAAATGTACCTGAACCTTGTACAAGCCAGGAGAACATAACTGCTAGAAAAAAATGCCTGATCACTTCAAAAAGACAAAATGATCCCATCGAAAGGGATCAACTAACATAACATATCATTAAAAACCCAAAACAGACAGCGAAAGGAAAGCACAGAGACAACAAAAAGACAGAACCTAGGACACCAACAGAGACCTAAATACTATTCATAATTTCCTTAGCATGAACAACCATTTGTTTCATGTTGTTCGCTGAGGTCTTCAGTTCCTCCAGCTCACGACCTTTGATGTTGCCCTTGATCTTTGTGCTAGCTCTGGTCCTCCTTTCATGATGCTTCTTGGCCAGCTTCTCTTTATCACCATTCTTCTCAACATTGTTCTCAAACCTGTTGATAAGGATGTTCATGTTGTCCACCAACGATTTAAGGATTTGGAAATTTTGGTCTGCAATCTTCTTGACATTGAGTTCCAACCTATCAATTCTGCTGCCGAAGTCATTCATTTTATTTTCCATTTCCTTTCTATCTCCCATCTCATTGACCTTTTTTTTTCCGTAGCTATGATTTTTTCAACCATACATTCAATAGCTTTCGCATTATGCAGAATGAAAACCAATTCTTTAACATGTTCAGCCAGGGGTTTATCACCAACTGTAACTCTTGCGATAGCCTGCATATCTATTTTCAAACTGTTGATATCCTTCACCATGGTAGCGATGGTCTCACAAAAGGCTTTAACAGTATAATTGTCACCACTGCCACTTTTATCCCCTTTATCCTCGTTTCGTAGACTTGTGGTATTCACGACCTCAATATTGCCCATCACCGGGTTACCCTCCCCTTCTTTATCCTGACCCTCAACCTTCTTGTTTTCTTCAGCCTCCTCCTCAGAATCAACCAAAATGTGGTTGATGTCTGAATTGTTACCCTTTTTAGTATTCTTCCTCTGAGTCTACTTTCTAGTAGCTTTCCCTTTCTTTTTTTTAACAATTTTTTTCTCAAAGGATTCGGTTTTAGAATCCGACATTTCTGATTCCACAATAATCCTTCTCTTCTTGGCCCTATTCCTCCCTTTTTTTCTAGTTTCTTCCGATTCTCCCTCGGTCTCTGATTCAAAGTTAAATCCACTAGCTTCAATCTCCGTTGTCTCATCTCTTGCATTTTTGCCTTTAATAGGCTTTTCAATGCACTTCCCCTTAAGCATTTTATAAACCAGGACCATAAGCCCCTGGTGGAGGGCATGGTCACCTTTAGGGTCCTTCTGAACCTCCTTTATAGTATGATCCATTGAGCATGCTAGGTAATAGGGTAGGCTCACCTTTTCCCCATGATGGAAATGATTGAGCAAAACAAAGTGATGCCCGTAGGCTCTAGTAAACCTACCATCTAAGGTAATGTATGCAATAGAAGCGAATAAAACAAACCTCCATGGCCTGCAAATTCTCTTTAGAGCATGGTAGGAGTTGTCAATTTTAATCATGTTTCTCCTCTCTTCGTCCGTGATAGGAAACTTATTTGCTGCTTTATCTAATATGCCTCGGTCCCTGTAAAATTTCATTCCCTCAGTAGTCTTCCCCGTGGCCTCGACAATGACCTCTTCATCAACATTCATCATCTGGGATCTGATAAGGATTTTGCCATTTTTCCAGTTCTTAATGAAATAGCTAGTGATTGTGGGGTCTTTCCCACTTAGCCGCTCCATGAAAACATTCAGACCCCCCTGCTGAAGGATATCCCAGACTTCTTTGTTCTTTCTCCAGTCAGACCAGGAAGTAGGTTCGAATCTTTTCTTGTTACCTCCCATTTTTCCAGCACCTTCCTTGCAATTCCTTCTCTCAGCTTGATAACCTCTCCTCTGGTTTCTGTGGGTACTCTGTAAGAACGCCCATAATCCGTGCCAGATAATAATGATAAGACACCTATACAAATGCTCATTATCTTCGATAAAACCCTGCATTGAAAAAGGCAGAAGGGGCATTAGAAATAATGATTAAAAGTACCACGTTGCCTTGTCTGGCTCCGGTCCTGATTAAGCATGGATTTCATTTCACTTGCAATCTCCATTTCACCATAACTAGTAATGATGTCTCTCGAATGGCAAGCTAGGTTGGCTACCCAGGATATGTTTTTGATTAAGGAAAAGGCAGGTTTTGAAGGGGCCCCGAAACCCTTACAAGCAGAACTTAAGCAACAAAGCTATAAGAAATAGAAAAGAACAGAACCACAAAAAACCAGCGGAAAACTGAAGAAAACCCAAAAAAGTCCCAAAAAGCCAGTAAGCCTTCCAACATTCAAATTTTTTCCAGGGCTTTAGCCAGGGTGCTGCTAATTTCATACAACTCTTTGATGTTGTCTTTGAATCTACCCAGGATATGTTGATGCACATCTCCTCATGATTTTCTCCCAATCTTATTCTTTATAGAATGTTTAACTATCTTTACAATTTTCAATCTAGTACTCTTATTTTGTTAGTTGCTTTTATAAAATTGGGGAAACGATTATTGAGCCCCCAAAAACTCAAATTCACTGGTGTTTTGGTTATTGAAGTCTATCATCTTGGAGAGAGAGTTCTTAACATGGTTTTTTAACTCACTTTGTTAAGCATTCTATCAACTAGTTTCTATGATATTTTATCCTAGAGTGGATTGGACTTTGGTATATGTGTGCTACTAGAGTGTAAGTGTGTAGTGATGTGAAAAAATGTTAAGGGAGAGGTCTTATAAGCTTACTAATTCAGGAAAGTGTGTGTAGTGCTTGTGTATGGAGGAATAAGGGCACATTGATCAAAGGTGTGTCAAAGGTCTTTCATGGAGTTATAACCTTGAATATTTAATGAAATCTTTTATATTTGGATGTTTATTTTGTTCATACAAGAGAGCTCCAAATGCTTAATATTGGATACATTATTATTCACTCCCTTTAGAGAAGAGCACTTCAATTAGAAGATGTAAATTTAGAGGGTTTTGTTGGGTTCCAAGAACACTGAGAGGGGGGGGGGTGAATTGGTGTTCTGCCGAAAAGATGAATTTTTACCTTATTAACACAAACACTCATCAACCGATATACATAAGAGCATATATCAATAAGTAACAATGCAACCACAAAGATGAATACCATAACACCACAGACTTATACATGGAAAACCTCAATGAGGAAAAACCACGGTGGGATTGGAGACCCACAATATCTATCCACTGATTAGATGAATAAATATTACAATAAGGGGCCTGCACATGCAAGAAGGCCAACAACCTAGAGCACACTGCTCATCACAAAAAGAGTCTCACTGACTACAGAAAATATCAGACTACAATCCAGAAAGATGAATAAACTGCAAGAATAACATCTCCCATGCCTGAGTACAAATCTGGTTAAGCTCAATACTGGAGGCCTTAAACCTCTTTCACAAAACCAATTCGATCACCTATGATCGACCAAAACCTCTGCATATGATTACAACCTTATTCACACACAGATAATCTCATAACCCACATACCATGATCTACAAAGAGATCTTACATCATATTTATACTAACCCGAGACCTAAACAATTAGGGCAGCCACCTAAAAGATGATACAATAAATTTGTTACATAATCCCGTAAACCAATGATAAACCAAGTCGGGCTAAGACCGAAACAACATAAACCAAACAATAAATCCAACCGGTGACGCATCGGGAGCATCGACCACCACGTTACATAAACTAGTCCATAACCTAACAGAATAATACCAAGATGGGTCTGGTACTAACTGCAACACCACCGATCAACTAGAACACGAACATGATAACCATCAGCATCCAGATAACCTTATAGAAGCCACACCAACACCACTTATTGGATTCATAAAATATCTTCAACAAAGCTTCGCTAGTAAAACCCTTACCGGTAACCAAAAGGCTTCCTAGAACAAATGATAGCTTCTAGATCATCAAATCTCGAACCAACCGAATGTGATACGCATCAAGAACACATGAATAACCAATCCAAACCAATTCCAACAACTAGAACATACCAGAGAAGATCTCCAAATCAACATCATAATCCAACCACTCTACCAGAACCTGGTAGAAAACAAAACAACTAGTGTTGACATCAATGACAAACATCAATGCAACACATTATCAATTCCTCCAAATTTCCAATAATCTCCCCCTTTGGCATTGATGACAACACTAGATATGAAAAACATCCAAGTGCCAAGAAATGCCAAACAAGTCTCCCCCTAAGGAAGACATCCGATAATCTCCCCAAAATGATATGACAATGAAGTTCTGAACCAACAAACCAAACTCCCCCTGTGAATGATATCCTTGTTAAGCTCTATTTTTCAAATAAATATCTCTCCCCCTTTGACATCAATGCCATAAATCTGACATAAACATCAAAGAAAAATCATAAATCCTCTGAACCACATAGCTGACTACTCCCCCTGAGTAGTAGCACCAACACATCAATCCAGAATGAATGATAGCTCTGATAAATGCATACTGGACTGATGCCAATTAGCATCACTCAAGTCTCTACTGGAGGGGCAGAGACCCCCAATTTGTCTCTGAAATACTCAAATGATTCCTTAGGCAAAGGTTTAGTGAAGATATCTGCAATCTTCTCTCTAGTGTTCACATAAACCAGCCTGACTTCATTTGCTTCCACCTTCTCCTTTAGAAAATTATACTTGATAGAAATGTGCTTGGTCTTAGAATGAAATACTAGATTCTTTGATATGTCAATAGCAGTAGAGTTATCACAGTGAAGGTCTACCGGTTCATTACAATCTACCGTTATATCCTTCAACATTTGCTTCATCCACAAAACTTGTGTACAGTTAGTAGCAGCAACAACATACTCAGCTTCAACAGTAGATAAAGAAGTACATGACTGTTTCTTGTTGATGCATGAAACAAGTTTCTTTCCAAGAAAGAAAACTTCACTAGATGTTCCTTTTTGGTTACCTATATCTCCAACCCAGTCAACATCTGTATATGCACATAGTGTAAAGTCATCATTTTTAGGATACCACAAACCATACTCAGTTGTTCCTTGCAAATACCTGATAATCCTTTTCATCGCACTCTCATGATTCTCTCTAGGATCACTCGGATATCTTGATACAATACAAACTGCATTCATTATATCCGGTCTATTCTGAGTCAGATATAACAAACCTCCAATCGTAGATTTATACCTTGTGGGATTTATCAGAGCTGATGCATCATTCTTTGTCAAGTTCTCACTTGTAAGCATAGGGTTGGTAGTTACCAACCGGTTTGGAATTTTCCATACCAAATTTCTTCAACAACTCTCTAGCATACTTAGTTTGACAGATGGACATACCTTTATCATTCTGAGTAATTTGCAAACCTAAGAAAAAATTCATCTTCCCACTCATAGACATCTCAAATTCATTCTTCATATTTTCAGAGAATTCCATACATAGCTTATCCTCACCTCCAAAAGTGATATCATCAACAAAGACTTCAACAATCAGTATGTCATCATCAGTGATCTTATAATATAAGCTACTGTCAGCATTACCTTTAGTGGAACGAAGCTTCAAAAGATATTTGTCCAATCTAGCATACCAAGCTCTAGGGGCTTGTTTCGATCCATATAAAGCTTTCCTTAACCTGAAAACCATGTTTTTGTCATCTGAAAGTGAAAATCCATTAGGTTGCTCAATGTAAACTTCCTCTTCAAGATCTCCATTAAAAAATGCACACTTAACATCCATCTGATAAACCTTGTATTTCTTATGGGCAGCATAAGCAAGAAATAATCTCACAGCTTCAATCCTAGCTACCAGAGCAAAAGTCTCATCATAATCAATTCCTTCCTTATGAGAATATCCTTTACATACCAATCTAGCTTTATTCCTCACAACTTGCCATCCTCATTCATTTTATTCCTAAAAACCCATTTAGTTCCAATAACATTCTTATTTTTAGGCTGGGGAACTAAAGTCCATGTGTTGTTCTTTTCAATTTGTACTAATTCCTCTTCCATAGCTTTCATCCAACATTCATATTGTAGACACCTAAAAATGGTCAACGCTTGCAGAGTCATACTTTAACATTTGCGCATTGCCTCATTTTAGGTTTTTTTGCATCGCATTAACATTTCTCCTATGTCATGCACTTAGTTTTTATCATTTGCAAGCATTGAGTCCTTCTTCTGCATTCTTCAGCTGTCTCACTTTCGAATTAGGTCTTGTTGATAACCAATTTTCAGTCATGATTCGTCATCAATCCTTGTCCTCTTGTCAATCTCATCAATTTTGCGATCGATTTGTCATCGATCCTTGTCCTCTTCAATCATGTCAATTGGCGCATTTATCAATCAAATCATTTATCAAGTCAGAATCATGATCATAATCGAATCGACATCAAATCAATCTTACATCAAGACCTAATTGTCGTCCTTGCATTGCTAATTCATCTTCTAGGGTTTCGTGATTTAATCATTTAACCTGGTTTGTCATTTCCCTCTTTAGGATTAATAAATTATTTATTTATCCTAAGTCTTCTCATCGCAATTAAATGTTCATTTAATTGGCTAATTATTCCTCTTTGTGAATGAATTAATTAATAAATGAAAAATTATTGATTAATTCACTAATTTCCTAATTTTCATCATTTTCCTAATTCCTCTTTTTCTAATTTTTCTAATTTCTTAATTCCTAATTTCAATTTCCTCCTATTTCTCTCCTAAATTCATGGGAATGACATAGAAATTTGTCATAATTTGTCATAATTGACAATCAATCAATTCTTGCATAGCAATTTGTCATAAATTGTCATAAATTGTCATAAATCCTTGCATAGCAATTTGTCATACACATGTCATAATTTTGCTATTCTTGATTTGAATTTCCATTTGAATCACTATCATGCTAATTTGTTCATCTCTCCAATTTATCTATAAATTGGATGAATTTCTTCAATCAAATCCCCTAATCAGATTATCGAATTTCTAATCAATCACATTTCGAGTACTCTTGATCAATAATCTTGTCTACTTGCTTTCAATTATGTATGTGCACTTGTAGGTGAGATCCACAACCAAACTATTTGAAGAGGAAAGAAGAACAATGGAGCCGCATGAAGGAAGCATTCATATCCATATATGGTTTGCGTAGTATTTACTTTTGAATGTTTTATCTTTATGTCTTTATTGAATGTGTTTAGGATAGATCATTGCAATTGTGCTTTCGTGATTGAGCTAATGATTAGTTTTTATATTGTTTGTGATGATTTCCAAATTCCTAATGTACACATATTTACAAGCTTCAATAACTGATAACAGTTCAACTTGAAAAATTAAACATACCTCATCACTTGCCAACCTTCTTCTTGTCATTACTCCTTTGTTCTTGTCTCCAATGATAGGATCTTCTGAATGATTTAACCTTACATACATAGGAGTCTTCTGACTTTCTGTTTCTTTGCTTTGATCTTCAATTACTATTGAAATTTCTGATACTGCCGGAGTAATTGGTTCAACATTTTGTTTTGGTACAGGTGCTATCGGTTCAGTTATAACCATTTCCACTTCCGGTTCTCTCTCATAAGTTCTGATTTGATCTCTATTCTTCTCATCCACCTTGACATTAGCGCTCTCCACAATTCTCTGCAATCTCTTGTTATAACATCTATATGTTTTTCTTTCATTTGAATAAACAAAAAATATCCCTTCATCACATCTAGGATCAAACTTACAATTCACTACCAAAGATTTTGAAGTACTTAACTGTAGATGTACGATCGAATCATAACTCATAAGGTGACTTACTGGTAAACCAAACAGATCCAAGATCCAACAAATCTTCGCCGGTTAACCTTCAAATTGACTGCTCCAAAATCTAAAATAGGCTTTCAGATCACTTACTAGGGGCAATGCAAGATCTGTCATCAATTTGCCTCCCCCAAGGCGAATGCCTTAGTTACCCGAGGAGTTTCCTACCGGTGTAGGAACATTCTTCTCTACCGATTGAGTAACTGGGGTATATACTTCAGCCAAATGAACACTTGGGGCATTTGATTCTGCCGGTTGATCCTCAGACTTCATAACCCACTTCTCCTTATGCTCCTTCCGAATATCATCAACCTTCTGCTTTCCCTTCTCATTAGATTTATCACTTCTTGCTGGTAGGTTCTTGCTCCTGCAAAATTTAGCAATATGTCCTATTTGTTGCATGCATAACAAGTGAGATTATTCGTCTGAATTGCCTTGCTATAACCTTGACCATTCCTTGACCTACATTGATTATCCATATGTCCAAACTTTCCACATGCATGACATCTCACATTCATTCTACAATCTTATGTCCTATGACCATACTTTTTACAATTTGAACACTGACCGAGAACTGAATTATTATTTTGATTTGCTCTATTCCTGCATTGACTTGCTATATGAGCAAACTTATTGCAAACAAAGCATCTACCATTAAATTTATGTGCATTGGGTTGTCTTACCGGTGATTTCTGATTCCAGTTGACCTTCTGACCGGATGTATCATCTTGATTTGTAGTACCAGAGCTTTCTCTATGCTCAAATCCAAGATCTCTAGTGTCTCCAGTGTCCCTTTGATTCTTCAATAACTCATCAAGCTTAGCAGAACTAACCTTAAACTTGTCTTTGTATTCATTTGCAGCATCCAGATCACCTCTTAGGACTGTCACCATTCTTTCCAACTCTTGCTCATTGTTCTATGATTGCACCAATTCAGTTCTCAACACATCATTCTCATGCGCCAACCTAATGCATTCCTCAGATCTGTCTTTCAGAGATATAGCAAGATTTTCTTCATTCTTCTTCCGGTCTTCAATCTCCTTAGACATCCTCATAGTCAGGGCTTGCATTTCATTCTTCATGACACCATTCTCCCGACTCAACTTCTGACATAATTACTTAAGGGCATTATTCTCTCCATCGTCCTAATTTTGTAGTTGATCACAAAGTTCTTTCCTTTTAGCTTGTGCAGATGACAACCTCTCCTGCAGAGTAAAAATGAATTCCTTCGCAGATCTCAACTCATCTTGCAGCTTCGAGTTCCTCAACCTTTCAACATCATAGTCTTCAAGATATACTTGAAGTTCCTTAAACTTATCTCCATGGATTCCGGATTCAGGATCTTCCTCAAGATGTTAGACTTACTTCGAGGCACGCGGGGGGTGAATCACTGTTCTGCCGGAATGATGATTTTAACCTTATTAACACAACAACTCAACAACCGACATACATAAGAGCATATAACAATAAGTAAAAATTGAACCTAAAAGATGAATAACATAACACCACAAACTTATATGTGGAAAACCTCAATGAGGAAAAACCATGGTGGGATTGGAGACCCACAATATCTATCCACTGATCAGATGAATAAATATTACAATAAGGGGTCTGTACATGCAGGAAGGACAACAACCTAGAGCGCACTGCTCATCACAAAAGGAGTCTCACTGACTATAGAAAACATCAGACTACAATCTAGAAAGATGAATGAACTGCAAGAATAGCATCTCCTATGCTTGAGTACAGTTTCAATTATGCTCAATACCGAAGGCCTTAAACCTATTTCACAAACCCAATTCGATCACCTATGATCGACCAAAACCTCTGCATATTGTAGCGTCGTAAATTGTACGCACTTGCTAGGGTGGTACAATTTCACACCTAGTTTAGCACCCGCCTTGGCACAGTTTGCATTTTGCATTGCATTTCCCCTTTAGCACTTAATTGATTAAATTAATTAGGTCTAGGGTTCTATTTTATCATCTCCCATATCATAAAGTTGGGCCCTTTTCATTAAAGTGTGCCCCTTTCATTTTATTCTTCTAATACATCATTTAATCAAAAACCCTAATTAGGTCCTATTTTGAACTTGGGGGCTTGATTTCAGGGGTCAAAACATCTCGAAATCAGCTGTAACTTCGGGATTCTCTCTAAAATCATCATATCCGACGACCCTGAAAAATTTGGTGAAAAGTTGTCGGGACCATGGCACCCGGAGTGCACATGGTCCCGGACATTTTTCCTGAAATTTTAGGAGCGCGATCCAATCATAAAATAAAGCTTAACCCCAAGAAATTGGCAGGAGATTCAATCTCTAGGTCGGCCAAAAGTTGAAATTAAGACCTAGGGTTTCATATATAAGAGCTCTCTTTCTTCATTTGAGAGGAGGAGGGGGAGTTTTGGTTTCAAGGACCTTCTATGCAGCGAAAGAGCAGATCTTTGAAGACTTCAACAACATTCAACATCCATCCATCAAGCATTCATCAATTTCATTCATCTATTTAGGGCTTGGAAGACATTGAAGAACAATAGGAGATTACCGACTGAAGATTGGCTTGTACCCCTCCCTTGGGGTTGGGTATGATTTCATGTTGTTTTCATGTCTTTGCATAAGCCTCATTATATCACTTGTATTCATGCTTTAGATCTCTTTACATCTTGATTTGGAGCATTTACATTATCATTTGCAAGCAATTAGGGTTTACTTTCTAGGTTGCTCTAGTTTGCTTACTTGCATTTTAGGATCTTGCACACACACAAGGTCTGCACACACATTACTTTTACAATACAACTTGGCTATTCGTGGAGGTGGAAATCACCAAAGCGGGGGTTTGACTAAGGCAAAACCCTATATAGCCGCCCACCATACCTTTTCAGATATAAGTGCAGGTTTCGGGATTCGGACGACGCCGCAAGTTGCAGATCCGAAAGAAGCAGACTGAGATAGAACTTCACACCAAATTGCAGAGAAAAAGACCAGGACAGGGGCGTGGGGCGCCCTGGTCCTGCCAGGACAGGGGCGCTGGGCGCCCTGGTCCTTCTGTCAGACAGCAATTTTCAGCATTTTTGACAGCTTTTCAGGTTGCAAAAACAACAGTTTCAGGAGCAGAATCAAGACAGTGGCGCCCGCGCCCCCGTCCTGAACATTTTCACTCAGATTTTAACACCGGGTACGCATTTACATTCTTGTCTTGTCCTTGTGTTTACAACTTTCTATTATTTAAGTTCAATTCTGCAATCTTGTTATTAGTTTATACTTGCACTTTGGGGTTAGGGATTGAACTTGCATCATTTTATTTTTCAATTACAACAAAGGAATAGAAATCCTAATAGGTAGCTCGTGGCTCTCTCTTCCACAAAAAGAAGTAGCCAATTATGTGATACCTCTAGGCTCTTTCGTATTCCACAAATATGTGATTAAAAGTGAGATTAGGGCATGTTTGCTTAGTGTCACTTTTTCTCCCACACATTTTGGTGAACCCGACGTGAAATGAAAGGAAAAAAGAATGAATACACACATTGGTGATCCATGAGAAGAATAGTGAGAGAGAAAACATGGACTTCTCGCCCCTAGATCTTGTCTAGGTGATCCATGGAAAAAAGGACATGGAAAACTAGCCCCTAGAGTCTGTCTAGGTGATCCATGTAAGGGAGGAGAGTGAGAAAGTCTAGCCTTATGCCGCTAGTTCCACTCAACCTCGTGCATGTGTGTGTAAGGGAGGTTAGAAGCACCTCATAGGAGTCTATGCCTGAGTATGCTACAACCTGTGTATGTATAGTACAAAAGCGTGACATCTCGCTCTAAGAGTCTGTGCTCTGGTTCCGAGAATAATCACCTTGCATAAAAGAAAAATGGAGACATCTCGCTCTAAGAGTCTGTGCTCTGGTTCCGAGAATGACCCATTGCTCAAAAAGTGTAATGTTTATATCATAAGCAAAGTAGAACAAGGATACCTACCTTCATCACCAAAGAAGATACCCCAAAAATGCAACAATGTCATAGATCCAAGCAAGAGAGTTTTGCACTCTTTAAGCAAGGATAAGATAGTTGAAAAAGGGATATCTTGTAGTATGTGTAAAGGAGATCCTTAGAGGAGAAGAGATCTTTGTACAAAAGACACCTATCCTCGAGAGGAATTGTGTTAGACAAATATAACATCTTCTAGAATAAGACAAAGAAGAGAATAAGAATGCAATACTTCCTTCTTTTGCGAAGTGAAAGTGATTCTTAATGAAGGATGACGCTTTTTTTAACCCAATTGGGACAATGAATTCATTATGGATGTATTTTACCAAGTGCAAAAGAGGTTGTAGTCAAGGACTTACGCCCCTTGTAAGGGAGAATCCTTGAACAAACAACAACAAATGCATACAAGGAATAACATCAAGTAATAAAGTTCACACCATCCACGAAATAGGAAAAAGTGGATCCTTAGATAAAAATAAGGAAAGATAATTGCTTCCCAAGGATAAGGACAATGAGAAGGACTTACACAATCTTCTAGGGAGAGATTTAGACATAAGCAAAATGTACTACATACTCACATGAGTTCATGCAAGTAAGACATTAGCGTATGTAAAATGCTCCTCACAAGAAGTGGGTAGGATAAGAAAGAGAATACACATCTTCCCCCATATCTAGGAAAAGAGAATTCTAAAGCAAAGATGATCAGTATTTCCACACTATTACCCCATAGGAACAAGAGATAAAATAGAAAAATTAGGCTATTATGTTGCTTCAAAAATATGATTGCACTTGAAATTGTACCATCATGAATGACAATGAGCCCCCAGTAAATGAGCTACCAATGTCACATAATGATGAGCAACATAATAGCCATTAATGTTATTTAAAGACATGATAGATTGAATGAGGTATTTGAATATGACATGTTGAATACTCAACTATAAGTGAGATCAAAAACATGTATAAAGTGATAAAAATTGAAGAAGGAAAGTTACGAGAAATCTTAGAAGAAAGATGAGTGTAATTTATTAGAGCCTTATCCCTGGAGGAAAGGACTTTATGATGAATAGGAGATAAAGATTCATAAGTGGATTTAGAAATTTGAGGGGAGTCATAAAGAGATTTGTTCATCGCCAAGATTTCCTTATGAGGGGAATGAGAGTTGATAGAAGTAGAAGATGATTTGGTTGAAGTGAGATCATCATCACTACTAAATATAGCATTCACATTGAGAGATGGTCTTTTAGATGCTTTGGTGGGCTTAGAAAGATTATATCCAAGTCCAAATGAATATTCATGCATGTTATGTTCTAAAGGAACTTTAATTCCTTGTTCATTTGTGCCACAACCATTTCCACTATAGCCACTCTTAGCCAGAATGTGAAAACCACGACCATAACGATTAGCCATTTCAGAAAGAAAAGGTGGTTTTTCATAAGACAAAGAATCAAATTCTTCAGAATTAGAGGTGTGAGGAGAAGAAGTTTGAGAAGCGGCCACAAAATTATTGTTCATAGGTTTAGGTAAGACTGATTGATCTCTAGTTTCTTCCTCCTTTTTAACTTTAAGCTCTCTAGAAGGAACCCTATACTCACCTACAAAGGTGGGATTAAAATCAAGAGATCCCCAATCGTCTTCTGCGAGAACCTTCTCAGGATCAAAAGCCTTTTCATGTGTAGATTCAAGTTGAGAAGAATCTTCTTCAGGAACTTTAGACTCTTCCAAAGAATTTTGATTATCAGAGGGTGATGATTCATCCATAGGTATCTTGTTTAACGAGTCATCACTAGAAGAGGAAGGCTTAGAAGAACTCCCTTTGGAAGTAGATGTTTGCAAACAAGCTTGAAAATTAGTATCACCTATCAAGGTATATGTCTTATTATAATAAATAAATTTAACTTGTCTATGCAATGTAGAGGGGACAGCTTGCATACTATGAATCCAAGGTCTCCCTAATAACAAGTTGTATGTTAGATTTCCCGACATAACATGGATAGGAGTAGGCAAAGTAACAGGTCCCACTGTGATGGGTAAGGTGATAATACCTAATGAAGACTTAGCCACATTATCAAAGCCTCGAATGGGACGAGAGTCAGGCTCAATAAGGGATGTATCCACATTCATCTTATGCAATAGATTAATGCTACACACATTAAGGCCAGAACCATTATCTACCAGTGTTCATCTTATAGCAGTGTCATTTATGATAACCACAATCATCAAGGGATCATTTTGATGTTGAATTTCACTAGTAGGCAACTCATCTTGAGTAAACACAATTTGAGCTTTAGGATTCATCACAGAGTTAACCAAAGACACTATATTACTAGATGTATTAGGTGGAGGAACATTCAAATCTTTCAAGGCATCTTGTAACATTCCATGATGAGCGGAAGAAGTTTGAACTAAATCCCAAATAGAAATCTTAGCCGGAGTAGTTTTAAGTTGTTCAATAAGATCATAGTCCTTACTAAGCATTTGTGAAATACGAGGAGCTTGAGGAAGAATAGGTTGGGAAGGAGGAAGTGAAGTCAGGATAACTGGAGGAGGATTAGGTTGCCTATTGTTTCTTGTGTTATAGGTATGAGCAACCGCATGATAACTCTCTCTAGTTAATTGCTTAGCATACTCATAAGGGCTCTTAGTAGAATAACCTCCTTGCACAGTAATAATAGGTTTCTTAGGAGTGCAAAAAGAATCATTAGCATAACCACCTTGGACCACTAAGATAGGCTTATTTAAAGGTTGAGAATTTTGAGAAGGATAGGCACCTTGGACAGTGAAGAGAGGTTTGTTAGGTGTTTCATTCACATGTATCAAATTGATTGAGGATGGTTTAGGGGAATGAACAAAAGTGTTGGAAGAATTGTTGATAGTCTTCTCTTGCACTAAAATCTCATCATGGATTAAATCAATTTTAGGAGAGAGACAAGGGGTAGGCATTGATGTTCTAGTAGGAAGATTAATACTAGGAAAGGTCATATCATCCTCTATCATCAAAGGATCTACATGGGGAATAAACTCTCTAGGAGAAGGATCAACATTTCTCTCTAAAGTCTCACTCTTGCCTTGAACTAGGGTTTCCTTATGAGTAGAACCAAGTTGAGGAGAGGGAGAATAATTGAGATTCAAGGAAGGTGAGAAAATATCAAGGAAGTTTTCAATCTTGATTTCATCCCCTTTGGCTAGGGTTCTCTCATGGGGTATAGAATAGTCTACACCTTCTTCTAATGGTTCATCCCAAATAGTGAGGTTGTTGAAAGGAATGTTTGAAGTATTGTCAATTTTGGGAGAGGAGATAACATTGTTTATTAATTCCTCATCCTTAGGAGGGAGAGCATCAATAGATGTGTTAAACTCATCCTCTTTCCTCAAAATATGTTCAATATGATCTTTAGGGGAGAGAGAATTAAGGAAATTGCTTATTATTTCATCTTCTTTCTCTAAGGGATGCTTATGGGTAAGACAAACTTTAGGAGAAGGGTAAACATTTATCATTAATTCATCATCTCTAGTGGGAATTTTGTTGGAAAAGGAAATGCCATCACTAGGAAATGTAGGGATAATGTCATCTTCTTGCACAAAAGGATCCTCATGAAGGGAGTGTTTTTTAGGAGGAACATGAACATATTTCTCCAAAGATTCATGCTTAGGAAGGAGATCTTTGAAAGAAGTGTTCATAACCTCTTGCTGCACTAACATGCCCCCATTGGAAGGACCAACTTTAGGAGAAAATAAGTCAATGTCCATCAATACCTTTTCACTTAGAGAGGCATCATGTAGGGAAGATGAAGTAACATTAAGAAAGGTGTTTATGATATCATTCTCTTCCTCTAGGATAGCTAAATAGGAAGGGCACATTTTAGGAGAATTGTCAAGATCACTCTTAAAGTCTTCATCCTTAGAGAATGGGAGAGTCTCAAAGGGATTGGTAGCAACTCTTTTAGGCACTAAAATGTTGTTATAGATGGGGGGAGGTTCTTTAGGAGAAGGAAAAATTGAAACAAGGGAAGCTAACCCATTATCACATCTATGAAATGAATGCATCATGACAACAATTTTCCTCTTTCAAATGATAACACATGCAAAATAGAAGGAAATGTTCAATGCAAGCACTTAGAATGTAGATTTAGAAAATGAAATTTATGATTCAAATGAGTTCCTAAACCAGATTTGAAATTATTGATCCCAATTAAGCTATCCACAAGTTCAACTTTGAATTGAAAAATTAGGGTTTTAGCAAAAATTTCCTCTAAATTTTTGAATCTTGCAAGAAATTAGAACTTGTAAATGCAAATTTAAATTTGAAATAGCATAAACACTCAAATTTGAAAACATAAATCAGAATTAGAGAAGATTGGAATTCACGTTGGGTTCACCAAAATGTGTGGGAGAAAAAGTGACACTAAGCAAACATGCCCTAATCTCACTTTCAATCACACATTTGTGGAATACGAAAGAGCCTAGAGGTATCACACAATTGGCTACTTCTTTTTGTGGAATAGAAATCCTAATAGGTAGCCCGTGGCTCTCTCTTCCACAAAAAGAAGTAGCCAATTGTGTGATACCTCTAGGCTCTTTTGTATTCCACAAATGTGTGATTGAAAGTGAGATTAGGGCATGTTTGCTTAGTGTCACTTTTTCTCCCACACACATATGATTACAACTTTATTCGCACATAGATAATCTCATAACCCACATACCACGATCTACAAAGAGATCTTACATCATATTTATACCAACCCGGGACCTAAACAATTAGGTCGGCCACCTAAAAGATGATACAATAAATCCGTTACATAATCCCACAAACCAATGATGAGCCAAATCAGCCTAAGACTAAAACAACATAAACCAAACAATAAATCCAACCGGTGACACATCGGGAGCATCAACCAACACGTTACATAAACCGGTCCATAACCTAGCAGAATAACATTGAGATGGATCCGGTGCTAACTACAATACCACCAATCAACTGGAACACGAACATGATAACCATCAACATCTTGATAACCTTCTAGAAGCTGCACCAACTCCACTTATCGGATTCATCAAAAGATCTTCAACAAAGCTCTGTCTGTAAAACCCTTAGCGGTAACCAAAAGGCTTACTAGAACAAATGATAGCTTCCAGATCATCAAATCCCAAACCAATTGAATGTGATACGCATCAGGAACACATGAATAACCAATCCAAACCAATTCCAACAGCCAAAACATACCGGAGAAGATCTCCAGATCAACATCATAATCCAACCACTCTACCAGAACCCGGTAGACAACAAAACAACTAATGTTGACATCAATGACAAACATCAATGCAACACATAATCAATTCCTCCAAATTGCCAACATGTTTTACATTGATTCCTATAAATTACAAGTGATTTGTCCATATTTTTACAAACTGAGATTTGATTCCAATTATGGAAACATAGAAATAATGTTTATATTAATTGAAAATCTCTAGATTCAAGATTGTTTGTAGATGATAAAATCTTAATACCCTCAAACATAATGCTATAAATCAAAGTCAAAGCAAAGGTGTTAGATTTGGAGGTATAACACTTTTGTGCATATATTAACCACATGACAATGGCTCTTGTATCAATAACCAAGTGTCCCTAGAGTTAGTCATCGTAGCTTGATGGGCTTGGGCTATGAACAAGACAATCACTATAACATGATAGACATTAATCACAATTAAGATAGGTTAACAACTCCATTGTGGGATGATAGTTTAACTCACTTGGACTCCACCATTTGATCATTAAGTTGACAACATACAGACAAATAAGATAAAGAAGAGAATGCTCAAAATAGATTGGAGTCCTTACATGCTATTATTGACATGACTAGTGTCAACATATGAAAGTAAAACTAATATTTTTTGTAGATGATAAAATCTAAATGCCCTCAAACAATATGTTATAAATCAAAGTGCAAGAGAGGTGTTAGATTTGGAGGCATAACATTTTTGCACATATATTAGTCACATGACAATGAGCCCTGTATCAATAACCAAGTGTCCCTAGAGTTAGCCATTGTAGCTTGATGGGATTGGGCCATGAACAAGACAATCATTGTAACATGATAGACATTAATCATACAATTAAGATAGGTTCAACACTCCACTATGGGATGATAGTTTAACTCACTTGGGCCCCACCATTTGATCATTTAGCTCACAACAAAGAGACAAATAAAATAAGGAAGAGAATGCTCAAATTAGATGGGAGTCCGTACATGTTATTGTTGACATGACTAGTGCCAACATATGTAAGTAAAACAAAGATAACATGATAGACATTAATCACACAATTATGATAGGTTCACCACTCCACTATGGGATGGTAGTTTAACTCACTTGGGCCCCACCTTTTGATCATTAAGTTCACAACAAAGAGACAAATAAAACGAGGAAGAGAATGCTCAAACTAAATGGGAGTCCTTACATGTTATTGTTGACATGACTAGTGTCAACATATGAAAGTAAAACTAAGATTTTTTGTAGATGGTAGAATCTAAATATCCTCAAACACTATGTTATAAATCAAAGTACAAGTAGAGGTGTTAGATTTGAAGGTATAACACCTGTGCACATATATTAGTCACATGACAATGACCCTTGTATCAATAAACAAGTGTCCCTAGGGTTAGCCATGATAGTTTGAGGGGCTTGGGCCATGAACGTGGCAGACATAAATCACACAATTAAGATAGGTTGTCCACTCCACTATGGGATGATAGCTTAACTCCCTTGGGCCCCACCATTTGATTATTAAGTTCACAACAAAGAGACAAATACAATAAGGAAGAGAATGCTCAAGTTAGACAAGAGTCCTTACATGCTCTTGTTGACATGACTGATGCCAACAAATGAAAGTAAAATTAAACCAATGTCAATCTCCACATACCATTGAACTTATCCATATTACATGATTTTTCTTTAAAGATCTATAAACCCATATACGAGAATCCTTAAATCCTCTTTCTCTAAATAGGTATCCAACTCTACCAAATTAAAATCCATATTGCATGGGCCATGAACATGGCAATCACTGTAACATGTTAGACATCAATCACACAATTAGGATAAGTTCTCCACTCCAATATGGGATGATGTTTAACTCACTTGGGCCCCACCATTTGATCGTTAAGTTCATAACAAAGAAGAAGATAAAATAAGAAAGCCAATACTCAAATTAGATAAGAGTCCTTACCTACATGCTCTTATTGACATGACAAATGAAAGTAAAACTTAACCAACGTCAACCTCCACGCATTATTGAACTCCTTACTCACCTTACACGATTTTCTTTTAAAGATCTATAAACCTCTATATATATATATAAAAGTTGTCCAACTCTACCAAATTGAAATCCATAATTGCATCAAATCAAATTTGGAAAGAACATAAAATTCAAAGATTGCATTCCTAGACAAGATGCAACTAGCCAGATTTAGTAAGATCTTCCCATTTGCCAAGACTTATTTCCTATGTATTTCTCTCACGTGAGAGGCATATTTTTCCCAAATTTTGAGTGGGAATGGTGAGGGGGGCCTTCCTACGTGGCCATTAAAGCGACAGAATGAAGATGAAACTTATTTAATTAATGGATAAGTGAGCAGCCAATTTATAGACGAAGTCGGCCAAAGGCAACACAAATCATGGAGCTTTCCGCTACTTTGTACTTTCTCACAACTTGTGCGAAAGCACATGAAAAGCAAACGCACAAAGTAAAATGATGTGAAAGAATTCGGTCGGGAGAAATGTCCAATTGAGTGAAATTATCATTCCAAAATAGAATTGTCTATACCAATCAACTATTTGTTTATTATTATATTCATATATGATGCGGATTTGATTCCCTATGTACCATTGGCCTCCATATTCTATAGACTGGAACTCTAACTCCCCACCCCCCCACCTAATGTGCTTTCCAATTGCATTACGTATTAGACGTAGAAGGCTTATGAAAAGATGCACGTAGGTATAATTTGGATCTACATGACCTAATGATTATGGAAACCCTTACAGTGGACAAAGATAGGAGGATGCTTAAGGTAATATCTTTGTCAATTGTTTCACCACCCTTCTGGTTGATTTTCATAGATGTTTTGATGTCATCATACTAGCATATGAGCATGTGAAGCTATAACAACTTTAATCTTGTTGTTCACCCACTTTAGTTGTGTGACCTACCCTAAGCCTAATAGATAATGAACATGTTTCCTTTCCGTAGAGTTTTTATTTTGATGCTAACCGAGTTTATATTTTGATGCTAACCTAGACTTCTACGATATCTCAAAGAGATTGCTAACCAATCTGGACATGTTATTTGGAGTGAAACTAATGCTAGTAAATTTGCTAACTCGTAAGTTCAACCAAGAGTCTTCACAAAGTCCCTTCCCAACTAATATCTTAAGAATACCCGATTTTACTATCCAAAAGAAGGACATCTCACATAAGAATCTAGTTTGCAAACTTAGAACCCCTTCATGCTTCATCCTAATGCTAAACCCCACCCTTGTTCTTATTTCAATAGTTCTCCCTCTCAAAAGATACATCCCCAATCTATTCCTAATTCTTCCACCCCTACACCATCTCTCCCCATAGCCCACAACTTGTCACCCCGCTTTCTCCCCACCATTCTCACAACTCTTCTTCATATGAGAACTCCATTCTCTTGGTCCCATAGATCCCCTTCCCTTGACTCTCCTTGGACTAAGATGCTATCCTTGATGGCATGTGATGTATGGTCAATAGATGCAAAGAATTGACAAACCATTAGTTAAGTATTTCCATTCATGAGAGAAGACTTCATTCCCCTCCATGTTAGACGATTCTTGATCTTCCTCTTCTTAAATGCTTTTTTATCAATAGACATTTGCATAGCACCATCCTTCTTTTTTAGAAGAACCATTGAAGAAGTAAAAGGATTGGAACTAGGCCTTATGTACAACCCATATGTAAAATTTCCTTGATAGCCTTTTCAATATCCTCTTGGATGATTGTATGGTGTTATTATAACATGATTTGAACTTGGTTCCAATTCTATGATGTGTTGAAAGCCTCTAGCTAAGGGTAGTCCTAGAGGCAAATCATCAAACACTAAACTATGTTTTCTTATTATTTTTTGAATATCCTCATGAAGAGAGTTTTTCTTACCCATATACACTTTTGAAGACAACACAATGCAACTTCCTACCCAAGATGAATGACACCTTTTGAATGTTCTCTCCATACTTGCTCGATTGGAAATCCCCTTAAGAATGAATATTTTATCTAACTAATATAAACTTAAGCTCCATAGTCTATTGATTTTGTGAAATTTCTCTTAGAGAATGCAACCATTGATCACTCAACACAATATCCATTTCTCCTAAACCAACAACATACAAATTATCACATACTTTGTAATCTCCAAGAGTGAGATTATCCTAGTGCAAGGAATGGTAAATCTTTCAATAATGATGACACCAAAACCTTAAAATTATTTTTATTTAATCCCCTCTTAATAGCAAGACTCTCAACAATAAATCTGTGGGTAGCCCCATTGTCAAGAAGCACTGGGATTCTTTGACCAACTAGTACTCCACACACCCTAAAGGGATGTTATTTGAGTGCTCTTAAAAGAGCCACAAATGTTCCTCTGGTCTCTTTTTCGTTTTCTTCCTCCTTAGGTACACGACCTTTTGGATCCATAAATACTTAAGCTCATTTGAATACGATTGCTTATTTCTTATCTTAGTGTAGTGTACTTGTCCTTTGCCAAGGAATCTATGACACAAAGTCCATTGTTCTTTGCAAGAGAAATAAAGCATCTTTCTCTTGAGCTCATTCTTGGTGTAGATTCACCTATCTTATTTATAATAACTGGAGATGTGGTCTTCTAAGGAGGTGCATGATATCCCTTCTTGTGTGAAGCTTTGTTTGATTTACTAAAAAATAATGCTTTTGAAAAAGATTTATATTTTGGTACTATAAACTCCAAGTCTAAGGCATTTTCCATAGCCTCTTATAAAGATAAAGGACTAAAATATTTTACCAAACCTTTGAGATGGTTAGACATCCCTTTCATAAAAAAATTAACGAGCCTTCTCTTACAAAGGTCAAGAACCATCATCAACAACTTTTAAAATTTAGCTACATATTTCTCCACAATTCTTTCCTATTTAAGTTGTGATAGCTCCTTGAAGCAAACCTTTGGATCCTTTTGATCAAATATCTCAATCAACATCCTATAGAACTCACCATATACATTGATGAAGTTGTGGCCTTGAGTAACCAATCTAGGATACTACCATTCATGTGCAATCCCTTCCAGTTACAAATTAGAAAACTTGATAGCTTCATCTTCAATCATTGGCTTGAGGGATAAGTGGATGTCTATATTTTGTATCCATGCACAAGTAGTACATTTGCGAAGTCCATCAAAAATGGAAAGTGTCAACTTGCCCATTGCACGCTAATGATCTTTTTACCTTTGTTGAATTTTTGTCTCTACTCTAGTCATACCTCTAGATCTCTTTATATTCATTAAATTTGAGAGAGATATTTCCTCTTGGATCTTTATTGGAAGTCTTTTATATTTAGCATGGTATGTAATAATGTCTTCCTCCATTAAAATTTGAGTTTCTACTTGAATATTTTCCTCTTCTTACTTGTGAAGTGAACTAGATTAGACAAGTCTATCATCATTTTTTTTCTTATTATTGTTAGCTCCTAAAGAGCTTACTTCACCATTTTGGGCAATACAACTATTCATGTGTTATTGTCCATTTTATGAGGCATCTATACCATCATTTTGAACATCAAATAAAATATTCTTTCTACTTGATCTATAGATCTATCATCCACATTAGTTTTCTTATCTCTATCATAACTTTTCAATGTCTTTTTTTTTGTACTTGATACTTTTATCTTTAGTTTTCTTTGCTCTCATTTGAGATGTCCAATTTCTTGGTCATTGGGAAATACCAATCGTCAAAACACCCTAAAATATGACACACTGTTTAACTTTGTTACCACTATACATACCCCCAAAAATATAGACATATATTTTAACCAAATATTAAAAAACCCATCTTTCTTCATAATTTTTTCATTAACATCAATAACAGTAGTAAGAAAATGTAAGATAAATTTTAAATACTTTTCTTATTTTTTGATGAGATCTCAAATACAATAAAATAAACTAATAGTAGAACAACAATTACAAATACAAATAACAACAACAACCACCTAAACTATGCCACTTAAATCCACAACTAGTCACAATTTACACAAACTTCAAACAAATAAATTGGTAACTTTGGAAGCTCATTCACAACATCTAAGAGTGTCTTGTAGGGCCAAAGTGGTTTCATCCTCTAACTATTGAAATTGAAAGCTTTTCATCCTCTAACTCTTGAAACCAAAGAGATTTCATCCTTTGATATCGAACAAACACAAGGGTTTTTGTTCTCCATTTTGATTGCTTGAACAAAGTGCTTAAAATAATCTCGACAAGATTTTTAAACACTAAATAAATAGAAGAACCCAAAACCATGAGACATAAATGGTTTCAAGAACTTATGAGCCTAATTAGGAGCCTCCAAAATGGTGTCATAATTTGTGACGCAAAATCTAATTATATATCCTCATGATGGATCAATAGACTAAAACTAGAAGATTCTTCTTACACATCATAACATGACATTTTCCCTCCACCAATCTTGGATAGTACTTGCTCCATTTTTGCATGCACCCACTTACAAGACGCTCTGTGTCATAATTAAAGCATCATAAGTTGGTCAACAAGTCAAGAACTAATGTAACCCCCTTGTTACACACTCTTGTGCATGGCCTAAAATCCTCATAAGATCTCTTATGGTTTTATAATGTCCTAAGATGCTCTTACACATGTCTATGATAATATATGGTCTTACAACTTCTTACCCACATCATATATTACACAACTCAAAGTGGGATGCCCTTTTCTATAAATGAATGATAATTAAATAATAAATTAAAGATTAGGCTGCAACTTTTAGAACAGCAAAATATGAGTTACCTCCTTATCCCTTTCCATTATGTTTTATTCGTTGATGCCTTTGGTTACCTCATGTAGCATTCCCACTCACATATTATGCATGAGATTTCTCTTCCTCATAAGCCTCACATTCAAAATCTTAATTCTATTGTTGACATGTTATTTTTCTAAAATATGGATAAAGAAGTCTCTAATGATTTCAAACTTCAAAATATTTTTTATGTTATTTTTGGCTCTTAATGTTAGTGCCAAAAAGATCATACTTCACAACTTTAGCTACAACTCAACCTCTCTCAATCTTGGACTAAGTGGAATCTTTTAGAATATGGCAAAATCTCTAGATATATGGTCACTCCCTTTAGTTTGAGATTTTGTTTGAGAATTTGGAATAGTTCACTAACAAGTTGAAGCCCATATTATTCCCTTAAATATAATAATAGTTTCTTTCATGATTGATAATATCCAAGTCACTAGATTCTTTTCCCTTGCAAGTTATGTCTACATCTTGTCATGTTAGCTCCGTTCCCAAGCTTACTATACATAGCTAACATAGATTATTAAAACTTCTTTGGTCTAAATGAGGAAATAAGAGGGGATGTTAGTTTCTTCTTGGTATCACTATATTTAATTGAATGATGTGGGTGGATTGAGGCTCTTTGATTCTTATACTCAATGAATTTATCTTATTGTAATGTGAATTATTAGATCCCTTTATTGTACAATATAGAATATTTTAATTAGGCACAACATTAGGGTGATCACATAATAGTGTGCCCCACTTATGGGATGGGACAAAGGAAAAAGTTTTGGAAGAAAAAAATATTGAACACCTTCGGATGAAAGTCCTTCATTCAAAGGTAAAATATTTGTACCATACATTTATAACCTTCAAATGAAGACATCTTTTTTATTTCTTAAATATTTGTTGAAAATACTTCACAGAAGAAACCTTTTAAGGAAGGCACTACATTATTTTAAGGTCTTTGTGATGCCATGGTCCCTCCACTCACTTGTTTTTCAAAATAAATTTATAAATCAAATCAAGGGTTGGATCATCAAATGGAGTCATTGCGATTGATATTTTGTAAGATTGTAGACCTTACAGTAAGTTTTTTGGAAAATATAATTTGTAATATATTTTATTTAGTTCTATTTTCTAGTGAGCATATGTTTCAAATTGAACATAATTGTATTTGTTCAATGCACATGAAAAATGTAGATTTAAAAAAATAAAGTATGCACACTCTATATTGATGTCCTCGTTTTAACATAAAAACTAATTAATTTAAATATATGTTATCTAATATTAAATTACACTAAATTATACCTAATGTGCATTACAAAATATATATAAAAAATATTTAATAAACAATCACAAAAAAAAATATAAATACAAGATTAGCTAATGATTTATGATTAAGAAAATTTTAATTCATTTTTTTCTAAACCAAATTACTTATAGAGAGTGAGATCATAACTAAATAAGTTAAACATGACAATAGAGATATGTGAAAAAGGAACAAGTAATTAAATACCATAAGATATTGATATATATACACGTTCATATGTGTGTGTGTGTGTGTGCGCGCGCGCGCGTTATAATAGCAATGATATAATTATTGGTTGTTGCTCCCCTACTAATTAAATTCTATTTATTGTACTCATGGTATATCATACATGCCTTTAAATATCCCTACATGTGTATATATTAATTTGTTAAATAAGGATTGAATGATTATATAATAATAAAATCTAGGACAATGAAAATACCACATATACAAAGCACAATAGATAAGGGGCAAGTTTATGTCCCAATATCTATATTAATATTAGAATTAAAGGAAAATATGTAATACAAAGTTTGAGCATATTAATTTAAAAATATTTAAGATAGATTGAAAAATGGTATAACATTCAAAGATCTAATTTAAAAAAAGATATGATGCACTAATAATTTTATATTCAAATTTATAAGTCATAAAAAGTAAATTATTTGTATTAAAAAATATTTATCTAGTAAAAATATAAATATATTAAAACTATTTAAATAATATCATAATATTTTTTTATTGTTTTTTGAAAAAAGGTGGCAGTGCCACTTAATATATTTTATTTATATATTTCTTTACAAAAGCTGATTCAAAGAGCTCCCGGAGAAAAGAACCAGAAAAAAAAACTCCGATCCTTGCTCAATAATAAATAGAAAGGTTGTGAAACTTAAATCCCTAATATGCCAAAAATGTACAATATATCTCGTAATGTCCAGAATACTGAATGCCACAAATCATCTCCAAGTATCGAATGCTTCCTGAAGTATGTTGAACAAGATGAAGTCCGAATCAAACATCACGAAAGCTGTACACATTTACATAGCAGTTTGCAGTATGCCTCACTTATGCATTTATTCAACTTGAAGTCCAACACGCTTCATAGATGTCCAAATCGACATCCATTCACATCATTCATATCATAATATTAAACAACTAATAAATTTAAATATAAAAAGTTAATTAATAAATTATTACCATAAAACATTTAAAATCTAAATTGAACAATAAATTCTTTCTTTTAATATTCAAGATATTATAATTATAAATATCATATAAAAATAAATATTCATAAACTATAATAATGAAACATTTAAAATCTAAATTAAATAATAAATTCTATCTTAAGACATTATAATTAAATACATAATTATAATAATTTAAGATTAATATTTTAATAAACTATACTTAAACAGATAATTATAATATATAGTCTTTTTTCACATTACAGTGACAAAAGTTGAGTTCATGATAGAACATGGCTCTTATCTCATTTGAAAAGAGTAGTATTTTGCATTACAAATAATTATGTACATATTTATTATTAATATTTATGTGCATTTGGGTTGTTCCTGCTTTCCATATTTAAAAAAGCTCTAGTGGAATACGCACATTCACTTGGTTAGGGGACCATTGAGTTTGAGACAAAAACACTTTGTATTCTTGGAGATAAACAAGTTATCTTCCACCCCACCACGTTGCATGTTGATATATACCAAGAATCCATTCAAGTATTTTATATTCTATCTTGCATGCGATAAACAAGTTCAATTGGGTCTATTTCTAATGCTAAACCATGCCATTTTCTTTTATGTTTTTGGTATTTCATTAGAGTATATTTTACTAGATATTATAGGTCAATTTGTATCTTGTATTTAAAAACATTAATTTGTTCATTTGAAAATTGGTGAAGGATTATCATCTAAGATTTATTATGAAACTTATCATGATTTTATCGATAACATATTTTTAAGATTACGTTAGTAGGAGAAGTGTACCAGTAGTCATTATAGCTAACTTTGTGTACCAATATATTCTAAATGGTACATTAGATTTTGACGATTTTTTTGGTTGTCTCTGCATGCGACTTAACTGCTTATAGCTATTGTATTGGCTTTTGGGTAGTAATGATGCACGTTGTGGGATTTGTTATGCGCGCAAGGGTCAAAAAGTACATATTTCAAAGTGTTATTGATACTTATTTAAAGATGTCCCAATAACTGTGCACTTAAAATTGCCTATACTTATGCACAAATTCTTAATAAAGGTGCTCAAATGGGCCAATTATGGTCCAAAAATGCTAAAAAATGAGCGGCTATTGATACATGTGAAATTTATTAATGAATTTTTTGTTATATATATATATTTTTTAAAGTTAGTAATTGAGGGGTTGGGTGTGCAATAAGTGAACGATTATTGAAACTTGAGTTATGCTCTTCTCCTAACATTTAATACATGATTTTTAAAACACATAATTCTAGGTTTGTTACACTTGCTTATTATCCTTGAAGCTTTCATTTAGAGTTGTAAAATTAGTCCAAAAGGTGTTTGGCAAAAAGGATCTTGATATTTGCAATTTAACAAGTTTTCCATTATTTGTAAACATTGCTTGTTTTTACCAAAATCTAGACACTAGAAATCAAGGCAAAAATGTTCTAGTATGTAAATAATAACTATATAAAGTTTTTTGTGTTATATGTTCACTTTAACACATGAAGATTAGTGATCCAAAATAGTTCATGATAAAATTTATTGGTTAGTGATATGTATAAAATTTTAGAATCTTTACAAATGTTTTTTTGAAGTTTAGATCTAAGAATCTATATTGAAATCAAAGCTAAGAAATTATGGATTTAAAATTTAATTAATTTTCATATTTATATGAGCATTAATTATAACATTTATTTTGATTATCAATCCCAATTTTTAAATCCTTGACTTTTATTATTATTGAATTATTCATCTTAAATAAATTATGTTAAAAAGGCATTGACACTGTATTACTTTTCATCAATGTAACTTTATGAGACGACTCCTATTTCTTTTTAATAAATTCTTGACAAATTTTGGCTAGGTGCAAATTAATTTTCATGGTAAATTGATACCTTCTTTGAAAAAAATAATCTCCAAATAAATTCATGCATATTAGTTGAGAATTTTATTTTTCCTACAAATTGTAGAGTGGTTCAAATTTTTTATTTTTGTTTTTTGAATTATATATTGATTTCAAAGAAATATATAATTTATATGGTTTTTTTTTTTTTTGAAAAGCGGGGTAAAAATTTATTAATTAGAAGAATTCAATACGAGTTGAGAAATTGCAAGCCCAACAATCGATAATTTGTATGGTCGAATCATTCTGATGAAAAAATAATGAATTAAGTTCTTTGGTGAATTATTGAATCAAGTTACCTACATTCTACATTATCTATTGGACAATAGTTAGTGACTTAAGTTGTATTTTACAAGGTAATTTTGACACATTAATACTTGGAGATAAAAATTATAAATAGGCCAATATCTATTATATTTTTGACATCAACAACTCATGTTGCCCAATCTAGTGTTGGAACCTCACCCACCACATGGTTTCATCACGATGAATGTTCTTTTTCAAATCAATATTTCAAACTATATACATTATCCAATTAACAATGATCGATGATTAATATTCTATTTTGAGAGATAAAATTAGACATACACTTTTGGTAAAATAATCTCAAAAATAAACCTTTCGCCACATAGCTTGTTTAGATCAAGGATTATAGTCACACCTATAAGTAGTCTTCTTATCTTTAAACAAGGATTATAGTCACATTTATAAGCAATATTCTAATATTTAAAGTGTTATGCATTGTCATGTATTTGTAATCTATTTAATTAACAACATAAGTGCACAACTTTTGAATATTCTTCAATAAACATATTATATATATATCTATTATTTGAGTTTCTTAAATAGTCAGAAAATACTTGAATTACTTTTTATATTTTCTATTGAAATTTAAAAATTTGAGAAAAAAAAGAATTTAATAACTATAATAAAAATATAATATAAAAAAGGGGGTTGACCTCACAAGTGCAACAATTAAGTTGCAAGTAGCGTTAATACTATGATTTAGGTTCAAATCCCACCCAATCGAGCCCTGTGAGGTTGGAGTAGAACAAAGAGATAAGGAGCAGAGGATGGCAAAAGGAGATATAAGGGTGTTAATGCCAAACAACTTTGAGGATGAGGTCCATAAAATTGTGGCCTCACTAGTTCATAGCTCCAATCAAAAGCATTTATGACTTTGATGCTTTACTGATAAAAATAAATAAACAATAATAATACAAAAAAGATCATTCAACAACCAAAATATTTTTCTTATAATATACTAGTCATATGTTCATTGTGCTACATTATTACAAGCATTTTTCTTTCACTTGTACATATTCTAATTTCTTAAAAAAAATCTTTCTTTAATGTTTTATTAAAAAATTCTTAAATAAATACTTCACTATAATCCATAACTAATCTATTTACCATTAATATTTTAGAGATTTATTCCAATATGTAGTTCAACATATTGTTAGTGAATATGAAACTAAATGTTTTGTCCTGTAGATAAAATAAGTATCTAAATGTCAATAGCATCAAACTAAAAAAAGTAGGGTTCAACAAAGTAATTCAATTTTAAAACTAAATGCACTATAAATTAAATCAACACTTTGATTTTGATAATTATTATTATTTATTTCTTGTCTACTAAAGTTAACTATCATCTATAACACCATTCATCTATTTTCAATGCCAACAACACTAACTCTTGATATATGATGCTTGAGTTTACAATTGGTTTGAGTTTCCAAATGATTTTATTTTTAGTAATATTAAATTTGACATTTGTAAAAGAAGATGTTGAACATACAACTTCAAAAAATATAAATTAGTGATGAAATTTGAAAAGGACGTTGAATATACAACTTTAAAGTTCATTGTTTATGGCAATTAACTTGAATCAAGCTAATGGCTTACTTTCTACATTTAGATTCAATAATGAACATGACTATTTTATTTTTCTTTTATCTGTATGATTTTTTTTGTAAACTTATTAAAATGAATCATATTTCATGAATAAAGATCTAAACCTTGTTTAAAAAAACGATTTCAATAGAATGACTCATGAGGACAAGCACACTAATTTTTGTCATAATTTAAAAAAATGTTTTGGTTAAATTTATGATGTAAGAACATTTGGGTCCACAAGCACTCTTGCATCAACTAAAAATATTTTCCTTTCACTTCAGTTACTTTTAGTTTTTGGCAGTGTTGGATATGGTTAGTTGCTTAAGAGAATTTTAAAAAATAATCTGGGCAATCTAATTACGTCACATTGTAGAAGAGATTAATAGGTATATGTAGGTCAAATTTGGTGAAGATTAGACAAAAAATGGCTAAGTTATGGTTGTGTGAGTTTTTGGTCTATTAATAGTTGCAAACTTTTGGGTTGCTACTAAACCTTGTTTATGCGAATTTTTTACTTACTTTATATTATGGGTATTTGTTACTAAACTATCCACATTCATGGTTATAAAATATTAAGTAATAGTAATAGATTTGTTTGCATTTGCAAGACTTTCTAGTTCAATTGAACTTGTGGGTAAACTCAACTGAATTGAACTTTTAAGTTTAGTGAATCACATCATATGAATAGTTCTAATGATGAAATGATCTTGACATAAGTAGAAGGTGATGTTAGCATGATTTAAGCATGGTGTTAACAAGATTGGGGTCACTTGCCCTTTGATGATGTAAGATGACATCAACCATGTATAGTTATAGATGAATGTAACTAAATTAAATATGATGATGTAAGCTCGATGTTAGCATTGTAAGATTTGCAAAGGATTTGGTTCAAAATAAGACACTTCTCAACCAACTCAAATACTTTTAATTGCTTCCAATGTCTTTCCCCACACAATCAATTATGTATCGATTTTTACATTTGTGGGGATTGTGTGTTTATTTTAGTTTACAAGAAACTTCTTGCCCATTTGACTTAGTGGAATTTTGCTAGCCAACTAGACATGTAAAATTTCATATTTGAACTAGAATTTTGTGGAACTTCTCCTTGCTAGTGTATTTTTCATTTATGTTTGCAATGATTCGATTTCTATAATTGCCATAATTTGAATCAGTTCAAATTCCTCGGTACCTAAGGAATAAAAGATGATTGATATATGCATTGAAGAGATTTTTGAGAAGTTGGAAAAAAGTGATTAGGGTTAGAATTGATCTATTTTTACTCTTATAATGAGATTTTGGTTTGCCAATTTAAAATTGTCTTTGTATTTGAATATTATTTGTAATATTCATTGTGGTTACATGATTGGGATATTTGATAGAGATCCTTGATCTTGGTTGCATTAAGTGGTATCATATTTGGTTGTTGTGATCATGTCAAGAGAAAATATAATACAATTTCAACCTTTGAATGGTGTATAATCAAATAATAATAGAAGTCTATATATGACAATGGTAAGGCAACTTTGTTCACACCTCCCAAGGCCCACATTAGCACAATGATAACCATATCTAAAACAAGTTGAGGTTAAAATTTTATGCTTGACTTTATGTCAATAGAATGAATCCATAAAGAAGAGATGAAATGATTATAACATGAGAAGAATTAAAAGGAATATCATAGCAATATAACATTGAATTGAAGTGAGAATTGAGCTCTATAAGTGTGTATGAAGAGTAAAGATTGACATAGGGAAGACAATGAATGTTCATAACAAATATTTGAGGTGCAATTAAGCTGGTCGGGTAAAATTTGAAGATGGAAACCACCTTTAACCCATGAATGACAATTGCATTTCACATGCAAAATATAAGATAAAAATCTTAGGAAGTTCCTAAGTCCTCATATTCGAATTTAACTATTGAAGTAATACTTCTAATGACGTGGATGACAAATTATAGATATATACATTCGTTGACAAATGAAACATAATAACTGATAATCAAGAGCCATAGAGTACTATAATATATAAAGTTAAAAATCAACACAAAACTTAGTGGAGATGACTAATTAATAATACATGTTTAAATGTAAAAATAAATTACATAATTTAATTACAAGATATAATGCATCATCTATCACATGTCTTATTGACTAATATGAATGAGAAAATATATGACACTTTCATTAAAAAAATAAAATATTATTAAAATTATTCATTAAAAATGATTAGAAAAATTACCCACCTCACATACATTTGTTATTTTTTATATTGAACAAAGATCTTTCTGATTGTTTTGCTTCAATTAGTTTGATAAAATCAGAAGACAAGAGATCTAATTCCCATGAAACAAAAACTCTATTTTATTGATAAATAGCTTACCATACATGCTTACCAATTCTTAGACTACTCAAATACAACTAGTTTTTATCCTTTATATTAATATTTCCTCTCAATAGAAACATTCTTCACAAGTTTTCTATCATAGAGGCCCCACTTATTAATTTTTTTATTACATTGGGAACCCTTCAATACAAAAGGGGTCCTTTGATGATATCTAACTATTATTAAAATAATTATAGGTAATGACATAGCAATTACCTCAATCCTTGAAACCACTCATTTCCTTATCAGCACCTAGGTTTGTGAAAGGTTGTTTGGGGACCAAAAAAAAAACATTAGAGTTTTCTTTCCATGGGCAAATTAAACAAAGCATAAATTATGAAAAAGTCGATAATCATATCTTAAACAAGTTGAGGTTGAAATATTATGCTTGACTTTATGTTAATAAAATGAATCCATAAAGAAGAGATGCGATAATTATAGCACGAGAATGATTAAAAGGAATAGCATAACAAGATAACAATGAATTGAAGTGAGAATTGAGCTCCATAAGAGTGAATGAAGAGCTAAAATTGACATAGGGAAGACAACGAACATTCATGACAAATATTTGAGGTGTAATTAAGTTGGTGGGTAAACGTTGAAGATGGACACTACCTTCAACCCATGCATGACAATTTGCATTTCACAAGAAAAATATACAAGGAAAGAGAAAAATGTAAGGAAGTTCCCAAGTGCTCATATGTGAAGCTAACTATTGAACTAATCCTTCTAATGATGAGGATGGCAAATTATAGATATACATTCATTGACAAATGAAACATAATATTTGATAATCAAGAGCCATAGAGTACTATAATATATAAAGTTAAAAATCAACACAATATTTAGTGGAGATGACTAATTAATAGTATATGTTTGAATGTAAAAATATTAGATAGTTTAATTACAAGATACAATGCATCATCTATAACGTGTCTTATTGATTAAAATGAACGAGAAAAGATATGACACTTTCATAAAAAAATAAAACATTACAAAAATTATCCATTAAAAATGATTAGAAAAATTACCCACCTTACATTCATTTATTATTTTTTTATATTCAACAAAGCCCCTTTACTTATTTTGCTTCAATAGATAAAACCATAAGACAAGAGATCTCATTCCAATGAAACAAAAACTCTATTTTATTGATAAATTACTTGCTGTATAGGCAAACCAATTCTTAGACTATTCAAATATATGTTTGAATATAAGAATATTACATAGTTTAATTATGAGATACAATGTATCATCTATCATGTGTCTTATTGACTAATATGAATAATAAAAGACATGACACTTCCAAAAAAATAAATTAAATATTACAAAATAATTCATTTAAAAATGGTTAGAAAAACTACCTGCCATACATTTTTTTTTATATTGAACAAAGCTCTTCTAATTAAATAAAACCACAAGACAACAGATCTCATTCCTATGAAACGAAAACTGTATTTTACTGATAAATAACTTACCATATAGACTTACTAATTCTTAGGGTACTCAAATACAACTAGTTTTAGTTTTATCCTCTGCATTAATATTTTTTTTCCATAGAAACATTCTTCACAAGCTTTGTATCATAGAGGCCCCACTTATTTATTTGTTTATTACATTGGGAACCCTTCAATAAAAAAAAGGGGGTCCTCTGATGATATTTAAATATTATTAAAATAATTATAGGCAATGACATAACCCTTGAAACCACTCATTTCCTTATCAGCACCTAGGTTTGTGAAGGTTGTTTGGAGACCTAAAATAACATTAGAATTTGCTTTCCACAAAAGGGCAATGCATATATCATTAGAGTTAATGAATGGCCAAATTAAACAAAGCAAAAATTATGAAAAAGTCGATGGATAAAAATATTAAACAAATCCTAAGGTATTATGTGTATTGGTTAAGCATGGCATATTCACCTCATGGGGGTGCTTGCCTTTTTTCAATGCCTGTCATCTTCACTAAATTTTAATATATAAAAATAGGAATGTCAAGGATTATAAGAGATTCCAATTATTAAATAAACATTTTACAAAATGAATTGTCAAAGGATTATGATGGACAAATATAATAATTACCATATATATATAAAATAAAGTAAGAGGAAAGAGCAAGGAAAGTTCCCTAGTTTGTTTATCCTTAATAAAAGGTTTTTTAACACCCTTGCTTTATAATTTTTTTGGTACGTAACCGTACTTTAATAAAGAGCATAAAAACAAAAGTTTTCCAACATTTGTGCCGTGTCCATGGTTAGGGTTCCTCAACTGTCACTTAACCACACTCTAGGGACTTTTCATGCTTATTGTATTTTAATGGGGGACTCCACTATATTTTAGATTAATTAGATTAAGACACACTGTGCTCATCATATAATTAACAACCACTACCAACCAAGAACCAAAAGAGAACTTGGAGGGTGACATTGCACACAAGGACACATTTCTCTGTAAAATGCATTGTTTAAAAAAATGAGAATATATTGTTTATTTTAATAGGTTTTATGAGATTAGATAGAGATATCAGAGGTTTGTATTCTAATCCGTGGATGTGATGATATGTTCTTTTATTATATTGTTTATCAAGGATCAAAGTTTTTGCAAGTGCGATTGAGTTAGGTTTGATCCTTGTGTGATTTCGAGGGATTGGATCCCCTTAGATATGGTAGCTTAGCTAAATGATGAATTATGGTCTACATATATACTTGATCATAAGATTGTAATACACTGTATAAATACAAAGATGCCAGTGTCTTAATAATCTAGTCATTTTCATATCAAAAAGTTAAAAAACCTAGAAAAAATATAGTACTTGAAAGCGTGGTGCACTACATGTTTGTTATGTATATACTTGTTCTAATTATTTGCTTGATTTTCTCTAATGTGTTTTTCGTTTTTAGACATTTTAACAATTTTAATAAGGACGCTAGCTTGAAACTCAATCTTCTTGGAGAGCTATTTTTTATTGGCTTTTAGTAGACATAATCATCAAAATCAATTCAATTTGTACACAAATCTATTTGATTGTAAGTTATATATATATTTAATGCTAAAATAAAACATTAGTGGATATGATGATAAATTCTTTTATTATATTATTTATCAAGGATTAAATCTTTTGGAGGTGTGATTGGATTATATTTGATCCTTGTGTGATTTCAAGGACACAACTATTCTGGGTCCAAAAACACAGTACACTTACATGAAAAGTGCATAGCACGAAAGTTAGTCACACGTTATACACCGTTGATTTTGCAAGCTACGACTGCGATTTTCTAAGCGGTTAATAACACGATGTACGATTTCGTTGTTTTGGAGCCAGTTTAGCTTCTGCTTGATTTCAAGGGATCAAGTCCCCTTAGATATGCTAGCTTAGCTAAATGATGAATTTTGGTTTGCATATATGTTCAATCATAAGATTGTATTATGCTATATAAACACATAGATGTCAATATCTTTATAATCCAATTATTTCCAAAAAATACAAAACTAGGAAAAATATAGTACCTTAAAGTGTGGTGCACTACATGTTTTTTTTATATATATTTATACTGATTATTTTCTTGATTTTGTCTAACTTATTCTTGGTTTTAGTCTTCTCAACAATTTTAATAAGGATGCTAGCTTGAAACTCAATCTTTCTTGGAGACCTATTTTTTATTGGCTTTCAGTAGACATTCATCAAAATCAATTAATTTTGTACATAAATTTATGTTATTGTAAGTTATATTATTTAATGTTAAAATAAAGTATTACTTATTGGAGGAATTATTAATGTTAACATAATCACTATTTTTATGTACATTACAATAATGATTATTAGTACAAGGAGTCTTCATCCACTTTCTATTCAATCATTTATTGTAATGATCAACCATAACATATAGTATATCATTTAGTTATTTAAAAATGTTGTATTCTTAATCAAAGCTTATTTTTTTGAAAACTATTAAACAAAGCTATATTACAAACAAGTCATAAGAATGTTTGGATATTGGTCATATGGACTAGAACGAAGTCTAAAATTTAATCAAAGTATGACTATCTACTCTAAGCATATATGCCATCTTTTGCATGTTCTAGTGCATTGTTTGGATGCAATTTGTAAAGTGTTGTGATTAGTTTTTCCTTGACCACTAAGAGTTGGCCTTGTACTAGACATAAACAAGTTTCTTATAGTGATAACATCAACATTTCTTGTAAGGATTTTTTAAATAACCTCCACCTTGGAGATTTATTCTTTCCTATTTTGTATTTGATAAACAATTTATTGATTAAATATGAGAATATATATATATATATATATATATATATATATATATATATATATATATATATATATATATATATATATATATATATATATATATATATATATATATATATGATGCTCTGCAAAAAAGATTAGAAAATCTGTTTGATGGCAACACACACAAGAGCACAAGAAACAAACGTTAGTGTTAGCAACAAAAGATTATCCTAAACAGGCATATCAAGAGAGATATTAAGCATGAAATAGAAAGCATATAAACATAGAATGAAATAGCTAATCAAGATGCTCATAGTTGCTCCTCCCTTGTTCCTCTCCTCTCCAAGTCCCAAATGAGTGTAGCTCTCAGCAGCTTTTTGCACTATGGATGCTTATGGAGGATTGAGATTTAATATTAAGCTTCAAATATAAAATGAAAAGCTAAATACTATGCTATTGATGCTAAAATGATTGATTTTACCAAAAAGACAAGATTTTAGTTATGCTATGCTAAATGCTCTCTAAAAATGTCTATAGCCTAAATGCATACAAGTTTTCAGGATTTGGATTATGAAGGAATAGACTCTATTTATAGGAAAAATGGAGCAATGGATGGCCAGGATTGAAAGGTTTAATCAAGGGTCAAGCTTGAAAGTTGGGGATCCATGTGCACAATTTGCACGAATGAAATGGTGACAAGTGTCAACATAAGATTGGGTTGAGAGAAGAGGTTGGAGGCATTAAATCCCTGAGGAGACCTCATGGTTATCTAGAAGGTAAAGGTCAAGCCTAAATTAGGATTACCCACTGGATTAGGAGTTAATACAAGGATAAACCTTTGTGCAAATGATTAAGAGATAATCATGGTCAAAGCATTAAAGGCTTGATGAGACCCTTGGGTTGGGTAGAGGTTGAGTCAAAACAAATGTTTTAACCATGTGGGAGGGTTTGAGGTAACCATTAATGGTTATTGGAGACTTTGGGGATTAAGTGGTTGAAGGTTGAAAGCCTTCAATGGTTATCAAAGACTTTGAGCCATTTAGTGGTTGAAGGTTGGAAGCTTTCAAAGGTTATCCAAGACTTTGAGACATTTAGTGGTTGAAGGTTGAAAGCCTTTAATGGTTATCAAAGACTTTTAGGCTTTGAGAAGTGACTCCATTTTGCTTAGGAATGTGACAATAATTAGGGGATGGATTAAGTTAATTAGGAAGGGGTTAGAAGAATCTAGAAGGGGATTAGATTTTGCAAGTGGATTTGGTGGGTGAGGGAAAATAGGATTTTATTAAAATAAAAATTCATTTATTTCAATAAATGTGTGCAAGTTGTATTTGGATAAATATTCAAATAAATATTAATTTATTTAAATGAGAAAAAGGAAGATAAAGCATTAAAATGCTTGAAGACTTTGAGGGGAACCATTAAAGGCTTGAAGACTTTAAGGAAAACCATTAAAGTCTTAAGAAGACTATAGAAGGAAGTCATCAAGTTTGAAGACTTTAAAGCCATCAAGTTTGAATACTTTAAGGGAAACCATTAAAGGTTTCAAGTGGGTGAGGATAAATAGGATTTTAAATAAATAATTTATTTAAAATAGTTGTGCAACTTGCTTTTGTAGGAAAATACAAGTGGGTGGAGGATAAAGGTGATTTAAATAAATTATTTATTTAAAATAATTGTGCAACTTGCTTTTGTAGGAAAATACAAGTGGGTGGAGGATAAAGGTGATTTAAATAAATGATTTATTTAAAATAATTGTGCAACTTGCATTTGTAGGAAAATACAAGTGGGTAGAGGATAAAGGTGATTTAAATAAATTATTTATTTAAAATAATTGTGCAACTTGCATTTGTAGGAAAATACAAGTGGGGGGAGGATAAAGGTGATTTAAATAAATGTTAATTTATTTAAATGTGAGAGGTGGGATTTTGGGGGATTTAAATAAATATTAATTTATTTAAATGTGAGAGAAGATTTAATTAAATAAATATGATTTATTTATTTAATTAATAGTCTGAATTTGGTTAAGTGAATTAAATCAAATAAATTGAATAATTTATTTAATTAATAGGAGAAGAGGGTTAAGATGAATTAATTAAATATTAATTTAATTAATTATTAATTGATGGTTAAATAATCAAATAAATACTAAGTATTCATTTAATTAAGTGGACAGATTTATGTGACTACAATATATATATATATATATATATATATATATATATATATATATATATATATATATATATATCTGTGTGTGTGTGTGTGTGAAATGCAAGTTAGAAATGAGGAATGTAGCAACAATCGCAAGAAGATACATGTCCAGGAGCAAAAAGCTCAAACAAAAAGCATAGATCTAAAATTTACCAATAAATTTACATAGAGGAGCAACAACAACTACTAAACAAAGTCTTGACATAACAAAGAGTAGACAACTAAATAATAATGAAGGCATTGCTCCAACAGAACCAAATAACATTGCCATGGACCAAACTCAACTTTGCAAGGAAGATCTTAACCTTGATGCCATAAGGATCCTTTTATTCTTCAACAACTGATCCAATTGGATTTTAATTGTTGAATTTGGAATTCCAATTTTAAATTATTCATGCTATCCTCTTGAAGATGAGAAAATAGACAAGATAAACAATAGAAAAAATTAGAGTAAAGCCTTAAAAATACAGCTTCTTGGTGATCATTGTAAATGTTAAAGACTACTTTACATCTATTTCTCCACAAATGCAATAAAATAACATGTCTAACACCATCAATAATGACATTAGTATGTAATCCAATCCCAAGTAAAGGCTCTTTCCAACTTAGCTTGTGTTAAAAAATAGTAGGCAAATCATTAAAAATGAAATTCCAGTACTTTTTTACAAATGGACAACCCCAAAAGGCATGTCCCATGTTTTCAAATATGTGACAAAATAGACATATTTTAGGCTAAATCATAATACATTTCAACCTATCCCTGATTGGAAGTTTGCAATGTAATATCTTCTAGACCAATAACTGAGCATCTGAATTGATTTTCATTCTCCAAATTTGGGTGGATAATTTAGACCAGAACTTTTCTTTGAACCTGCACTTCCATTTGATGTTGAGACGAGGCTTTAAGGATAAATCAAGAAGAAAATGTGTATATATTTTCTTTAATGAAAAAAAAGAGGGAATAGGATAATAACCATACCCAATCGTTGTAGAAATTATAATGGATAGAAGAACACAGTTTGATAGACAATGCTAATGGCACCAAGGATTGAACAAAAAGAAGAAATGGTTTATACTTATTGTTCAAGACAAACTAAGCTTTAATAGTATGCCATGGCAACCAACTCAAAGTAGAGAAATCCCAAAGATCTCCCACATTGAAAATTCCCCTCTTAGACAAGAAGTATGAGAATTTTGGAAATATTAAAGCAAGGGGATTCTCATGATGCAAAATATGTTTATTCCACCAAATGGATGAAGTGGAGAAGCTAAAACTGTCTTGAAGAGAACCATCTCTCCATTTCAAGAAATGACATATATGCTGCTAGGCTTTCCAAATATATTGAAGAGAAAATGATGCTTTGACTGAGAAAAAGGGAGCATGAAGATTTTGTCTAACCATCCCCCAGCTTGCCATTTTCCTTTGACAAAGGAAAGGGAAATTATATTTTGTATGAGTATCTTCCATGGATCCATACCTTTAACAACTCTAATGATCCATTTAGCAACTAAACAAATTCTTTGTGTTTTTGGATCGATTATAAGCCCAATCCAACTTTATGTTTAGGATGAACACAATGAGTCCATGATGTAGAGATATATCCCATATTACCATCCCATTTGGCCCAAAGAAAGTGACAAATAAGTTTAGTTAACTCATCATATCCTTTTTAGAAGGCAACCAACATGATGAATAATAAACATGTGTGACAAGGAAGATTTTATTAGCAACTTGAATTTTACTAGCCAAGGAAAGAAATTTGTTCCCAACTCAAAAGTTTATTCTTAAGTCTATTAAGGTACTGCTACCACATATCATAAAGAGAAACTCCAAGAACAAATGGAATCCCAAGATATCTCATAATATCCCCATATCTAATTTGTTTCCATTCACGAGGAATGCATGGAGGAGTAGGCCCTGCTTAAACCATTAAAAACTCAGTTTTGTCATGAACAAGTTTTGAACCTGAAACAACACAATACAATTCAAAAATGTCCATTGTATTGGAGAGTTCCTTCTCAGAATTTTATAAAAATAACAAGTTGTCATCAATATAATGAGAGTTAATTACAGTTCAACATTTTGTGGGATAGAGATCTCTGAAATAAGCTTCAAATTATTAGCACTTTGAAGAAGATATCTTAGAGCATCAACCATAAGAGCATACAGATAAAGGGCTAAGACACAACCTTGCTGAATTGATCTTTGTAGAAGGAATGAATCCATCATTATATTATTGATATGTGATGGTGGGAAAATGATGAGTGATAGATCAAGAGGAAAACTAACCCGTTCCCTCAAAGAGAGATGAGAGTTTCGCTATTGATTATCCTTCAAGCACTTTTCACCATTACATTAGGGAGATAAGGGGTAATTCGCTAGATCCATCCACACAAAGATGATAGATTGAATGCCGAATGAATTAAGGGATGTTTATGATGATCCTCTTATTCCCTTTTTTTTGATATGAAATGGAAATGAAATTGATTGAATTATGTAGTGTAAAAGTGACAAAGAATTGATTATAACTTGAGATCTGACTATGGGATGAAGCTGTGCACCTGTATTTGACAGTAAAATGTCGAGACGAAGTCACCCTACAAATTTGACGAAAAGTTGTCCGGATCGTGGCGGGAATGTACACGGTCCTTCGAGATCCGCGAAATGAAAAGGGTTTTTTCATCTTTGCAAATTAAGCTCGAACTCGAAAGTACAGCTACGCACCTGCAACCTACACACAAAAAAGAGGGAAATGTGTTGGGATTGGGGGTTTTCCTTTTGGTCAAACCCCAATTTTGGGAATTAACCAAGTAATAAAAGAAAGTACTTGCAAGTAGATGTAAATGAAAGACTGAATTATAAATCATCTCAAGGGAGGTTGTAGTAGCAATGTTGATTGAAATGTTGTATGTAATTGAATGTTAAAATCAATCTGCTCTTCAATGGTTGAATCCTTAACTTGAATGCAACACCTAGCCTTGAAGGGAGACTTGAGAATGCTCAATGCTGGAAAAGACTGCTTGAATGCTTGAATGCTTGAATGCTTGAATACTTGATTGCTTGAACATATCCAAATTTGACCTATCCAACCTTATGAAAATGAGAGGATGAATGCCCCTTAAATACATGTTTGAAGGATTTGAATTTCATCATGGGCCGACATCGGGGAGATTTCCCACTCACTGCATAACCCATAATGCTTGCACTAGAAAGGTCTTGCCCCAAAATAGGGTAGGGACATGGGCACCACACCCCTATCCTGGGAGGACAAGCACACCACACCCCTGTCCAAGGGGGGATAGGGGTGCCATGCCTCTGTCCTACCCCTTTCTCCAGGGAAGATTGTGGAAAAAGTGATGTGGAGGCCAAGGAAGAAGGTGTTTTCACATGCCGAGCACTCTCCAGTCTCCGATCAGGCTAGAGGATTCGAGTTCGCATGCGTGAGGACCCTAATGCAGTCACAAATTTCTAGGGTCATAATTTTAGGACACTGCATGATAATAATCCTAGCATTAACATTTTGAAACAACATTTGAATATGAGCTTGAAGTTTAGGACCAAATCCTAGCCACTGAAGCATCTTGAGGGTGAAACTCCAATGGATTCTATCATATGCCTTATCAAAATCCAGTTTGATCAAAATAGAATCTTGTCCAGTTTTTTGAGCCCATTCACAAGTTTCCCATGCTAGAATAAAATTGTCAAGATTAAACCTTCCAACAATAAAACCAATTTTCTCAGCTCTAGTAATTCCCTGCACAACAGGCTTAATCCGCATGACCAAAGTCTTGGCAATGATTTTATAAGAGGTGTTAAGAAGAGTAATAGGCCGCCAACTAGAAATAGTATCCTCCCTTTTTCCTTTGGGAAGAAGCTTAATTATGCCACCATTAATAATAGATCCTAATGATCCTCTCTTGAAGGCCTCTAAGTATAAGTAGTAAAAATCTTCCTTATTGTGCTACCACATAGCCTAGTAGAATTCCATAGGAAGCCCATCTCTGCTCGTAATTTTACCAGGGGCCATAGAGAAGAGAGCATTTTATAGCTCCTCCAAAGAAAGGATTCTATCTAAATATTCGATATATTTAGGATCTATTTTGTTAGGAATATAATCCTTGACCATGTCCTCAAGGTTTTGTTGAATGTCCTACTATTATTCATCCTTGAATAGATTTTTTATAAATTTTTTTGAAAATATGACAAATATCTGAAGGATTATGGTGAAGAGTATCAAATTCATCTCTTATAGCACCAATCTTTTCCTTTTTATGTTTGTAATTCAGATAATTAAAAAAATATTTAGTGCCCCTATTTCCTTCTTTTATCCAATGTACTTGACTTTAGTCCCTTGTCGCTTGTAACTATCAATTTTTCATTGCTAAGCTTTAGTAGCTGCAATGGAGGTTTGAATCATGATATTATTAGGATATTCATTGAGAAGTTTTCTGTCATGGACAAGTTTACCTTTGAGAGATTTTTCCATTTGTTTGCCAAATGAGTGTAAGGTGGTGCATTGAGAAATTGCAACACACCACTAGTTGATCAATGAATCTTCTTCGTATGGATTAGGTAAATAATTCCAAATACCTAGATGGATACTTTATCATATTTATCTAAATTGCCTACTTGCAAGTTCTTTGATGATTGTATTTCAAATGTTTGAAAGAAGAAATTAGGTGCTCATATATTTTTCTCTCATATGGTCCAAAAAGGGTTATTTTTATTTTTCTTAGAGACCACATGATGCAAAAAATGTTATTCACAAATAGTTCTAAAACATGGGTAAATGCCTTTTTCGTGCCCTAACATTCACATTAGAGACAATTAGTGATGAGATTATTGCCCTATCTTGCTCGAAGTGGATCATTGCCAATAATGTTCTACCATTTTTTTATGGATTTTCTTGCCTTAGTTGATTGCTCCAATTGGAACATCCTTACAATGGATGAATCAGGAGTATCCCTTCTGCATACAGGTACCAGAACTCCTGTCTTTCTATTGCCTAGAGTGAAAATACCATAAATTTTGGAAATCAATGTGGACGAGACCTCTCATTGTTGTGAAATTGAGGTATTGGGAGGATCAATTACTATTATTATATTTTAAAGAAGGAAATATCATAAATAATTGTTCCCTTATCCTTAATCAAAAAACCCTTCAAAGGGTAAGATCAATAAAGAATCTTCAAACTTGGAATTCAACAATGGTGCTATTAACAATAAAAATCCCTCTGAGTTTGGGAATACCGATTGTTTCTACGCCTGAATATCATGTATTATTAAGATAATTAGAAAATAAGAATGAATCACCAATTCTCAACTAATTAACAAATAAACAAACATAATCAATGAAAATCAATACGAGAAATGAGAAATAAATTCAAATAAGAACTCCCTCATTCTGCATCTTTGCTTCCATTGCGCTTCTCCAATTTGAGTGGTTGGCTCACCATTGTTTCTACGCCTGAATGCCATGTGTTATTAAGCTAATTAGCAAATAAGAATGAATCACCAATTCTCAACTAATTAATAAACAAACAAACATAATCAATGAAAATCAATATGAGAAATGAGAAATAAATTCAAATAAGAACTCCCTCATCCTGCATCTTTGCTTCCATTGCGCTTCTTCGAATTGTGCTTGTAGGGGGCTCTCAGGTGTTGCAATGGGATTCATGCATATATTAGACAATTGTTTGAAGACTGTGATTCTAGATTGAATTGAGAAAAGAGGTTGAATTTATAGATTTTCAACAAAGAATGGGTGAGGATTTGAACTCAAGTGTTGATTGATAGTCAACTACAATTGATTGACCAGTGAGCTCAATAGATTGATCTGTTAACATGATTGATTGGGGAGTCAACTAAATAGATTGGCTAGTGAACTGAATATATTAGTTAGCTAACTGAGATGATGAATCATACGACTGAATTGATTGGTTAGTCAAAAAAGTTGATTGAGAGTGAAAAGGGGAGATTGAAGAGTTAACTGAGTTAACTGATTTGATGAATCAGTTCTGATTTTCAACATGTGTTGTAGGAGATTGACTTGAAATTCAATTTTATTTTGATTTGCATTTGAATATGGGGTTTGGAATGCTGAAATGCACATGAGATTAACTGAAATTCACATTTGGTGAAATGTTAATTTGATGAAATGAAATTAATTGGAATTAGGTGAAATTCGAATTTGAAAAAAGATGAAATGAAATTAGATGAAATTAATTGAAATTAGAATTTGGGGAATTGGAGGAATAATTAATTAATTTAAATAATTTAAATAAAATTATTTAAACATTAGAAATGAGTTAATTAAACATTATTTAACTGAATAAATTATAATTAACTAAATAATTAATATTTATGATGGGTTTGAATGAAAAAATGATTAAAGAATGGAAATTGGATAATTAGTAATGTAGAATGTGATGATTTGAATTACTAAATTAGCTTAATTAAATAGTTAAAGAATTACTTAATTAAATAGACGAATAATTAGTATGCAATCAATGAGACATTTTTAGGTGTCTACACTGATAACACAAAAAATGTGTCCTTTGTTAATGCCCTATCTACCTGAATCTTCTGATTTCAATGGTGCTTTAACCAATGTTAATAACTCTATTCATATTAAATCTCACAAGGATAAGCAACTTTAATTTCCTGGGAACCCTAATAAGTTGTCTTCCCCCAGGATGACTATTGTTAATACTATTGTTTTAAACCCTACTATTCATTTAAGTTCTAAATTACCAAATGCAAGTGATTTCCTCAAGTTGCCAAATGTAAATATTAAGTCAGATAACCCTAACTCTCTTGTGGGTTGGAATGTAAATAAGATTCAATAAGATTGTAGGGGATGAGATTTGCCTCTTCTAAGATGATAAATCTTAGAAGACAAATCTATCCATCGCTACCTCTTTGAATAGGTGCTAAGATGAGCTAGGGGATAACGAGTAACTATACTAACTAAAAAAAAAAATTATAACCTAAAAATGATAAATATATACAAACTAGATTTACAAAATGATGCAGCACTAGAAATAGATTATACCTTCCAACCAAGAAGCTCTCGGGTTTAGGATGCTAACGCAGGGCGCGAACACCAGCGCGACACACTGTAGTCCATACGACTCGCAGATAGGGAGAGTCCCTGAAATAGTATACATGTAGTCACTTGCACACATTGAGATAGGGAAAATTATTAGGGCTGTATAGGGGCTTGCCTCAGTCAAACCCCCGTTTATTGTGTTTCCATTGCCACAGATAGCCAGATAGATAGATTGGAAAAATAAATTAGAACTTGGTAAATTGGAAAATAGATGCAAATAGAAACTAAACTTTGTTCAAAAGAATATAACTCCTATTACATGCAATAGATATTGGAAATAAATATTTAAAAAATCAAATGACTGATTGCATGTAAAAGAGATTGGTAAAACAGAGAAGGAGAATGACCATGAAGCCAAACCCATCGTATTTGGATTCATGAGCATGACAAAGCCCACTTGATCACTTTGTTGGTAAGAAGCCACCACAAGATGACTATAGCTTGATATTGGTAGAGTGTATGTCCAAGAGAATAAAGGGAGTAGTGAGATATCAAGAGTATAATGAGAGCCAAGAGCCAAGAACCCAAAGTCAGGAACCCTTCAAAATGAGCTAGGAAGGGTTTTTAACTCAGAAGAGGCATGAAGAGATGTTATGGAGAAACGCGAGCCAAAGGACACGCGTCGACTAGCGTTTGACTCTTTGCCAGATTCACGATTCAACCAACTTTTTGGGACGTTAGCGCAAAATGTGCGCGTCCCCACATCACGCTTACATCCATAAAAAAATAGTCTTAAAGGGGATTTCAAGGCATTTCGAGGCACTTTGTCTTTCGAGCCCATGATGCCAAAATAACATAATTTTGATCATGGATTCATCATAAATGCACTAGGCATCATGCGTAAGTGTCATAAATGCACTAGGCACATTTTAGGACACTACAAAGATGATATTCAAAATGTTCACACTAAAATGGGGAAGATTGGTTCATTATTGACAAAATTGGCCAATGAACCTAACCTCTCCAAATGCCCATCCAATATATTGCTTGCCAATTTCTTCAACATATTATCAGATTAACTAGGTGAATTTGATAAAACCCTATCTTGACTAAATATTTAGGAAACATCTCCCCGTGGTGAAATAAGTTTATGATTTGGTTCCTCTTGCCCCAAATGATGCTCCTATAAAGAGGAATGCACATCAGATTGTGCTAGATAAAATTAAGCTTAATATAGCCAAGACAAGAATTTGGATTCCACTAAAGTTTCTAGTGTTTATGAGATAAATGGATCTAATTACACCATTAAACATTTTAATAATATCAACAATTGTGAAAAGGTGTCCAAGTGAGTGAAGGTATTGAACATATCCAACACAACAACAAGAAAGATCATGTAAGTATGAATGTAGTGGATAATAATAGTGATAACAACTTAAGTGGGAATATTAAAGAGGATCTAAGTCATATTGGAAACAATATAATCAAATTTCAAACTCCACTAGAGTATTATTGTTGAGGATGATATCCCCTATTTGTGACCACCTTTTAAAAATAATAACAACAAATGATTGAAATTCAAGCACCTAGAGTGGATATAAAACAAATCAACTTTAATCTCAGGAAAAAAGCTCTAATTATATCTCCTATAAACTATCTAGAAAATACTTAAATAAGAAAGAACTATTTGTGATTGCAACATACTCAATGTGGCCATTGGAAAACACAGTAACAAAGAACTCATCATGTTCCTACATTCATTTTGAAAAATGTTAACATTGCCAAAATTTCTTTGTTGAAAAACATTGAAGCTAGGGTTCCTGAAGGCAATGCTCAAAGAAACTTAGAAGGCATTTTACCTTGGCATTGATGACTATATTTGATTGCAAAGGATTTTCTTGGATAATTTAGTGAGATCCATTCTAGAGGTGGGTATGGGAAATGGCCTCTCGATTTTTTGCCATTGGGAGAATATGCTCTAGCTAGGGTTAGCCATGACAAGAATGGTCGGGGTTTTGAAGATGTGAATGTTGGGTATCACCATGGTATGAATGTATCAAAAGTTAGATCAGATTAACAGAGGACATGAATTTCTCTTGCAGCGACCTCTAAACTCCATGTGGCATATCAGACTATCCGTCCTTATAACAGAGTGTTGAATGTTAACCTTGGAAAGCATATATTGATAGAGGTAGTGGAGAACGTTGATTACTTCTCAAAGAAATGTTTGATTGGGATATTTCATGGGTTTTGGTCAAGTATGACAATGCTTCATGAGTGGATTTATAAAACTTGGTGTCCTATTTTGGAGGGCGATCTCCAAATTTATCCTTGTGCACGATATTTTTTTTCATGATCTTCGACAATACTCATGACTTCTTCACTATTCTCTACGATTATCAATGGGAATACAAAAAACACTTGCTAACGTTGAAACCTTGAAACCCTTATTTTGATCCAAACATTGAATCCTTGTCTTCTATTCCTCTTTGGTTAATGCTTCTGAATCTACCTTTTCAATTTTGGTTTGACTCTTGTTTTGAAGCAATTGGCAAAGCAGTGGGAAAGTTTTTGGATGTTGATGCGGAATTTAATTTTTTTTTCCATACCACATATGCCTATATATTAGTGGAGATTGATACTAACAAATATTTCCCTACATATATTTGTCTCAACACAAAAAATGGTTGTTGGATCCAGTCATTAGATTATGAGGGTGGTCCCTTTTGATGAAAAATATTTTTTCACTGGACATATTGTTGTCCAATGTGATAAAGAAAGGAAAGACACTAAAGCTTCATGGTGGAAATATGTCTCCCCTCACCACTACTTAGTTGAAAATTATTTGGATGGAGAGGCCATTGATGAGCCCCCAAAATCCAAAGGGATGGTTTACCCAAGGTGATGCAAAGATTCTTGGAGTTGATCCAAATCACCTAGTTGTGTTTCTTGCTCTCTCCAACCTTCTAACTCCTCAAGCCCTTCCAATGGTACTTTGTGAGGGTTATACTAGTTATAACTCTAAGTCCTAATCCACTTTGTCTTGCTTCCAAGGTATATCCACAAGTGTTTTACAACAATGCTTCCCATTGAGGATTCCACCTCAATCCTTATCACATCTTCCCAACCCTCCAACAACCTCTGCAAAGGATATTTCTTCACCAACTTGTTCCATGAGAGTAAAATAAGCTACACAATGTCTTTGATGTCTTATAAGGGTTTTATCTCCTTTAAAACCATTGTCAAGCCTTCCCAAGGTCACCTTGGCTATACCGGGCTCCAAACAAGCCTAATTCAATTAGCCCTCCTATTACGGTTTTTAGGGCTTAGTTTCACATATACCCACACAAGTCCATAAAAAAATTACATTTATGAGTACCTTTTTAGAGTTACATACAATATTGCAAAATGGCATCTAGATTCTTCGTACACATGGGGTTTCCAGAACTGTCCTATTTTCAAGGGTTTTAGGCCTACCCGGGTGACTTGCAAACTTGGCCTTAGAAGGCTTCACCAGTCAAAACCTCTGCAAAAACCAATCATGGATTATTAAATGGAATTAAATGAGGTCTTCAAAAATGTATCCACTTCTATTCTACCAATCCATGTGTGCTCTGAAAATGCACATCTTTTGCTGTCCTAGTCTCACCAACTCCTTGTGAACCTAGGGTATCATTGTAAAACCACTAAACAGGTCTGAAAAGTTACAAAAATCACACTAAATATATTTAAAGACCCTAACCTATCATTCCACAGGATTTCAATGGGTTCCATTAGTGGATGCTTAGGTTAAAGCCATTTCTTGCTTAAACCCTAACTTACAAGGGTTTTGCACCTAGTCACAAAGAATGGGTTAAATCTCTGTAACCAGACACAATCAGACCTTGAAATATACCTTGTTGGAAAGTATATTCACCAATCCTTCATTCCCTACAAGTAGAATCCTCTGACAAGTCTGTACTAGACTGTACAACACAACAAAAACAAAAAAAAAACCAGTGAAAACAGTGTTAAACAAGTTTTTTCCCTTACAACCAAAACTTGCTTTGCATTCCAAATCTTCCAATTTGTACAATGAAGTTGTCTTTGGATTTTAACAATATGATTCAGCTGGTTAGAACCAACTTCTTCACCACCAACAACATAAAGTGCAACTTTTTGCAATGTTGCAAATGTTGCTTAGCATTTTTACAACTTTTGATCCTTAGGATGCAACCTTGCACTCAAGTGTACTCCAAGGCTCCATAGGCCCTCTATGCATTATAGGAGACCTAAAACAATGCATTAAACCCTTATTACACAATGACTGTATTTTTAGATTAGTGCACCTGTGAACAACATCAACATTACAACTTTCTAGGATATCAACATGCTAAACACAACAAAAACTTGGACAACTCAACCATGACTTCATTAAGACCTAAATGGTTGGTCCACTTATTACAACTTGAAAGAAAACATAAAATGCTTAAGAAAAAACCAAAATTAGCATGGAGTGATAGGTGCTCTGTGTTGGCATTATATGAACCGGTATGAAGACATAATGATATTGTATGTTGTCATTGATGTCAATATGTGATATGAAGTGAACCGGCATATGTGCGAAGAGAGAACCGACATATGTGAGAACCGATATATATGCCAAAGTGAAGTGGTATATTTGATCAAGGTGAACCAGCATGTCAAGGTGAACCGACATGTTGTTATGGGAACCGGTACATGGAACCCTTGTGTGACTACCGGTTGGTAGTCTTAGGGTTTCCGGTTGGAGTACCTCCAGCCTGTGTGACTCAATCGGTGATCTCAGTGTGATGAGTTAGTAGTATAACGAAGAACAGATCATGTTGCCATGTCAGCGTTGTGTGCGTGAAGGATCTTTCATGAAGAAGACTATCCCTATCTACCTCGGGAATGTGCGAAGTTTGTAAATGGTGATAACATGTGATGGGTTATTAGCTGCCATGAAATCGGTGGAAAATGAACGATGGAGAATGTCTTGAGATCAGATCAAGACTACTGCATTTAATGCAATGTGCTCAATGGTCAGGATTGAACCGTTTGAATTGCTTAACCTAACAGGTTTAGGGTTTAGGGTTTATGCTACCGACCTATCTATTTCCTATAAGGTCGATGTTGTTTTTCCTTCAGAGGTTGTTGGCAAAAGTTGAGTGTGTGTATCCAAGTGAAAGGATACGCGATTCTTGCCAGACCAGAGGAGAGAAGTGATACGTGTAGAGTGTAAGTGTAGAAGGTGAAGAGGAGCTTAAGCAGGTCTGCATTGGCATTGAGTGCTATCATCAGATCATTGTTATACCTGTTGATCTTTAACTAGTTCAACAGTTGTGAAATCCCTTAACAGGGTAGCCTTAACTGGCTTGCTGTAAATCCTTTAACAGGGTAACTCGAAGCTATTGAGTTATTGAAATCCTTTAGCTATTGAGTTCTTGAAATCCTCTAACAAGGTAACCTTTAACAGTGTTTAACCCTTAACTGGGTATTTTAACAAGCCCTTAACCGGGTGATCCCTAATAGGATCGGTTCCTAACAAAACCTATTGTATCAGTCTTTAACCGGACAAGGCTCCTAACAGAGCAGACTTCTAAAGAGTTCAAAAACAAGCTTGTGGGTATTCATCCCCACCGTGGTTTTTCCCAGTTGGGTTTCCACGTGAAAAATATGTGTGTCATGTGTGATGTCTTCTTCATGTGATGCTATGGTGTTTTCTATCAAGCGGTGAATCATGTTGATCTAGTTGCTTATATGTATATCTTTAATGGTAGATTACTTGTTCATGCATTAGGGTGAAATAGAATGAAGTATTAGATTATATGAGAAGATAAGTGTCAACCAGTTTATGCTTATTTCAGTTATTCTAGGTTTTGTCTGTTGTACTCTATTTTAGGACCGACGTTACTGTTTGCCTGTTAATGCACAGTGTTTGCTGACAAACCAGTTTAAGAGTGTGTTTTTGACTGTACTGATTCACCCCCCCCTCTCAGTACCGGTTTGGTACTATTCGTTCATCATTGAGTTATCAATTGGTATCAGAGTTTCCTCCAGGTTCTCTGTGTTGTAAGCTTAACCGCTTGAGGGAAAGATCCTGTTGTAATGATGAAGAGGGAAGGTCCAAAGTTCAACAGAGATAATTTCAAAATATGGAAAGAAAAATGAAGATATACATCAAAAGAATGGGTGCTCAAGACTGGAGCAATGTTGAGAATGTTTATGTTGCTCCTACTGGTACTCTCATTGATGATCAAAAGAGAGAAATACAAGAGAATGGGCAAGTCATGGAAGCCATAATCAGTAGTTTATCTGACATTGAGTTTATTGATGTCCAAGATAAAGTAAATCCCAAAGAAGTGTGGGATACTCTTGAAAATATATATGGAGGTGATGAGCATGTAAAACAAGCTAAGGAAGAAAGCCTTAGAGGGAAGTTTGAAGACATGCAGATGGTTGAAGGTGAGACCATTCAACAGTATGGAATAAGAATCAAAACCGTTGTTGGTGATATCAAGAGTGCAGGTGGTAAAATGGAAGATTCCACAGTGGTAAGCAAAGTCCTGAGATCCCTATTTCCAATCTATGCAATAAGGGTTGCTACTATTCAGGAGCTGAGATCAATAGACAAGACTAAGGTATCTCTAGACTCCATCATTGCAAAGTTGACAGCCTATGAGCTAAATAGTTTTGATGGCAGTATTCAAAAGACTGAATCAACCTTTAAAGCTTCTGCTGTACCATCCAGGAAAGGAAAAGAAGCTAGCACTAGTTGTAAACCAAGACAGAGCAGAGAAATGGATGATGAGGAGATTCTGATGGCATTTGAAGCTCTCCTTGCCAGGAAACTTCCTAAAGGAATCGGAAAATACAGAGGTAAGCTTCCTTTGAAATGCTTTTCTTGCAACTGGATAGGACATATTTCTCTAAACTGTCCTAATGGTGACATCAAGGACAAACCAAAAAGGTTCAATAAATTCAAAGGAGGAAACCGGAGAAATTGTTTTGTGGCAGTTGATGAAGGTGTTACAGATGAGGAATCAGAGGATGAAGAAAATGAAGATATTCTGTTTGTTGCTGTCAAGGAAGATGTGTCTGACAAGAAGGCTCTTGTCTCCCGGTTTGATAATTCCAATGAGTGGATCATTGATAGTGGCTGTTCTCACCATATGATTGGTGACTAGACAAGTTTCTATCCTTGGAAGAGTATGATGGTGGTGTGGTTCACTTTGGCAATGATGCACCGTGCATGGTCAAAGGCAGAGGGTCCATCTCTTTGAATGGAAAGAGTAGTGCTGACAATGTGTATTGGGTTGATGGTCTCAGACACAACCTTCTGAGTGTTTCTCAGCTGAATGACAATGGTCTCACTCTGGAATGTGCAGAATCAAAGGAAAGAATGGTGAATTGGTGGCCACTGGCATGCAGACCAAAGGTAACCTATTTTAGCTGAATGCAAATATAAGTACATGTCTTATGGCTAAATTTGATGATAGATGGATATGGCATAGGAGACTCTACCATGTAAACTTTGACAACATTGTGAAGGCTAGTAAGATCAAGGCAGTTAGAGGGTTGCTGGTGCTAAGCAAACCGGATAATACCTTGTGTAGAGAGTGTCAATTGGGGAAAATGTCTTCCTCAACCTTTAAAGGTAAATCTTTCACTACTGACAACTTGCTTGGTCTTGTGCATACTGATTTGTGTGGTCCTATGAAAACTAGAAGTGTGTAGGGGGATAGATACTTCATGATTCTCACTGATGACTGCTCAAGAATGATTTGGGTCACATTCTTGAAAGACAAGTTTGAGGCCTTTGTAAAGTTCAAAGCTTTCAGAGCATTAGTGGAGAAGGAAAACGGTAAAAGGATCAAGTGCCTGAGAACTGATCAAGGAGGGGAATTCACCTCCGATGAATTCAACAAGTACTATGAAGAACAGGGCATCAAGAGACAACTGTCTGGCCCCCAGAATCCATAGCAGAATGGCCTAGCAAAGAGGAATAACCAGACTGTGGTTGAAGCAGCTAGAACCATGTTGATTCAAGGAAAGGTAGCTCACACCTTTTGGAGAGAAGCGGTGAGCACAACAGTCTATACAATGAACCGGGTACTCATCAGGAAAGGTAAGGATAAAACTCCTTATGAGTATTGGACCGGTAAGACTGTTGTGGTTAGTTACTTTAGAGTGTTTGGTAGCAAATGTTATATCAAGAGGAGTGAACACCAGAGAAAATTTGATGCGAAATGTGATGAGGGAATATTCCTAGGATATTCCACCAAGAGCAAAGCTGTCAAGTGTTTCAACAATAGGATTCAAAGAATTATGGAAAGCATCAATGTAAGAGATGATGAAGCCTCTGAGAAAACTGAGGAAACTGACAGTGAGCAAGCGGTAAGTGAACTGGTTGCAACCTTTTGGGAACCGGTTGTCAGTCAACCAAGTACCAGTAACAGTGTTCCTATACCAGCAAATGTAGATGCTAGTACTGATAGAGATAAGGATGAAGAAGAAAAGCAAGAGGAATCCATCAAGACCATTCCTTAGTATGTCAAGCTGAATCATGATCCTAAGTAGATCATAGGAGATAAGGATGTAGGAATCCTTACAAAAAGAAGGGTTAGAGAAAACTCATGTATGATCTTTGAATTTGAGCCTAAATCATTCAAAGAGGCACATAAAGATGAAGACTGGATCAAGGTAATGGAAGAGGAACTTGACCAGATAGAGAAAAATGGTACATGGTCTTTGGTACCCAGACCGGAGCATAAAAATGTCATTTGTACCAAATGGGTTTTCAAGAATAAGCTGAATGAGGATGGCACAATGATTAGGAACAAAGCCAGATTGGTGTGCAAAGGATATGCTCAAGAAGAAGGAGAAGAATATGGAGAAACTTTTGCTCCTGTAGCCAGCTTGGAAGGATTTCGTATGCTTCTTGCATATGCAACTTTCAAAGGTTTCAAAGTATATCAAATGGATGTAAAATCTGCATTCCTAAATGGTGTACTTGAAGAGGAGGTGTACATAGAACAACCAGATGGGTTTTCCCTTTTTGAAGATAGTGACATGGTATGTAGGCTACATAAAGCCTTGTATGGTCTCAAGCAGGCACCCAGAGCTTGGTATGAATGTCTGCACTCCCACCTACTGAAGATTGGATTTGGGAGAACAAGTGAAGATAGAAATATGTACTTGAAGTCTGAAGGAGGTCAGATCCTGATCTGTGAGGTATTTGTTGATGACATTATCTTTGGTGGAGATGACAAGCTGAGTCATGAGTTTGCAGATGAGATGAAGAAAGAGTTTGAGATGTCACTCATAGGGGAGATTAAGTTCTTCATTGGAATGTAGATCCAGCAGATGAAAGATGGAATCTTTATCACTCAGTCCAAATATGTCAAAGAGGTGTTGAAGACCTTTGGCATGGAAGATAGTAAACCGGTTGGTACACCAATGGTGATCGGTTGTAAACTATCCAAAGAAGATGACTTGGCATTGGTTGATGAGAAGGAATACCGATCAATGATTGGTAAGTTGCATTATGTAGTGCATAGTAGACCGGATATTGCACATGCAGTTGGCATTACTGCAAGATTCCAGAAAAGCCCAAGAGAATCCCACTTGGTTGCAATCAAGCGGATTCTTAGGTATCTGAAGGGAACTGTTGACTATGGATTGTGGTATCCATATAGCAATGATTTCAACCTGAAAGTATTCACAGATGCTGATTGGGCAGGTAATGTGGATGACCGGAAGAGCACAACCGGGGTGCATTCTTTCTCGGTGGTAGACTGGTCTCATGGATGAGTAAGAAGCAGAGTTGTATCTCTCAGTCTACAGTGGAAGTGGAGTATGTTGCAGCTTTCATGAACTGCACTTAGACAATCTGGATGAAGCATGTATTAAATGGCTTCAAAATTCCTGTATCTGAATCAGTAAGTATATTCTGTGATAACACAAGTGATATCAATATTTCAAAGAATCCGGTTTTACATTCTAGAACCAAGCATTTTGAGCTTAAGTATCATTTATTGAGGGAAAAGGTTCAGAATAAAGAGATTGCATTGGAACATGTTTCCAGTAAGGAGCAGTTAGCAGACATATTCACCAAGCCTCTCCCAAAGGCTACATTTGTGTATTGAAGAGGTGAATTGGGGGTACTGCCCCTTCAAGAGGTGAACTAAAAGCATTTGTTCCACATTAGTCAGGTATTGCATAGTCAAATTTTTTGTTGATTGATGTGTTGAAGGATGCTACTCCTCAGGGGAAGCAACATAATGGAACAGGGATTCTTGTGTCTCCACTTTGGCATTGTTGTCAAAGGGGGAGAAGAAGTGAAGCAGAGAGGATATTTGCAGAAATTGATATGGGAAGATGAGAAGCGGAGAGATATCCTTGTATATTGCCATCAAAGCCAAAGGGGGAGATTGTTGGCATTATGTGAACCGGTATGAAGACATAATGATATGGTATGTTGTCATTGATGTCAATATGTGATATGAAGTGAACCGACATATGTGAGAAGAGAGAACTGGCATATGTGAGAACTGGTATATATGCCAAAGTGAAGCAGTATATTTGTTCAAGGTGAACCGACATGTCAAGGTGAACCGACATGTTGTTATGGGAACCGATACATGGAACCCTTGTGTGACTACCGGTTGGTAGTCTTAGGGTTTCCAGTTGGAGTACCTCAAGCTTGTGTGACTCAATCAGTGATCTTTGTGTGATGAGTTAGTAGTATAACGAAGAACAAATCATGTTGCCACATCAGCCTTGTGCGTGTGAAGGATCTTGCATGAAGAAGACTATCCCTATCTACCTCGGGAATGTGCAAAGATTGTAAACGGTGGTAACGCGTGATGGGTTATCAACTGCCATGAAATCGGTGGAAAATGAATGATGGAGAATGTCTTGAGATCGGATCAAGACTGCTGCATTTAATGCAATGTGCTCAATGGTCAGGATTGAACTGTTTGAATTGCTTAACCTAAAAAGTTTAGGGTTTAGGGTTTATGCTACCGACCTATCTGTTTCCTATAAGGTCGATGTTGTTTTTCCTTAAGAGGTTATTGGCAAAAGTTGAGTGTGTGTATCCAAGTGAAAGCATACGTGATTCTTGCTAGACCAGAGGAGAGAAGTGATACCTACAGAGTGTAAGTGCAGAAGATGAAGAGGAGCTTAAGTGGATCTGCATTGGCATTGAGTGCTATCATCAGATCATTGTTATACCTGTTGATCTTTAACCACTTCAACAGTTGTAAAATCCCTTAACAGGGTAGCCTTAACCGACTTGCTGTAAATCCTTTAATAGGGTAACTCAAAGCTATTGAGTTATTGAAATCCTTTAGCTATTGAGTTCTTGAAATCCTCTAACAAGGTAACCTTTAACTGGGTATTTTAGCAATCCCTTAACCGGGTATTTTAGCAATCCCTTAACCGGGTGATCCCTAATAGGATCGGTTCCTAACAAAACCTATTGTATCAGTCTTTAACTGGACAAGGCTCCTAACAGAGCGGACTTCTAAAGAGTTCAAAAACAAGCTTGTGGGTATTCATCCCCACCGTGGTTTTTCCCAGTTGGGTTTCCACGTGAAAAATATGTGTGTCATGTGTGATGTCTTCTTCATGTGATGCTATGGTGTTTTTTGTCAAGCGGTGAATCATGTTGATCTAGTTGCTTATATGCATATCTTTAATGGTAGATTACCTGTTCATGCATTAGGGTGAAATAGAATGAAGTATTAGATTATATGAGAAGATAAGTGTCAACCAGTTTATGCTTATCTCAGTTATTCTGGGTTTTGCCAGTTCTACTCTATTTTAGGACCGACGTTACTGTTTGCCTATTAATGCACAATGTCTACTGACAAACCAGTTTAAGAGTGTGTTTTTGACTGTACTGATTCACCCCCCCCTCTTAGTACCGGTTTGGTACTATCCGTTCATCATTGAGTTATCACTCTGCACCATAAGGCTTCTCCATGCAATGCTTAGTGCACTCCGCAACAATGGGTTGGTTCCTCTATTAATGAGGGAGATAGCAACAAGGGAGTAGCTACTCCCTCCATGGAGGAGTCTCAACAAGCTAAAATTGCAATTGAGCCTCCAAAGAAATCACAACACACACCAATTTTGTCTATTGTTACTCTTACTAGGAGTACCAAAGGTAAGGATGACATGCTTCCTGTTGAGAGGAAGGTTGTAGTTGAGGAGAGTTCTAAATATTTGCCTCTTAGAGGATAAAAAATTTCCATAGGAAAAGTTGATGAGATTACTGATGGGGAGGCTCATGAAGGTGCTTGGACATTAGTGCAGAGTAAAAGGAGGAAAAATGAGACAAATTTCAACATGTAGCTTTGTTTCCATACCAAAAGTAGAGAAAATGTCTAGTTTTTTGACCTTTTATTTTCCCTCATATTTGTGGGGGTTGGCATTGGATTGGAGTATAGATGATAAATCCAGATCATATAGGGATATTTACTTAGAGCTATAATAGTTTATCCATTGTTGTATGTTGGATCCTATTAATAGGATAGGGTAGCTTTTATCTATTATTTGATGTAATACTTTTTTCATTGTAATTTAACGAGCACAACCCCTCTGCTGCTATTTGTCTACCAATTTTTTTTTGCAAAGGATCAATTAATTGATCACAAACACTCCTTCAAAAAAAAGGAGGTGTTGGACTTGCTATCTAATGGTGACATGGAGTTTTCTCATAGTTTGATAAGTGGTGACAGTTCAACTCTCAGATACCTTCCCCCACATGAGTAGCGATTTTGGCTTGGGTCGTGGGTTTTCTCCCTATTGGTCTCAAGTTTGACTATAAGGCTCAGATTATTTCAATGCACGTGGCTTGTGGGTGGTTGCGTACATCCCTAGAGGACTAGTCTCACCTCAGATCGCCACTTCCTAACCCTAAATTAGAAGTTTGTACACCCAAGGTAAGGCTAATTGGACACTAGGATGGGTCGCGGGGATACCTCTAGAGTAAAAAATAAATAAATTTTAGATACATTCTATGCCCTTACCTACCCAAGGTGATAGAATTGCTATTGAACCAAATGATGGCCATAGACACCTAAAATTGTCCTTTAATTAAATAAATAAATATTTTTATTTATTTAATTAATTCATTAGCCTTTTCCACTATTAATTAAGTAAACATTACAATTTATTTAATTAATTCAATAAGCCTCTTCTTTCTAATTTAAATAAATATTTGTTATTTATTTAGATCCCAACTCTTCTCCTAAACTAAACAAATATTTTAGTTATTTAATTTATCTGCTCCTTTCCTCTATTAATTAAATAAATAACTTTTATTTATTTAATTAATTCATTTACCTTTTACCTCTTTAATCCTAGGCTACCAACTTGTTCACATGGATCATAATCTAGATTCGTAGGCATGTGATTAGTGTCAATTGTCTCTTCATTCAATTTTTTTTTTCTCCAAAGTCAACCCACCTCTTAATATCCCCCCTTTATCTTTACCTAACCTTCAATCCTATTGATTCTCTTTCATTTATGAGACCCTAGCCATTCATAATTTTACCTCTTAATCTAAACACTCAATTTTTAGGATAATCTCTATAAAAGAGGCTTCCTCCTCTCATTCTACAACACCCATAGCTTGAGCATACCTACACTCTACCAAAATCATTCTAGAGCATACCTCATCACAAGCATAGTCATACCTCATCACAACCACATCCATTCTTCCTTGAGCTCTTTTACAAGTGCAATACAAATTTAAGACCAACACAATCAAACGCAATATTTTGGGAGATAAGAGAACAACATAGACATGCCTATCATAGATGTAAAGGTATAATCTTGTTTGTTTTAAGGTTAATTTACATTTCATGGTAGTTCTCCATTGAGTTTTGTTGAATTAATTTGTAGTTCTAGGGTTAGTGGTTGGATTTGATAGGGTTTACAAATAGGTTACAATTTAGCATAGGCATTTTGGCATGCTTGGTGGGACTTTGTCCCTTGATTTTTAATAATTTTGGTTGAGTTTCAAGTGTCTTGGAAATTGAAGGTCAAATTTGCAACGGTTCTTTCTGATTCGAGGTTTTTGTAGGTTTCTGTTTCATTTTTGTTTTAGTTGTTGAGGTTCTCTATTTATGCATTTACATTTATTTTTATCACATTTTTAGCTGATTCTGTTGCATTTTTGGTCAATCTTGTTGCATTTTTGGTTAGATTATGATTTTGATAAGTTCTGGTAATTTATGTTTCTGCTACATTTTGGTTCATACTCTCTCATATTTGGCTGATACTGATGTGTATTTGGTTAATCTTGAGGTGTATTTGGTTAATCTGACCGAGTATTTGACTATTATTGGTATGCTTTTGGTGGATATTGCTGCATTTTTGGTAAATCTAGTCATGTTTCTAGTTTTGTAGTGTTTTCTAATTTTGCAAGCTCCCAGACTGCTTTGTCTGCATTTCTAAGGGTTTTGTTGGTGTTTTTTTATAGGTATTGTTGCATTTATGGTTTTTGTTATTGCATTTATGCATTCTAATTTTGCATATCCCTTCTATTTTCTTTTTTTATTTTGAGATTTAGTTGATTTCAACCAACCCCTTTTGTGGTATTAATAAAGTGGTGTAGCTTATTTTCAGTTGTAGAAGGCCCCCTAGACTAATAATATCTTTCTTGTAGGACCTAACATGGAAAAAGGGGTTATTTTTGCAACTACTAACTTGTGGCTTTGTAGGGGTAGCTAGTTGTTCTTTTATTTTTTATAATAACTCACATTTAGATTTGATTCTTTAAAAAGAATCATTTGTTTGTTATGTCTTGTGTACTTGCATGCTTTGTGTTTATCTTAGAACCTAAGGCGTTGTGAAAGCATCATCTCTCGTTGCTTTCGTGGATCTTGGGTTTAAGAGAAATCACAATATCTTCTTTTTAATTTTTTAGAGGGCCTACCTTTGGAGAAGCAATCCCAAGGGGAATGACCTAAAATGATATTTTCTTTGATTTTATATATAAAAATGGAAAAATCAAAAGCCAAAGTTCAAATCTATGACTAAGTAATGATGTGTCAATTATGTAGGGGAAATATGTGATGCAAGAGCACCTAGAGTCTAGTCAATATGTCAATTAGGTGTTTTGAGTCTTAGGAGTTAGGGTTAGGTCCTTTTTGATTCAATAAGGTTTGTTGAGACCATTTGTAATGTTATTTCATGTTTTTAGGTCTATATGTCTAATTTGGAGTCATGATTTGCAAATTTGTAAAGTTGCTCAAAAGTTGTCATTACTGTCATCGGGATAGTTAAATTGATGAAGTGTCATTGTTCAAAAGTTGTCATTTTTTTGTCATTGGGATAGTTTAACCGATAGGGTATCATTATTGTCATCGAGATAGTTTACACTATTAGGATTGTAAAAATCCGTTCAACCAACTTTGCATGGCTATTTCGATAGACCTTGAAATGTCTTGTTCGGTATAGCTATATTGAAATAAGTGACGTCCGGGTAGTTTTGTTCTATCGGGATTAATTAAAATTGTTGCTCTACCTTTATGAGTCATTTCGATGGGTGATCAAGAAGTCATGTTTGGAATTGTTATTCCGGTATCTGTGTCCAACGTTGATTTAATAGCTCGACATTGTTATTCTGACAGCTGTGTCCAAGAATGACTTATTAGATTTGGAAGTCAAATTTACATGAAAATGAAAATTTGGTATAAATTGTATGAGAAACGGTTGGAAAAGGGAGAGAAAGTTAGATTCTACAATGTAAATGTTGCAACTTATTTTCAAAATTTGAAATCATTGGCACTTAATTGGGAGCTTATTTTCTGTAATTTACTATGTTTCTGTAATTTACTTCGTTTTCAATACTTATATGTGGTTGTATGGATTCAAATTGTTTGGGTGAGCACATGTGGGTATAAAGTAGGGTAATATCTTTCATTTACCGATGATTGAAATTCTGAACTATTAAAAAGGAGAAAGATTTTGCATATTTTCATGGGGTCACTTGGTTAGCTAGGATAACTAGGGTTCTAACAAAAGTTTGACAATTTTTCCCTGACTCGATTGTCATAACCCCTTGAAAATTGGTGTGAGGACCAAAGAGGGGCTAGAGGATAGAATTAGCATCAAGGAGAGACATCACTCCAATTAGGGAATAGTCAAGGTTGATTAAGGAAGAGAACATACAAAGATGAGAGGCCACTGAAAGCTATGGTTATAATTATGTGTTTCTATTTTGATGAGCATGTAAGTTTATGACTTGTTGCAATTTGACTTTTTTATTTGTAGCAAAGAGTCTTTTTAAGGGTATTTTATGTTTCGGCTTTGAAGGAAAGAGTCCCTATCATGCATCAGTATGGGTACTCAAGTGGTTGACTAGAGACTTGAGTGTCTCACCCCAAATGTATGTAGATGTCCCCAACTTGTGACTAGACACCTTGTTTTAGTAGCCCACCCATTTTTATTGAGTTTTGTGGTGATTTTGGTGCAAGGGATGTGAATCATACCTTGAAGTTACTCACCATTTTCACTTTCTTGAGTTGAGATAGAATCTTTTGTGCTGTATAAGGTAATTGTGGCTTCCAGATTGAGGGTGATTGGTCATACCTCCATCCCTTGGGCCCATTACCTATCCTTCTCTTTCAAAGACAAGAATGTAAAGAAATCCTTAAGGTGTTGCATATTTGAGTTGATGCAGTACCAAGTGTGGGCCTTATTTCACTTCAATAAGCCTTGAATTTTAGGTTGTAAGAGAGTTATTGAAGTTTCATCTATTCTGCTAAACCAGTGGAAATTGGGTTTTTGTGAAGCCTTGTCCATACCTTTATTTGTTCATCACAAACAAATAATAGCTATTGTGTCTTTATGTTTGAAGTGTTTTATTGCCATATTGATTATCAAACATTCAGATGTGGTCACATTTTTTATGTTTTAGACAAACTTAGGCAAATATTTATCATACTTTCATTCTTGAGGCACTTACATTTCTATCAAGTAATACTATGTATTTGACATAGCTTGTTGTGTATCTAAAAGTTGTTGCCATGTGTCTAAGAGTTATTACTATATTTTCAATTCTTCTAACTATGTATCTAGTAGCTTATCATATGTTTTCGATCACTGAATCAACATTTCTGGTTAGTCCTCCCACGTTTTTTATCATTCTTCTCACATTTTTGGTTTCTGAAGGTTTTTGTCTCTAAGTTGTCTCATCCTAGGTTCATAGTGTTGGATATTGCCGCTGCTAGGATATGTTGTTGTCATTGATGTCAACATATTCTTGCTCCAGTAATTGCAGATTGGTTCATTTTGATTATAGTTTGGTGTATGGATTATATTTAGTATCATTATATTCTTTTGTACTGGTGTTGGTGATTTGAGAAACTTAATTGATCATATCATATGATCCATTTTTGCAGTTTATTTATCTGATCAGTGCTTTGCAGAGTTCAGTATTTCCTCCGATATATTTCGGTGTCATCAAATATTTCAAATGGTTCATGATTTGGTACTCTGCAAGTTATGTTTCTTCGTGACAGTTGTTGTTGTTTGAGTGTTCATGAGTTTTAGATGTTGATCGATGAAGATTTGATAAGTGGTGTTGGTGCAGCTGTTGCTGATGATTTTAATGTGCTTGCTGGTGTTTCCTAATCATTTCCTATTTTTCCTAATGATATGCATTGATCATTGTGTGAGTTTTTGGTGATTTCGCTGAACCGGTGATGTTTTTCATGTTATGCATTTTTCCTGGTGGTGTAGCATGTTGCAGTTGATCTTGGCGTGATATTTGGTGGTTTTGTATGTTTGGAGATTTGAATTAGGTCCATGTTATATCATGTAAATAATTATATTAGTTATGTGGGTGATCTTTGTATTGTGTGTTGTAATTTTGTAATTGTGAGTTGAGGGTTTAGCTGACCTTGTTGTCAAGGTTGGTAAGTATTATAAATAGGTGATATTGCCATGTAATTTAGGTATCGTGGTTGTGTCTGCATTATATGAGAGTGGTATATGTTCAATCAAGTGATTCATCCTTTAACATTGTGATTGAGAAGAGTTTGGTGTTGCATAGCAGACATTGTGCTTAATCGAAACTGTCATCAAGCATTTGGAGATGCTGTTATTGTAGTTCATTCCTTTTGGATTGTAGTCTGAATCTTGTTGTAAGTCAGTGAGACTTCCTTGAGGGTTGTAGCCTTCTGGGTCATTGTCTTTTGAGCAGTGAGCTTTAAGCAGTGTGCCTGAATGCATGTGCATTCCCCATTGTAATATATTCACATACTATTACAGAGTATCATTTTATTGTGGGTAGGTTCCCATCGTGGTTTTTCCCTTAACCGGGTTTTCGATGTCAAAATCTTGGTGTTGTGTTATCATCTTTCTTATCTCTGTTATTGTTGTAGCTTATCAGATCTGTTTTTGTGATTAAGTTTTTAGATCCAGTGAAAAATAATTCACCCCCTCTTAGTTTTCCCTCATTATTGTTGCCAAAAATTGGTATCAGAGCTAGATCCTCTAGAAGAAGCTTAACTGTTTGAGGAGATGTGGGATGGCAACTGGAACTAAGGGTGTTATCTTTAAGAAGGAGAGTTCGATATTTGATGGTAGTAACTATGCTATATGGAAGAACCAAATGGAAGTGTACTTGAGATGTCTTAGAGAAGATCACTGGTGTATACACCTAAAAATGGTCTGAAGATAATTAATTGAATACATAGTGTAGTCACATAATTCCGTCCATTTAATTAAATGAATATTTACTATTTATTTGATTATTATGAACCACCAGTCACCAGTTAATTAAATTAATATTTAATTAATTCATCCTCAAAATATTCTTCTATTAATTAAATAAATTCATTAAACCACACCTCTAAAAAAATTAAATGAAATAAATCATATTTATTTAATTTAACCACTTTCCTCTTTTAAATAAATAAATAAATATTTATTTAAATCACTAAACAAATCCCCCTCACTTGCATTCTCCTACAAATGCAAGTTGCAACCACAATTGAAATAAATTAATTTTATTTTAATTAAAATCCTATTTTCCCTCACCCACCAAACCCACTTGCAATCCTAAATCCCCTTCTAGACCCTTCTAACCACTTTCTAATAATTCCTAATTAGCCTAATCCCATTTCTTAAATATTGTCACATTCCTAAGCAACTTGAAGTCACTTCTCAAAGCCTCCAAAGTCTTTGAAAAGTATTTAATGCTTTATGTGTTAAAAAAGGTAACCCCTAAAGTCTTCCAAACCACTAATGGCTCTTACATGACCATTAATGGCTCTTACATAACCATTTATGGTTAAGTCCACTTGCCCCCATGGTTAGAGACTTTACCTCTAACTCAACCTTTATTTATCCCATGGGTCTCTTCAAGCATTTATTGCTTTGACCATGGTTATCCTCACTAACTCTTGCACAAGAGTTTATCCATTGGATAAAGTCATTGTTTATTGGATAATGGATTTATTCATTCAACTCAACATTGACCTTGCCTCCTAAGTTAATCCTCAAGTCATGTAAAACATTTAATGCTTATTCCCTCCCCTCTCAACCCATCTCTTGTTGACATTTGTCATCCTGAGATTGGATTGAAAGCCCTCACATGGATCATAAACCCATCGATCCCGACCCTTGTTGAGATTACTCAATCTCAACCATCCATTGCTCCATTTTACCTATAAATAGAGCTCACATTCCTCATTTTCAAATCCTCAAGCATTCTCAAGCACATCTATAATCCTAAAATCTTGTATGGATCCAATTTATAGTGAATTCTAGAGAGCATTCTAGCATAATAATCTATATTTGTCTTTTTGGCTAAAATTAACATTAGATAATTAAATAACATCTCATTTTAGCTTGTTCACATTTTCATTCTCATAATTTTTCATTCTACAATCTTGAATCTCCATAAGACATCCAGAATAGTGCAAAAAGCTACTGAGAGCTACACTCATTTGGGAACTTGGAGAGGAGAGGAACAAGGGAGGAGTAGCTACAAACATGGTGGAGGAAATTTGGAGATTTCTAATTGCATTTCTTAGTTTTGTTAAGAATTCTATTTTGTGTTTTGTGTCTCTCTTGATATGCTTGCTTAGGATAGTATTTGATTTGTGATTTCTAACACTAACAATTGGTTTGTTTCTTGTGTGTTTGTGTTTGTCTTCTTAACAATATCCTAACATCCTTTTTGCAGAGCATCACATAGTTATTTATTTAATTCTCTTCCGAATTAATTGAATTTGTAAATAATTTGATAAATTTTTCCTATCCGTCTACTAGTAAATAAGTCTAAATTATTTATTTATATAGTTCATTCAATAATCCCTCATTAATTAATTAATCCTCCCCCCATTTTAATCAATTCTTCTAATTCCTAATTAAGATTAACAAATTCTTAATTTGTTTAGGTTAATTACCTTTTTTCTAATATTTTAATTTCTAAATTCAAATATGAGCACATGGCTCCTAACTTATAACCACCTAGCCTAACCACTCCCTAACCTAACCCATTCTATCTAATCCTGGGTTTAACTAACCCTATCCTATCTTGCACATCCTAACCTCTTTTATTCTAACCTCTTGTGGGTTGGATATCCCGTCCTTGAGACACTTTGCACTTTTGCCACATGTCTTCTCCCTTGGACACTTTCCCTCTTATGACCAAGGTTCTTTGACACTTGTAACCAAAGAGATGACATGTGTCCCTTCCTCCAACCTCTTCTCCAACTTCCCCAATTCTAGCCCTTGATATCTTCATATCAAATCTAGACAGTCGATTCCTGCCACTTCAATTTTGGCCTTGGAATTCCTATAAATACCCCTTATTTTGGAGTAATAAATATCCCTTGCATTCATAGTTTTTGCATTGTTATTATAGGCATTTGAATTCATATCATCTATCATAATTGTTAATTTGGTTTAATCATAACATCTTAATCTAGTTTCCTTTTTATCAAATCATGTAGCTTGAATGGATCATTCTAGCTAGATCATGCATTTCATATCATTTACACAATCAATCATGATCAAGTAGCTACTCAACTTTTGAGTTGTCACTTTGGAGGTCATTTCTTAGCTGAGAGCCAACACTCCAACACCTTCAAGATCCTCAAAAATAGAGGAAGATGGGATATCTTAAAGGAAGCCATTGTTTTGTATCTTCCATTTAGTTTTTAATTCATGCTTCCTAGTTCTTATGGTTATCTCATCTATGTGCATGTATTCCAATTAAATTAGAAGCTACCCGGTTCACCTCCGAACATTATTAAATTCTTATTGCAGGGAGGGGGAAGAATCTCTCCCAAAGACAATCACCATATGTCCCTCTTGAGCATATGTGCGGACTCCCCTTTAGAGACCTTATTTCTAGGCTCATAACGAGAACCCACTAGATCTCACAGAGGCAAAAAATGGGCACCCTTTGGGGGTGACAAGGCTGTGTGAGCTGACATGGTACCAAGTGTGGGCTAAGAACTAATAATAAAGCCAATCTCCTTAGGATAGACTGAATGGTGTGTTTTCAATTTTTCAAAACCCATGAAAAATTGGGCTTTCTTGAAATCTTCTTGAACATACACTTTATGTATGTGTCCTTTGGGACAAAATACAATCCAGATTCCGTGTTTGTAAATCATGTCAAAATATCATCCATTGAAACTCAACAAAAATTGCAAACTCAAAATTCAAACTATCAAGTTTACTAGTTTCACACCAAATTAGCTCTTTTAGTTCAAACAATAGCTCTCTCGGTCCAAATAGTAGCTCTCTCGGTCCAAAGAGTAGCACTCTTGGTCAAAATAGTATCTCTCTCAGTCCAAACAGTAGCCCTTTCAGTCCAACCAATAGCTCTTTTAGTCCAAACAATATCTCTCTCGGTCCAAACAATATCCCTTTCAATCCAAATAGTAGCACTTTCAATCCAAACAATAACACTTTCAGTCCAAATAGTAGCTCTCTCGGTCCAAATAGTATCTCTCTCAGTCCAAATAGTATCTCTCTTGGTCCAAACACCAACTCTTCTAGTTCAAATGTTATCTCTTTTAGGATAAACCCCAACTCTCTTGGTATGAATGTTAGCTTTCTCATATTTCAACATTAACTCTCCAAGGTTGAGCTTGCTAGGTATAAACATTGGTTATTTGAGTCTACACATCAACTCTTGGAGTCAAAACAAACATTGTCTAAGTTCCAACATCAGCCATTTAAACTTCAGAGTTCCTAGTTCAAACTTTATCTCTTTTGGTCCAAAAGTCAGCTCTCCTGGTTCAAGCTCTAGCTCTTCTAGCCCAAATGTCATATCTATTGGTCTAAATTACAACTCTTTTGGTTTTAATGTCAACTTGCTCATATTTCAACACTAGATTTCCTAGTTTGCACTTGCTAGGTCTAAACACTAGTTGTTTGAGTCTGGAAATAGAATAGTTGGGTCAAAACAACAATCTTCTAAGTTCAAACAACCAATTTTATGAGTCTTAACATCACTGATTTGAACTTTTGAGTCATCGAATTGCAGTATAGTGTTTTTGGTCTCTATCTCAGAGTTCCTAGTCTATCTGATAACATTTTTGGTCTCTGTCTTAGAATTTGTGGTCTATCTAATAGTGTTTTTGGTCTCTATATCAATGTTTGTAGTCTGTTTCTTAGCATTTCTAGTCAGTATAGTAACATTTCTGGTCAGTATAGCAGTATTTCTGGTCATTATAGTAGCATTTTTGGTCATTTGGTCAGCATTTTTGGTCATTTTGTCAGCGTTTCTTGTAAACTACACCAAAATCAGAAAACAAAAACAACCCATTTCTCAGACAATCAAACATAGTGATTAGGTCATCTTCTCAGAGAACTCATTTAGGTTATCTTCTATCAAAGTAAATTTAAATATGGACACACTAAGGTTTTCAAGTATTCATATCCAACAAGTTCAAGATCTAACATCTCAAAGTGCATCATCACAATCTCTTTGAAAAACTGATCATTCAAACATAGTTTCTCATCGAGATCTATCATCCTTTATCATGAAACTAAAAAAATTGATCAGACTAACCTCGTTCTCTATCATAGGATATACCATTCCTATTGAACTTGGTCATATCAAAATCACAAAATTTTCACTCCAAACTAGGATCAAAAAACTTGCAAAATCGCAAATACTTGAATGATCATTTCGTGCAATATCAATCTATCATACTTACCTCAACAATTGATCACTTATTGAGGCACATTATAGAAAATCAAAACCTCACAAAACATTCAGAACACTTGTATGCTCGTGTTAACTAGGGCTCAAAAACAAAGACTTAAAGGAAAAGAAAGAGAAACATTTACAATGGAAGAAGATAATCCTTTCTTTCAATAATTTGCATCCACTACTCAAAATAGTGATCTTGGTGAATATGGAATAATGACAGAACAAATCAAAGAATCTCAACAAGACCCAAAGTTTGCTAGATTCTTAGAAAGGGTCCTTGAAACAGATAAGGAAAGACGTTTTCTCATGTTGGCACGTCAAGGTGCCAAGTTACCAAGTAATTTTGACACTACTGGCTTGAAACAAGTTGAAAATACAAATGATACTCAAAATGATTCCAACCATACTCAAAATGAATGAACTCCGAATGAGGTCCAAAATGAAAAAACTCAAAATGATATCTGCAATGAAAAAGTTCAAAACAACTGAAATAATGAAGCAAGAACTAATCTCGATAATCCCTTTTTGGCTCTCACGCAACATATACAAACTCTTCAAATACAAATTCAAGATATACAAAGGGGAACTACTAAGAGGTATTCGATTCAAGAAATAATCCTTATCGATTTGACAAAAGTCTCAACATGATACCTTTTCCTCCAAATTGTGAAACTCCTAGATATGACAAATATAATGGAAGAACTAATCCCCAAGATCATGTAAGAGATTTTGCATGATGAGCATAGAGTTCGCACATGAGGACACATACTTAATGAGTTTATTCCCAAAGAGATTAAGTGGACAAGTTATGAAATGATTCTCAAAACTTCCACCTAGAATTAGAACATTTGTAGAATTGGTGGACAAGTTTGTTTCACAATACTCTTATAACATACAACATGAGATCACAATGCTAGACTTGTGTAACCCAAAACAAAAGAGTGAAACTTTCATGACGTTTCTACAAAGGTGGAGACAATTAGCTACACGATATCCTCGTATGGTGCCAGATAATGAAAAGATGGACATATGCATTGATAATCTAAAACTAAAAATGCAATGTCCTCCAAGTTTTGAAAAGATGATTGATAATGGAATAGGGGTTGAGGAAGATATGGTAAAGAAAGGAGAGATGAAGATATAAAATTGAAACATCATCAATGATGGGATAATGGATAATAACAATTTTAAACCAAAGTAACTAGTTTTCAATTTATCAAATCACATAATAGTGATTCAACAAGATAACAATAAACCAAAACCACCTTTTAAAATTTTTTGTAGGAAATTTGCTAACATTGGTGAACCACTTGGGTTAGCATTAAAGACATTTCTTGCAAACAAGCTGATTACCTTGCCATAAGCAAGAGACTTTGAACCCAAGGTTAAACCTGCTTGGTAGGACAAAAACCATTATTGTGATTTTCATCAAAACAAAGGACACCGAACAAATGATTATCAATGGTTAAAAAATGTTATCCAATATTTGATTGACAATGACGTCATAATTCTAGATGGGCATAAGACAAACGAGTCACATACAACTTTCAAAAATCAACTTCCTAATTATGAGAAGGGTGAATCATCAACAACACAAAATGGCATATGTAAAGAAAAAGTGAACTATGTTCATACCTATGATAGCATGGTCAATGTGATTGTGGTCAAAGAGAAACAACAACAAGAACCTGCTCATGTTATCACAAGAAGCAAAGCCAAGGTTACTTTGTTAGGTCCTACAACTGACATGTCATCCACTTTAAAATAATATAGTCTAGTGGATCAATTATAGAAAACTCCTGCACAAATATCAATTTTAGAACTTTTAAAACTTTCATCCACACATAAAGAAATTTTAGAAAGAGTTCTAGTAGATATGACGGTACCCAAAGATCTTGGTGTAGATCAGTTCCAAACTAATGTGGGACACCTCACAATGCCTCATTCCTTATCATTCACAGATGAAGATGACATGTCTTTGCAACATCCACATAACGCTCCCTTATATATTGAAGTCCTTATTCATAAAACACGTGTTAAATGTGTCCTAATGGATGGAGGAGATGGATTGAATATTTTCTAATTAGGTCTTGTTTGCGCCTTAGGTTATTCTAAAAATGCAGTTGTGTAGCGTCGTAAATTGTACGCACTTGCTAGGGTGGTAAAATTTCACACCTAGTTTAGCACCCGCCTTGGCGCATTTTGCATTTTGCATTGCATTTCCCCTTTAGCACTTAATTAGTCAAATTAATTAGGTCTAAGGTTCTATTTCATCATCTCCCACATCATAAAGTTGGGCCCTTTCATTAAAGTGTGCCCCTTTCATTTTATTCTTCCAATACATCATTTAATCAAAAACCCTAATTAGGTCCTATTTTGAACTTGGGGGCTTGATTTCGGGGGTCAAAACATCTCGAAATCAGTTGTAACTTCGGGATTCGCTCTAAAATCATCATATCCGACGACCCTAAAAATTTGGTGAAAAGTTGTCGGGACCATGGTGCTCGGTGTGCACACGGTCCCGGACATTTTTCCCGAAATTTTAGGAGCACAATCCAATCATAAAATAAAGCTTAACCCCAAGAAATTGGCGGGAGATTCAATCTCTAGGTCGGCCAAAAGTTGAAATTAAGACCTAGGGTTTCATACATAAGAGATCTCTTTCTTCATTGGAAAGGATCCGAATTTTGTTTGGAGGAACCTCATATGCAGCGAAAGAGTAGATCTTTGAAGACTTCAACAACATTCAACATCCCTCTATCAAGCATTTATCAATTCCATTCATCCATTTAGGGCTTGGAAGACATTGAAGAACAATAGGAGATTACCGACTGAAGATTGGCTTGTACCCCTCCCTTGGGGGTTGGGTATGATTTCATGTTGTTTTCATGTCTTTGCATAAGCTTCAATATATCATTTATTCATGCTTTACATCAGTTTGCATCTTGGTTTAGAGCATTTACATTATCATTTACAAGCAATTAGGGTTTACTTTCTAGGTTGCTCTAGTTTGCTTACTTGCATTTTAGGATCTTGCACACACACAAGGTCTTCACACACATTACTTTTACAATACAACTTGGCTATTTGTGGAGGTGGAAATCACCAAAGTGGGGGTTTGACTAAGGCAAAACCCTATATAGCCGCCCAAAACACCTTTTCAGATATAAGTGCAGATTTCAGGATTCAGACGATGCCGCAAGTTGCAGATCCGAAAGAAGCAGACTGAGACAGAACAACACACCAAATTCCAGCCCAGAAAGCTAGGAAAGGGGCGTGGGGTGCCCTGGTCCTACCAGGATAGGGGCGCTGGGCACCTTGGTCCCTGGGATAGGGGCACTGGGTGCCCTGGTCCTTCTGGCAGACAGCAAGTTTCAGCATTTTGACAGCTTTTCAGGTTGCAAAACAACAGTTTTCGGAGCAGTTTCAGGGGTAGAATAAGGACAGTGGCGCCCGCGCCCCTGTCCCAAACATTTTCACTCAGATTTTAACACCAGGTACGCATTTACATTCTTGTCTTGTCCTTGTGTTTACAGCTTTCCATTGTTTAAGTTCAATTCTGCAATCTTGTTATTAGTTCATACTTGCACTTTGGGGTTAGGGATTGAACTTGCATCATTTTATCTTCCAATTACAACAAAGGAATAGAAATCCTAATAGGTAGCCCGTGGCTCTCTCTTCCACAAAAAGAAGTAGCCAATTGTGTGATACCTCTAGGCTCTTTCGTATTCCACAAATGTGTGATTGAAAGTGAGATTAGGGCATGTTTGCTTAGTGTCACTTTTTCCCCCACACAAGTTGATCCTCGTAAAAAGATCAAAATCAAAGCATATGATGAAGAAGAGAGTTCGTCCAAAGGAATTGTGGTATCACCAATCAAAGTAGGACCCTTGTAGTAAAATACAACATACCAACTTCTCGACCTGGATTTATCATACAACATACTTTTGGGAAGACCATGGATTCATGACATACAAGCTATTCCCTCAACTTATCACTAGTACCTGAAGTTTCCATACAATGGGTAGGAAATCAGAATTTTAGCAGATTCTTATCATTTCCAATATTAAAGTAATTTCAAACTAGCACAAGAGGTCATTGTTCCACATAATAGAGAGGCATCCTCTTCAAGCACACAATCCAAGGAAAAATTATTTTCCTCAATCTTGTCAAGTTTTTAAAAGCAGATACAATTGAAGGATCAAGGGAATAAAGAATATTCACTGGCATAATTACCCCTTTCTTCTAAGTCTTATGGTAAACCATCAAGTTCAAAACAACAACTAGTTGTAAAACCTCTTCAAATATTTGATAGAGCATTTGTTATCATTGGGACATTAACTAAAGAAATATAGGAGAATGATGTGCTACAATGACTCTATAAGGATGAAAAAATTCAACAAAAAATCAATAATGTCAGAATACCCACAAAAAAATATGGAAAAGGATTTAGCATCCTTCAGAAAATGGGATACACTGGAATGGGTCCTGTAGGAAAAAGAAAAGACGGTATCTTAGAACTCATACAACCTCATACTCAGGAAGCTAAAGACAAACCAGGCTTAGGGTATGGACAAGTTACTTCACAAGAAGAAACATCTTCTAGGCAACAAGAAGATGGAAATGACAGAAGATAATAGAAATTGGCAATTAAAAGAGAGCAAACATCTACCAAAAAACAAAAAAAAGAAAAAATAAAATCACAAGAAGAGAGAGCTTCTCATCAATAAGAAAAAAAAAATACCACTTCCCCAACTGAGAAATTTTAATCAAAATAGACAAGAAGATTGTATAAGGAAAGAAGAACTAATAGAAAGATTAGCAAAACTAAATATCAGCCCAGAAGAAGCCAAATATGAGAGAAGAAAAGAGATAGCGAGGAAAACATAAGAAACAAACCAAAATCTATATGAACAAATTTCAAAATTGTAAGCTGCCAATGAGATACATTCCAATGAATGGGAATATGATTCCTATCATTCTGAACAATCAGTTGAAGAAACCTACTATGAAAAAGATGTGAGTGTCGATGTAATTCATGTGTATGTAGAACAAGTGTCAAGAACTAGCTCACTTGAATTAGAATCACATTCGGTTGACTTGGATTCAATCAAGGATGATCAAGAACTACTTGCGAGAGGTCATTTTGATGAGAGTAATGTCCTAGATATTAAAATACATATTGAAGACCGACATTTCTATCATGACCCTTAATGCCTTTGAAACATCTCAACCTGATGATCCCTTACCTTTAATACATACTAAACTTACTGATTGGGATAATGAAGGACATACTGAAATTGATACCTTTCCTAATGACCATGCTATTGCCTTATATCTCAATGCAATTGAGCCCACAACAAATTCCACCAAGGATTTTGCTAATGCATCTTCCAGACAAGTGGGTGCCAAATCTCCCATTCACAAAAGTAATAATAAAGAAAAAAAATCAGGTCTAATGCTGAAAACCATTTATTGGCAACATTAGATCAAGGAAAAATAAAAAGAAAGGACACATCTAATGGTGAAAATCTCCTTGAGGCACTGGAAGATGGGAGATTTGACACCTTACCTAAATATTATCAAGAGAGATCATCTGTATTGATTGAACCAACAAAGACAGTCAACATTGGAACAACTGTTCAACCAAAGATTCTACATCCGACAACCTCTCTATCATAACAAGAACAATATAAATATCTAGAATTTTTCAAAAGAGGACAAATCAATTTTTCCTGGTCATATGAAGACATGCCAGGGTTAGATTTAGATCTTATAATGCATCACCTAAATGTCGCTCCAGGAGCCAAAACAGTAAAACAAAAATTGAGAAAGATGCATCCTCATATAGCTCTCCTTGTCAAAGCAGAACTGAAGAAATTACTGGACGTGGGATTCATCTGACCTATGGCATATCCCCAATGGGTATCAAACATAGTTCTCATTTCTAAACCAAATAAAAATATCAGTGTATGCATAGACTTAAGAGATCTCAATAATGCATGTCCAAAAGATGAATTTCCTTTGCCTAATATTGACATCATTATAGATTTAATTACTGGACATTCCATGTTTTCTCTAATGGACGGTTTCTCAAGATATAATTTGATTAAAATATCTCTAAAAGATAAAGAAAATACAACTTTGATGTGTCCATGGGGTACTTTCTTTTGGAACGTCATGCCATTTGGACTAAAGAATGCAGGTGCTACCTATTAGAGAGCTATGACAACATTCCATGACATGATGCATACATTCATGGAAGACTATGTAGATGACATATTGGAAAAATCATACAATAGAGATGAACATCTATAAATATTGGAAAAGATCTATGACCGATTAGAACAATAAAAGCTAAGGCTCAATCCCAAGAAACGTGCCTTTGGTGTCACGTCCGGTAAGCTATTGGGATAAATTGTTTTAGCTAGAGGTATAGAAGTAGATCCGACTGAAGTTAAAGCAATCATGGAAATGGAATCTCCCAAAAATATCAGTGAACTCATGTCACTTCAAGGAAGATTGCAGTCAATTAGAAGATTTATTGCTTAGTTGGTAGATAAGTGTCAACCATTTACTTATTTGTTGCACAAGAATGTTCATTTTGTTGGAAATTGACACTCATTGGATTCATTTTGTCATCATTGATGGCAACAAGATCTAATGGAAGTCATAAACCAGCACTTGAAAGCATATACTAGTAGATATCGGCTTTGGAGCATTCACGGCTACACCAACACCAACACCAACATCAATACTTCTTTGGAAGCCGACATCCAGGAGGATTTACTTAATAAATCATTTTGTAAATATTGTCAAGGCCGACATTGAATATCTTTTTTTTGTAAATGTATTTTAAGCAGACATAAGGCATATCATTTGTAATAGGTATATAGGTTAGTCTGCTAGGTTATTTTTGGAAGAGAGGAGACATGTGAGATGTGTGGATATAGGAGAATATAGAAAAACTATATAATGCGAAATATATGTATGAAGATCATTTTGTATGTGAGTGTTATATCATGCAATGATTTGTAGATAACTTGGAAAGCATTCTTGGAGGAGAAATGATACCTATAACAGTTCAGGGTTTATTAACTGGTACAGAGCAAAGACAAAACTGAAACTCTATTTGGCATAGCAGATGTATTCTTGAGTTCATTTTAAGTAATTTACTTTAGCAAAAAGATTGTAGTCAGTGAGGCTCTTTAGTGATGAGCAATATTCTCTAGGTAGTGTGCCTTCCTGTATGTGCAGGTCCCTATTATATGTAATAACTTTTCATATGGCTAGTGAACTGATATTGTGGGTCACAAAACCCACCGTGGTTTTTCCTCATTGAGGCTTTCCATGTATAAATTCTGTGTGTTATGGTGTTCATTTATGTGGATTGTTTATTTGCTTCTTGTTATATGTTTATTTGTTTACCAGTTTATATATGCATGGTGTAAAAGGATAAAAACTATTCATACCAGTAGAACACTAATTCACCCCCCCTCTTAGTGTTCTTGGATCCCAACAATTGGTATCAGAGCTTGGTACCTCAGAAGAAGTTTAACATCTAAGGAATATCCTGAAACCAAAATATTTGAACATGGCTATGGAGAAGCAACTTGAGATGGCTCTTGAGGATTATGATGCTGAAAGGATGAAGAACTTGAAATTGCAAGAAGAATTGAATTTTGCAAATGAATTCATTCTTATCCTGCAAAAAAGGCTATCATTTTCTCAAGCCAAGAGAAAAGAACTTTTGCAAAACCTAGATGATGATGAGAAGAATGCTCATAGGGAACAATTTCAAAAACTAAGACAAGCAAACATGCTCAAGAAGAATGAAATGCAAGATTTGACTATGAGGTTATCAAAAGATATTAAGGATAGAAAGAAGGAAGATAATATTGTTATATCTCTGAAGAACAAATTTGATGAATGTGGCAGATTGACTCATGAGAATAATCTGTTGAGAACTGATTTGGCACACTCCCAGAATAATGAACAAGAACTTGAAAGACAAGTAACTACTCTGAGAGATGATCTGACTACTGCAAGTGATTATAAAGAAAATTTTAGGATCAATTCTAGACAATTGGGTGACTTATTGAAAAGAAAAAGATAGATTGATGATTCTAGAGGACTTGGATTTGTACAAGGTGAAAGCTGAGATACTGCAAATCAAGATTAGACAACCGGTAAGCAGAACTCATCAAAACAGAGGAAATCAGTAAGGCAATCTAATGCTTATAAATTCAACGGTAGATGTTTTGTTTCCAATAAATTTGGGCATATGGCTAAACAATGTAGAAATAAAGCAAATCAAAACTACAACTTTGTTCCAGGTCAATGCACAAACTGCAAGAAATATGGTCATAGATTAGAAGATTGCAGAATGAATGTTAAATGTCATGCATGTGGAAAGTTTGGATATTTTTCTAATCATTGTAGGTCAAGAAATGATAGCGGATATGTCAAAGCAATTCAAAAGAACAATGTTACATGTTATGCATGCAATAAAATAGGTCATGTTGCTAAGTATTACAGAAGAAAGACTCAATCGGTTAATAATGATAAGGATAATGAAAAAGGAAAGAAAAAGGTAAATGAAACACAACAAGATCACACCAAGAGATGGGTTAGAAAATCTGAAGAACCAAGTGGATATGGATCTACACCAGTAACTCCACTAGTAGAATAGGGTATTCCTCCACCGACAAGGAATTCCACCGATAACTAAGGCATAAGCCTTAGGGGTTGGAAAAGTCATTTCTAAATTTTGCATATTATCCGGGAAGAGATCTAAGGATATTTGGAAAGTTGTGTTCATCATTGATGAAGGTTCACTTGGCACATGAATGTGAAACTGACATTTGTAGGGTTGTTGGTGAAGCATTTATTACAGAAAATTAAGGTTTTTATTTGCTGATAAAAGAGGGTAAGTGAATTCATTTTCACTCAACGAGCATTCAAGCATTCATAGCAAAGTAAAGGCGAGTTAAGAGTGAGAAAAAACATTGTGAAAGGATTTCGAGCAGTTATCTGAAGCACTCAATCTTCCATCGGCATTCACTTTCAGGTATTTTTTGAAATGGCATCTAGATCTTTAGCTCCTAATTTTATTGCAAATCCCACGATTGTCGAAGTCAAGGATAAGTTAAGGCTAGTATTTAAAGAGGTTCCCGAAATTGCTAAAAAGGAAGACGCTGTGGGAGCATTTTCTAGGGTTCTTGATGGCGTAATGTATGTTGAAGATGTGAGGGCATACATTCACTGCACCCTTGGGGATTTGGGCACAAAAGACATCAAAAGCATGCATCAATTCGTGATACTGGGAGACTCCAGAACCATCAAATCGGAATACAAAGCAATTGAGGATCTAGGGTTAACCGATATTCTATACATACTAAAATTCAAAGATGAGGTTATCAGATACGTTCTGAGTAGGGTTCACAACACATTTATTTGGCTAGATAGGCCTTACATGATCACGAAGGAGGCTATTCAAGCTGTCACCGGCTTACCCAGGGTCAGAGAAGAACTTGGCAAGAAAATTTCCAACACAGAGGTCGAGAAACTCACCAGTGCAACACCTGATAATAGATCAATGAGGATAAGCATAATCACCGACACAGATATAATTTTGCAAGCATGATAATAGGTTATAAGGTAACTCAATCTAACCGATTAAATTCTATTGATAGTTCATGTATTCATGCTGCATATCAGATGCTGAGGAAAAATGTGAAGTATGATTTATATGAATGAATGAGGAGTGAGTTGATGTTAAACCTTGGTAAGATCAAAGGAATCAATAAAGGCACCTTTAGATATGGAAACTTGATTTTTTGTTTAATGCTTTACTTCCTGAATGAGCTACCCGGTCTAAGAAAGAAGCATTGGGCTCATGACATATCGGTAGGTATGCAGATCAAGGAAGCAATCACCAGTCTTGGTACCGACATAGATGAGAAACTTTGGGGGTATTTTAAGACATTTCAAGAAAACATGAGGAACCGGGAGAGAATTTCAAAGAACATTGTGAAGAAGTATTCCACTGATATTTGTTTCATGGTAAAAACTGATGAGAGTGTTATGGAAGCAGTTGAACCTAGGAAAATCTAGATTATTGAGCTTGGATATAAGGTGGATGATATCATTTTTGAACTCTATGCAAAGATGTTGTTAGATGCCCCATTAAATGATAAAACAGAGCATTTTGGTACAATAGGAGAGAAGGCTCTTGAAGAAAAAACCAATTTTAACAGGAAGAGAAGAGAGAAGAAAATAGAAAAGATGTCTGTATATGCATACGATGTGATTTATAAGATAGACACTCAACTGGGTTCTAAATCCAAATAGGTAGCTAAACCGATAGAGGTTGGTACTGTAGAAGTGAAGAAGCCACAAGTTCACATTTGCCCTATCACTTCTGATTCTAATTCTGAGGATAATGAACCTCTGGCTTTCAGAAGGGTACAAAGGAAAAATATGGTAAAAGCACTGGTAGAGCAGAAGAAGGTAGAGCTTAGGAGGAGACTTGTTAGAAAGGCAACTAAGCCTACTGCACCTTCACCACCGGCAAGGAAGCCTATACAAAAGAGGAAACCAATCACACCAACATCCACAAGTAAAAAGAAGAAGGGCGATGATACTGGAACCGATAACACCATAATGACCTGTGCTGAGCTTATTGATGAAATTACAAAAGATGGAATATTAAATAATGTATCAAAGTATTACGAAGATTTAGAAGAGAATGAGCAAAATGAATTAGAAGAGGTTATTTTGTTGTATTTAGACATTTATAAGAAAGCCTTAATTGAAATTTTGAAGGAGATACCTTTATCCTTGTATAATAAACTTGAGGCTAGGAGACTTGATGTTGTCAAGAGAGATAGGGAGATTAAGGAAGTTGCACTTTTGGAATTGTGCGGTGCTATAAATAATGAAGAAATGAAAATATGTATAGACACTGCAAATAGGACACTTTTCAATAGTAAATCTTGACAGATAAGCCTTATGATGGGGAGAGTAAATGAGGTGATAAATGAGACAAGTAAGGGATGGACCAAATTCTTTCAGAAAAATCCAGACTTTCTCACATCTCAAGAAGAATTTGTAAGGGAAACATCTTCCACTATTCCTGACAAATCAAAAGGGAAAGGTATTTTGGGCAGTTCAACTCTAGTTTTGACACAACTGACAGTAACTATAGATACTCAAACACAATTGGCAGCTAAGGAGAGTGTACAGTCTGTACTGACACAAACCATTTTTGAGCAAGGCAATGTACATGACATTGGAAATAATGTGGATAATACTCCATCGACAGTAACCGACACTGCACCAAGTGGCAAAGCCACCAGTGCAAAAGAGGTTGAGATGGACAAGGTAAAATCAACTGAGTCCATACTGGCAGGTAAAACTAATTCCTCAAAAAAAGGTGTTGGCAATTGACACTTCTCAGGTTGAGAAGAAATCAGTCTCTGAGTTAAGTCCAACTGAATTGATTATGCTGGCTACTCAGAAATTACTGAAGGAAGGTACTATAGATAAAGGATTAATTGATCAATCAGTCACAATGTTGCACATATTATTACCTGATTGTTAGATTGAAGATGGAGAAAGCCCTTCTGATAAGATCAAGACTCTAATAGAGCATATCTCTAACAATTTTCAATCTCTGAGGTAGATTGAAGACCGATAGGCTCTGGACAATTTCACAACAGCAAAAAGAACAACTTTTGATCATATTATAGAAACAGAGAAGAAGAAAATTGAGGACAAACTTATTCCTATTGAGGTTTGTTTAAAACAATGTACAAATATCTACAGAGTGTGTTGTAACATAGACAATCTTATGGCTAATGTAGATAGAAGATTGAAGGAGTTATATGATAAGATGACTAAAATTGCTAACTCTTTTGATGGATTGACTGCACTGACCACATCTTTGATGGGAAATTTTTGTCCTTGGAGAACCAAATTTTTGCTTTTGAGAAGGAGAGAGATAAAATCATGTGAAGAGAAAGAAACCTAAGAGGATTGGTAATTACTTGAATAGATTCATTGGGTGTTCATAAGAAAGAATGCATGGACATGATAGCTAAGCCCACACCGACAGATATCCAAGAGAAGGAAACACTTGCCCACTTACTAAGTGGACTTGTATCTATTTCTGGTACATTCAAATCCGGCTGGGATACATATCTTCAGTTATTGCAAAAGGCATACCCAAAAATATTAAAGATGACTAAGCTCTAGTGAAACTAACAATATTCTTTTATTCTTTCAATTCTTTCACCGACCTTTGGCATTAATGTCAAAGGGGGAGTATGCACATATGTGAAAAATATCAGAGAAAATATCAGTGAAAAATATCAAAGAAAAACATTGGAAGGATATCAGATGGAGTGTATTGCTCAAGGGGAGCATACCGATAGGTAATCCCTTTTTCACATGAGTGTTGCCATCAATGCCAAAGGGGGAGATTGTTGGTAATTGGCACTCATTGGATTCATTTTTTTGTCATTGATGGCAACAAGATCTGATGGAAGTCATAAATTGACTCTTGTGGAAGCATATACTAGTAGATACCGACTTTGGAGCATTCAGGGCTAGATCGACACCGACAACAAAATCAATACTTCTTTGGAAGCCGACATCAAGGAGGATTTACTTAATAAATCATTTTGTAAATATTGTCAAGGCCAACATTGAATATCTTTTTTTTGTAAATGTATTGTAAGCCGATATAAGGTATATCATTTTTAATAGGTGTATAGGTCAGTCTACGAGGTTATTTTTGGTAGAGAGGAGACATATGAGATGTGTGGATATAGGAGACTATAGCAGAACTGTATAATGTGAAATATATGTATGAAGATCATTTTTTATGCGAATGATATATCATGCAATGATCTATAGATATCTTGGAAAACATTCTTGGAGGAAAAGTGATACCGATAACAGTTCAGGGTTTATGAATTGGTACATAGCATAGATAGAACCAAAACTCTATTTGGCATAGCAGATGTATTCTTGAGTTCATTTTCAGTAATTTATGTATGAAGATCATTTTTTATGCGAATGATATATCATGCAATGATCTATAGATATCTTGGAAAATATTCTTGGAGGAGAAGTGATACCGATAACAGTTCAGGGTTTATGAACTGGTACATAGCAGAGATAGAACCAAAACTCTATTTGGCATAGCAGATGTATTCTTGAGTTCATTTTCAGTAATTTACTTTAGCAGAAAGCTTGTAGTCAGTGAGGCTCTTTAGTGATGAGCAGTATGCCCTAGGCAATGTGCCTTCCTACATGTGATGCCTCTATTATATATAATATCTTGTCATATGGCCAGTGAATTGATATTGTGGGTAACAAATCCCACCGTGGTTTTTCCTCATTGAGGTTTTCCACGTATAAATTGTGTGTGTTATGGTGTTCATTTATGTGGATGGTTTATTTACTTCTTGTTATATGTTTATTTGTTTACCGGTTTATATATGCATGGTGTAACAGGATAAAAACTATTCATACCGACAAAACACTGATTGACCCCACCTCTCAGTGTTCTTGGATCCCAACACATTTTAAATGGGACAATCAATGTGAAGAAGCATTCAACAAAATCAAGGAATATCTTATACAACCACCCGTCCTTATGTCAACAATTCAAGGTAAGTTGTTGTTACTGTAATAACCTAAAAATGGTCATCTAAACCATGAGCCCCTAATCTTGACAACATCACCAAGGTCCTAACCAAAGGCAATTAAATAAATCTTGAGCACGCAATTAATTCTTTAATCATCAAATGTCACATGGCAAAATCAATCACCCAATATTAATTAAATATTTATTTAATTAATTGATCATTCCAAGTAAATCGTTTTAAACAATTATATTATTTATTTTTATTAAATATCCTAGCATATTTAATTAAATAAATCAATTTTCGATTAAATCATCAAAAAGAGGAATTAATGTAATTAAATAAATCAGTTTTCCACAAATCTTCAAAAAAGGAAACAAATCAAGAAAGAGGAATTGGAAATTATGAGCACAAATCTTCAAAAATGGAAATAAATCAAAAAAAGAATTAAAAATTGGAAAAATAATCACTTGGAGACAATCTTGAAAAACAAATTGATAAATAATCTCAAAGAAAACAATTAAAACAAGTAAATCTTAAAATTGAATGAAATAGAGAATAAATCAGTTTTTTTCTGATTTTAATCTTAATTTTAGTTCAACTTCCTTTAAAACTGATAAAAGCATCCAATCACATCAATTCACATGGATTGTGATTCCTCTTGGAAAATTTGGACCGCTCATCATCATTGGATCTCAACCATTGGTTTCTTTCTGAATTTTCTATAAATTCAGGCTCTCATCTCTCATTAAAAAAAAGGCTGGAGAATGTATTGTTACTATATTGTTTTTGCTCTAGGATTCATTAAGAATATTGCATACATATTTCATATTGATTAAATCATTTAGCTTAAATCTTGCATCCATCTAGTTAACATCATGCTCATATAGATTAAAATCCTTCGTCTTGGTGTCGTCTAGTCACTGGTATTGCTTATGCAAAATCTGAGAGCAATCTTATACTTGCATCTTTTAGAAGGCAATGGGTCGATTTGTTATGGTTTTTCATATTCATATTTATGTCTTTCTAACCATGCATTTAATGACTTAATCGAAGTGTTGTGCTTACAAATACAGGTCCACTTTTCACACACATTTCTAGTGCCCACCGGGGCAGAAAACTACTTTTTCGGCCTCAAAATCATTCTTTTTATCCTGCAGGTTTCGTCCATATAGTCTCTGCGAAATATTGTATGAGTAGTTTCACTACATCATACGACATTATATTGAAGCCTACAGTTTATCGTATGACACAATATTATATCCTATAAATTATCGTATGAATCAAAATATGGACTCGTATGACATACTGCTTCTGTTATCTTCTATCGTTCTGTATTGATCTCTGACTCGTACGATAAAAGTTTTATGTTGTTCCATTTTATGAGTATTGTTGTACGATTTTGTTCTCTGTTACATTAAAAGCAAGTTTCACTTTTCGGGGTTTTTCTTGGATTAAATTTGGATTATACTGATGCTAACCCTGAATTGTCTTTTGTCTGCCTGGTATTTTCACAGCCTGACCAGTTTCTTGCAGGATGCTTGTCAAAGAATTTATCAATCAAACATATGCCTGTCAAAGAATAAAAACAACATGAATACTAGTACGTTGTTTCTGCAGGTTGCCTAAAGAGAAATTAATCAAACATCGTGTATTCTTTAATTTTTCTAGGCACCTAACTTGCTATCTGGGTAATGAACAAATCTGTCTTTTATGCTTTTTTTGGAAAATTCTGAGAGGTAGGAGAGTATGCTCTTGTTTTTCTAAGACAATCAGAGATATAGACCCTTGAGGCTTTTTCTTTGTTTGAGATTTGTACATCTTTAGCAGGCCTGCCCTCCTGAGGGGTTGAAAAACTCTTAAAGCCATTATGGTCGATGTGAGAGGAACGACCTAAGTGGGAACAACTAAACACCAAGTACTCCAACCCACTATAAAATAAATGTGATTTGATGAAATCAAGTCAACGACAGTGCTCGGGAATAGCTCTCCTCAATACCTTCGGGTATATTGAACCTTGGTTTTCAAGGCTGGGAGACCTCTTAATTGAGTTTATACCTCGACGCGCTAAATGAAACCCTTACTAGATCCAATTAAAATTAGAAGTTACCTAATTCACCTCTGAAAGGTTGATAATATTTGTGCAAGAGAGATAGTAACTCTCCCAAGACACTTGCCATATCGTGCCCTCATTAGCGTTTGGAGTCGGCTAATACGGCGTTGAGAATCCATTGAGTGAGACTCAGCGACCGTATTTTGATTAGCTATTGGGTGTGTACCTAAGTTAGCAAGCAAATGTTTTCTTCTCTAAGCCAACTTCCATAGGGTTTGCATGCTGTGATTGGAATTACTATTCATACTACGTGTTTTCTATGTTTTCATCCCTCAAACTAAAACTGAAATACTAAAACTGGAGAAAACAAATCAACAAACTCAGTGATCAAAACTTTGTCCATGTCACAAACTAGTCTATCCTAGTAAAAAATCAGTCCATCTCAGAATTGGTTATACTCAGTTGTCATTCTCAGCAATTGAAAAAATAAGAATTTTTAGTCCCTGCTTTGTGAACACTCATATGAGTCTGGTAAATTGTCGTCCTGCACCATATCCTGTGTCGTACGAGTCTACTAAATTGTCATCCTAAACTCAATCCTCTATCGTATGAAACCCAACAGTCTATCATTTCAAGCTAAATCCTATGTCGTACGAGACAAAACTGAACATAATCATTTGTCATTCGGGACCTACCCATTTTTCGTATAGTACTAGGGAGCAACTCGTACGAAACAAAACTGTTGTCGTCCTAAACCTGTTATATTGTCGTATGGTCTCATTAATTCTGTTGTATGAGTCTTTGATTTTGCTAGTCCAGAACATTCAAACCTGTCCAAAACAGTTTAAAGCGAGCCTAAAACTGGTTATCATCCTCTTGAGCATAAACAAGCTTGATAGTGTACCTCTGCCGTTGCATTGCATGATTTTGTCAGTCATCTTTAAGCTAGTTCAAACAAACATCTGATCAAACCTAAGTTAACTTAGATAATGTCTTACATAGGATAGATCATTCCTGAAACCAGACCAGATCTTAGTTACTTCTCTCAATCACTACGTTAAACGAACTACTAGTGAAAATTTGATCTTGACTTCTACAACACATCTCGCTCTCGGTCCTGTTGATTAAAAATGCCTGTCCAAACCAGAAGCTCTCATAGCAAAATAGACAAAGCAAAAGAAACACCCTTTTCGTCAAACAATAAACCATTCTTCAAAGAAAACCCCTTTCAAATTAAACCATCCTCGTCACAAATACCAGTTTACAATTTACCAATCTTTGGTCAGCCCCTATCTCCCACCATGTCTGGAGAAAGGCAAGAAAGAGAAGCTAGTAAATGAGATACTCATGAAGATTTTAGCAATCATGCCACTGACAGCGATTCCTCATCAACTGAATCTGAGCTTCCTGAACCTTGTGAAGCCGAAGTACATAGATGTCAGAATGATAAAGAATTTCGGAAAATGATGAAGGTCATCATGGCTAGGGAAAAAGAAGACTATTTCCTAGAATTAGCAAAGCAAGGCACCAAACTCCCTACTGGTTATAATGTGGAGGCCCTCATCACTAAAGAGGAAGAGACACCATGGGTAAAAAAAAGCAAACAAATGCAAGCATTACAAACTACGGTCACAAGAATAGAAGACAAAGATAAAATGCCAAAACAATATTCTCTGGACACAATATGCCTATTCCCATTTGACAAAAACCTTTACATGTTTCCATTTCCTTCACAAGTTGAGATCCCAAAATTTGACAAATATGATGGTACCTTAGATCCTCAAGATCATGTCAAAGATTCTTGTGCCACTTGTATGGAGTTCATGCACAATCAAACGTACCTCATGCGCCTTTTCCCAAGAAGTTTAGGGGGTCAAGCCATGGAATGGTTCTCAATTCTACCCAAAGGGATAAAAACATTTGAAGAACTAATCCAACTATTTTTACAACAATACTCATACAACATCCGACATCCTATGACTATGATAGATCTTTGCAATACTAGACAGAAAACAGGGGAGCCTTTTCTCACTTTCCTTCAACATTGGAGAAAGATGTTCTCTAGGTATCCATGACCTATCCCAGACTCTGAGAAAATGGATATATTTGTCAATAATCTGGTCCCAGAACTGAAATATAGTATACAAATGTAAGTACACCCATCATTTAACAAAATGGTAGATAATTCTATTCGGATGGAAGATGTGCTCATAAAGAAACGGGATATCTCACTTTGGAAGGAAGCACAACAAGGTTCTAGCTCTAAAGAAAAGAGTAAATATTGGAAATATGGAAAAGATAGCAATAAGAACATCGTTAATGATGGAGTGGTAGATACTGTCAAAGCAAAAGCAAAATCCATAATATTTAACTTGGCCAGTGGCACGCAAGCACTCAAGGCAACTAAAACTACAACAAAAAATCCTCCAAAGAAAAGAATAGAATGGTTTAAAGACAAATCTTGGGTTTCAAATCCTAAGCATGATTTTACTCCTCTGGATGAATCATATGAATCGACTTTTAAAACTTTATTGGCAAATAATCTGATAACATTGCCAGACAATTCTAGACCATATGACCCATAAATTAGACCCAAATGGTGGAGAGAAAATGAATACTGCAACTACCATCGGAACAAGGGACATAACATAAACAACTCCATGAAATCCAAGCTCTCATCGACGCAGGCAAAATTGTTGTTGGAAATCACTCGACTAATGTTGCTCATAAGGCCTTTAAAGATCCCTTACCCAATTATGAACAAGGAGATTCCTCGAAATCCAAGGGAGGAGCTAGAGTCAATTATACCTACACTAACAACGATAATGTGATCAACATGATTGAATCTGCTCAAACTTAATATTGTAATGTGATCATAGTCCAGGATCACCAAAGTCAAGCACAAACAACTAATGTCATGACTCGTGCTCAAAGGAAGATTACTCTCCCAAGAGCTAGTTCCTCAACTTTCGATCAAACAACATCAAATCTACCAAATAGACACAATCATGGCTAAATCAAAACAATTGGCTTCATCATCTTCTCCTAGTTATAGTATTGTCAAACAATTAAAGAGGACCAATGCTCAAATATCCATTTTGGAACTGCTTAAAATCTCTTCTGCTCATAGAGAGGTCCTGGACAAGGCTCTACTTACCACCAGTGTCCCTAAAGATTTAGACGTAGATTAGTTTCAATCTATGGTCGGTCACCTGACCTCACCTCATTACCTCACTTTCTCTGAAGAAGATGATAACTCACTGAGTCACCGGGATAACCAACCATTACACATTGAAGCCATGATCCATAAACACCAAGTTAAACATGTTTTGATAGATGGAGGCGCTGGGTTGAATATTTGTACCTACAATCTATTGACACAGCTGGGATTTTCTAAAAATGTTATTGATCCAACAAAGAAGATAACAATCAAGGCTTATGATGAAGAAGAAATAACTTCTAAGGGTCTGGTACTATTACCAATCAGAGTAGGACCTGTGGAAAGAGATGTCATTTTTCAAGTCCTGGATCTTCATCTTTCGTACAACATCTTACTGGGTAGGCCATGGATTCATGAAATGAAAGAAGTACCATCTACTTATCATCAATGCCTGAAATTTCCTTATAATGGAGTAAAAGTCAGTATTCCTACCGATACAAGCTATACTCGTAATGCATTAACGCAGAGTGCTGATACTTTTGTTCCTCATAATAGAGAAACTTCTGTAGCTGAAAGTTCAAAATCTTTGCTGAAAGATTTAGAAAAGAAATTGAGAATCACAAACACTAGCATGGATGGCTACAAGATAGAGCCTATACTCTCACTAACGTCTCTTCGTCCATCACCAAGACAGTCAGGAAAACCATCAGAGGTTATGAAACCACAAATTTCAACTCCAAAAGTCATTTATGATGGTCTCTTTATACAATCCTCTACTTCTCTTGCAAGTGAAATAGAAGAGGATGATGTTCTCAAGTCACTTTTCAAAGAAGACAATGCAAATAAAGAAATACGACATTGTGAGATTTCCTCGACACAATATGGTCTAGGATATAAGATGCTTCAACACATGGGATATTCAGGTGCTAGTCCTCTAGGCAAGCATCAACAAGGTATTATTGAACCCATTCAGTTACAAACTAAGTCTGTCAATGATAAAGATGGACTGGGATATGATCCAAGAAAGCAATAAAATCAAAAGCACACGTCTCATCATCAACTTAAGTGGAAGAAAAAGGTACTACCTTTAACAACACAAGAAATTAATTCTCACCAAACTTAGGAAGAGTGTGATGATGAACAAAAAGAATTGCCCATCCAGAGAGAGGAAACATATGGTAATCAAGTTCCAGTTATATCAGCTATAATACCACAAGAAGTAGAAGTCCTAGAGGATATGAGAGACAAAGTATACAGGATCAAAGATTTGTTTGCACCACTAAAGTTCCAGTCACATATACTGGCAGACAATAAGTAGATGATTCAGAAACTGATTCAAATGAGTATGAATGGGGTCCAGATCACATCTCATATACATCTACTATAGAAATGCTTGAAGAATCCAGGGATATCACAGATGATGCACAAGAGTTGATACGCCTAAGAATGTAAAAGGAAATAGAAGAAATCATACTAAAAAGACAAGAAGACTATGATCGACAATTGGAGAAAGATCAGACACAAGCAATTCCTTCACCTACCAACCCTTCTAATGAGATAGGATAGATTAGGTACGAAACTACAAAAGAAGAACTAGAAGCTACAAAAATAAAATCAGTCATCAGTCCAGAAGAAGCCGAATGGAACAAACGACAGGGTTTAATAGAACCATCAAAGTCATGTCCACAAGTGTGTCAAGTACAAGCAATCAATGAACCAAATCACGAAGGAACTTGCAACATAAAAAATGTGGGTGTTGATACTATATATTGAAAGGAAATAAAAGAGCAAGGAAAGGAAAATTAATCCAAGAAAGTTTATGATGAAGTAATTGTTACCAAGAGAAAAGCAATAAACTTGGAGCATCACCCAAATGTGAATAAGGAGGCACAAGAACTTTTGAAAGGGGAAAAGCAAAGAAAAACCCCTTGTGATATTATGAATGAGGCAATGCCTAAAAATGAGAGAGAGAGAGAGAGAGCAAGAAGCTCTTTACAATATTGTCATTAAGAAGAAATGAGAGGGGAGACATCTCTTAAGTAGAGATGAGGAAAGGAGTTACAAAGTAACTCCCAAATCTATGAATGCCACCATTCATAAAATGTGTGTGCCATGTGTCTACATCCTCTTGTGGAGGAAATCTAATATTCCTTAATAAAGGAAAATAAAAGAAATGACTTGTCCTCACACATGTACTAGAGGACAAATTACATGTAGGAATTCCAAAGGAATATCCTAAAATAAAAATAAACCTAAGCTAAGTAAAGATTAAATATTCTAACACCCCCCCTTAAGCTTTACTTGGGGAGCTTACATCAAACCCTTCAATGGGTTGTAATCCAAGATTTTTACAATGAAATTGGAATTTTTCTTTACAAAGTGGCTTGGTCAAAATATCTGCAACTTGGTCTTCCCCCTTGCAATAGAGGAGTGAAACTTGCTTGTCTTCAATTTGTTCTCTAATGAAGTGGTGTTGGAGAGCAATGTGTTTTGTCCTTGCATGGAAAACTGGAGTTTTAGCCAAGGCAATGGCACTTTGGTTGTCACAATACAATGGAGTTGTTTCATGTTGAGGTAGACCCAAATCTTCAAGTAGTCTTCTAAGCCACAAGACTTCTTTGGAAGCATTAGTGCATCCTTTGTACTCAGCTTCAGTGGATCCAAGAGAGGTAGATTGTTGCTTTTTACTATTCCAAGAAATTGCTCCTGAACCAACAAAAAAACAATAACCACAAGTAGATTTCCCATCATTGGGATCTCCACCTAGATCGGAATCAGTAAAACCTTTTAAAGTAAAATCAGAATTTGTATCATAAAACAAGCCTACATTCATTGTTCCTTTAATATATCTTAAAATTCTTTTAGCAACTTTAAAGTGTGTTTGTTGAGGTTTAGACATGAATCTTGAAACCAAACCAACACTATAAGCAATATCTGGCTGAGTAAGAGTTAAATAATTTAAACTTCCAACTAATTGTCTATACAAAGTAGCATCAACAAGAGGAGTTTGCATATCAAGCATTAACTTAGTGCCTAATTCAATAGGAATTGAAACATGATGAGCATCATTCATTTTAAACTTATCTATGAGATCTTGAGCATATTTACTTTGAGATAAGAAAATTCCTTTAGAGGTTTGCCAAATTTGCATTCCTAAGAAATAATGTAAAAGACCTAAATCAGTCATTTGAAATTTTTGATTCAGTTGAAACTTAATATCAGAAATCAAAGTATTGGAACTTGAAGTAAGAATCAAATCATCTACATACAAGATAATAATTATAATATCATCTTCACTATGTTTAATATACAAGTTAGGATCATTTTTACTTCTAATAAAGCCTTGAGAAAGAAAGAATTCATTAATCTTTGAATACCACTCCCTAGGAGATTGCTTTAATCCATAAATTGATTTCTTTAATTTACAAACTAAGTGTGCATTACCTTCTTTAATAAAACCAGGAGGTTGAGACATATAAATTTCCTCATGTAAATCACCATTAAGAAAAGCACTTTTAACATCCATTTGGTGAATAGGCCAATTCATTCTAGAAGCTAAAGCAAGCACAAGTTTAATTGTAGGCATTTTAGCAACAGGAGCAAAAGTTTCAGTATAATCTAAGCCTTCAATTTGAGAAAAACCTCTAGCAACTAATCTAGCTTTAAATTTACTAACTTGATTATTAGCATTCAATTTGGTTTTATAAAGCCATTTGCAAGAAACAAGATTTTTACCATGAGGCAAGGGAACTAAATCCCAAGTTTGGTTAGAAGTTAAAGTATCATATTCTTCCTTCATTGCTTTTTGCCAATGTGGTTGATTTTTAGCTTGATCAAATGTTTTAGGATCATTAGAATTCATAATAGTAGTCATTAAAGCATAATTACAATAATTAACTCTCCTAGCTTGAAGTTTATCCATTCTAGCTAAGTATTCATCACTATCTTGAATTAAAGATTTAAACCATTTAGGTCTTCTTTTAGAAGTAATGGATTCATCACTAGAAGAAGAGTCATGAGGAGTAGAGTTATTATTATCATCATCACTATCACTAGAAGGAATAGAAAGAGATGCATTAGGAGTAGGGTTAAGAGAAGGAGGTTGGTCCTCCACAAGCACAACTTTGGTTTGACCAAGTTCATCATCCTTCACTTTAGAACAATCATGAATGCCCTTTTCTGCAATACAAACATCTCTTGCAACTTTTACCTTGTTAGTAATAGGATTGTAAACTCTATAACCTTTAGTATTTTCATCATAACCAACAAAAATAAAAGGAGAAGATTTAGCATCTAATTTTTCTCTTTTCTCCTTAGGTTTGTGAACATAAGCTATGGAACCAAAAATTCTTAAATTCTGCAAATTAGGCTTTCTACCAGACCAAGCTTCTTCAGGAGTTTTATCCTTTAAGGCTTTGGTAGGTGTTCTATTAATTAAATATGTTGCACAAGCCATAGCTTCAACCCAACACTTGTAATCCATATTTTTAGCATGCAATAAACATCTAGCCATTTCAACAATTGTCCTATGCTTCCGTTCTGCCACACCATTTGTTGTGGTGTATAAGGAACGGTAAGCTCATGTTTAATTCCAAAAGATTTCAAATAAGCATTAAATGCATTATTGACATATTCTCTTCCATTGTCAGTATGAAGAACCTTAATTTTAGAACCAGATTGCCTTTCTACAAACATATGAAATTCAGTAAAAACGTCAAGCACTTGATCCTTACTATGAAGGAAATATATCCATGTTCTCCTGGAAAAATCATCAACAAAGGTAAGTGCATACCTTGAACCTTGGATGGAGGGATTCTCCATGGGACCCAAGAGATCACTATGAACGAGGTGCAATTTAGTGTATGCCCTCCAAGATTGACCATGAGGAAAGGGTTCCCTATGCATCTTACCACTCATGCAACCATTGCAAACAATTTGAGAAGGAACAATACTAGGCAATCCATCAACCATATTTGCTTTTTGCATCAATGAAATATAATCAGAATTGAGATGGCCAAGTCTTTCATGCCATATAGTAAAATCAACAGTAGTGAGCAAAGAATACTTTGGAGGAGCAAATTCATAGAACTTGAATAAGTTATCACTATCCATTTTAGCAGTAGCAATAACATGATTAGTGTTTGGATCAATGATATAACATATGCCCCTATAAAAGTTAATCTTATAATCTTGACAAAGTTTAGGAACTGAAATCAAATTTGATTTTAATTCAGGAACATAAAGAACATCATGTAATTTCCCATTAGGAACATTCACATCACCAATAGCTTCAACTTTACAACTATGATTATTAGCTAATTGAACAGGAATATTAGAAGTATCGGGATGCAAAGATTCAGAACATTCTTTATGAGAAGTAACATGTTGAGATGCACCAGAATAAATAATCCACTCAAGTGGTTGAGAAACATTATAAGTACATGTAAATGCATGACGAGATGAATTTCCATTATTATTACCTTTCTTATAATGAGGTTTATGTTGATTATTTTGATTATTTTGATTCATGGGCTTTTTACCATTTTGTTTCTTAAAACAATTATTAGTAATATGTCCATCTTTCCCACAATATGTGCAATGGGGTCTTGTTTGAGAATTATTCCTTTGATTATTGTACGTATTATTATGATTATTATTATGAGAATTGTTATGATAGGATTTAGAATGAGATTGATAATTAGAAGATTTGTGATTATTATTATGATTATTATTATGATTATGATTATGTTTATTATTATTGGATCTAAAATTATTATTATGATTTTGATTTTTAGACATAAAAGCATGTTCACTACTTTTAAGAGTACCAAATTGAATTAATTTAGCTTCCTCTTGACGCAATAAATTATGAAAAATATCATATGTTAATTGAGTAGCTAAGCTAGGAATAGCAAGTTGAGCATGAATATTCGTAATAAATTGTTGAAATTGACGAGGAAGACATTTTTTAAGAATAAGATGAATTAAACGTAAATCAGCTAGAGTAACTCCTAAACTAGTTAATTGACTATTAACAGAATCAAACTTTAATAAGAATTCATCCATAGTTTTAAAATCCGTATACCTTAGATCTTCAAGTTGATCTTGGAGTTGAATTTTTCGGGATTCATTTGAGCTATCATAAGTTGTTTTTAAAATTTCCCAAGCTTCATGCGCTTTTGTACAATTTCCAATTAAAACATACAAATTAGGAACCATTGAAATACCAATTAAACCAAGTGCTTCCTCATTTTGAGCCTTCCATCTATCTAGGTTGGCTTGAGGAGCAGATGTAGCGGGTTCAAATGTTTTATCAGTCGCAACATCCAAAAGGTGTTTGAAACGAAAAATAAACGAGATATGTGTTTTCCAAGAATGATAATTGGAACTATTTAATTTAATTTCTGGAATTAATGTAGACATGATAGTAAAATAATGATTAGAAATAAAAATTACCCCCTTTGATTAAAAAAAATAAAAATTAACCTCCTTGATTTAAAAATAAACCAGATTTGAGTAAGAATTATAACAAAATTTATGTAAAAAAAAATGTTATATTCAAATCTTAAATAACAAATTAAAATTTTTATTTTTTTTTAAAACAAACTTTATATTTTAAAAGAACTTTAAATCTTTATTAATAATAAAATAAAATTATTTATATTAACAAAATTATTTAAAACTTAAAAAAAGATTATAAACTTAAAAAAGGTTAAATTTAAAGAAAACTTGTTAAAGACAAATATGCATGAAATGAATTGACAAGATTTACATGTTGATAATGACAGAATGAGAGGAAAACAGACTGCAAACAGAGGCGTTAAACAATAATACAGTGCAGAAATAAGAGGAGTTATCGAGACATTTGGAGCAGGTTGAAAAGAAGCAGGAGGATTGTTAGCAAAGCCTATGGTGGGGTTTAGATGGTGCAGAGACTAACATACCGCAGGCGCCACAACTATCATACAATGTGAAAACCCCTGGCGGGAAGTTAATCTACCAGACCGCCAAGAAGAGGGCCAGCGGGGGGTCGGATGAGGAGGTGCAGAGGCTGAGGGCTTATGGGCGCTGTTGGTCTGGCTTACGCTATGGTGGAGAAGACTGCGGAGGAACTCCGCAAGGAGATCGATGAACTCAATCGCCAGCAGTGGGAGATTACAAAGAGGTTACGTGAGGAAGTTGCAAAGTATAAGTGAGTTTGAGTGTCAAACCTTTCAACTCCAGGCAAAAATGATTGAGACTGTTATTCGAGGTGAGTTTGCATTTCCGCAACCACTCAAAATTCCTCGAGGAGAGCAAAAGAATAAGGTTGGAGCTCCAGCGCGTGGAGGGATCGTTGGTGGGGGGCTGACTCTAAAATGATCTGTTCATTACTAAGAATGCTTGACCTTTGATCAACTTGCTTTGCTTGCACCTTAACGCAGGTTGGAAGGAAATGCTCGTGGTTTTTTTGTGAAACACAGACAGATAGGAGTGCTTGTGGTTTTTAGAACAAACATTCCAGCATCATCGATAAATTATACTGGGTTATAAATGGAGTGGAGAGTTAAACTCTAGGAGAGCCTTTTTTATCGCTTCTTGGGTGGGAACGACTGAGTTCTTCGAGATTCTCTCGACGTTCTTTTATTTGTTTCTGAATTTAATTGGATAGGTGTGGTTGAACTTGTGTTTCTGAATAAAATGTATTCACTTATTCACACAGACTGATTTCTCTGTGCATGATCAAAATATCTCACAGAAACAAACTTCCAGAGAGGAATAAAATGTAAGATTTATTATGTAAAGTAAACCAGGCTGAAATAAGCACAAACAAAGATTGAAATAGATCAATAGATATTAAAAAAAGTTAGTATTCTGTGAATGAGGTTAGAAAATGAGAAAATTTGATAACAAAATCCTACAAGGAAGCTTAAATTTCTTTTTTTTTAATCAAAAAGGCTTGCAAGTAAACAAAATGTGAGAACCTGCAATATGAATCAGAGAAACAACTTTATGATGAAACTGTTTTGGCGGCAAGCCTTCCAAAACAAATGAATATGAAATCTAAAGTATGCAGGAAAAGAAGTTAACACCGGAGTTTTGGCGGCAAGCCTTCCAAAACTTTTAAAATAGTTAAATTTAAACTAGAAAGAAGGAACTTTGGCGGCAAGCCTTCCAAAGCCCTTTTTTTTAATAAAAACTAACTAGAATAGGAGATTAAACCTGTAGGCAAACTTGTTAACAAGTTTGAAAAAAAAGTTAAAAATCTGAAACCAAAACCTGCACAATAGAAAATATTAGAAAATAACTTCTTCTCCTCTCAAGAATGCCTCCAACAAGGTGAACTCCACAGAATGGTAACCTTCATCAATGTTAACTTAAAACAAGGATTAGAAACCTGCTCTGATACCATGAAAGGAAATAAAAGAGCAAGGAAAGGAAAATTAATCCAAGAAAGTTTATGATGAAGTAATTGTTACCAAGAGAAAAGCAATAAACTTGGAGCATCACCCAAATGTGAATAAGGAGGCACAAGAACTTTTGAAAGGGGAAAAGCAAAGAAAAACCCCTTGTGATATTATGAATGAGGCAATGCCTAAAAATGAGAGAGAGAGAGAGCAAGAAGCTCTTTACAATATTGTCATTAACAAGAAATGAGAGAGGAGACATCTCTTAAGTAGAGATGAGGAGAGGAGTTACAAAGTAACTCCCAAATCTATGAATGCCACCATTCATAAAATGTGTGTGCCATGTGTCCACATCCTCTTATGGAGGAAATCTAATATTCCTTAATAAAGGAAAATAAAAGAAATGACTTGTCCTCACACATGTACTAGAGGACAAATTACATGTAGGAATTCCAAAGGAATATCCTAAAATAAAAATAAACCTAAGCTAAGTAAAGATTAAATATTCTAACATATATACCTTTACTAAGCCACTTGAAGATGAGTCAGCAACTTCATTCTATGACTCTGATGACTCAGATAGGAGCTCTATTTATAACAACAACTATTCAACAACACATTATGACTACTTTGTCATGAATGATGCGATACTGTCTGCTAATCCTGTTATTGTTATACCATGGTATGTAGTCCAGTTTGAAGTAGGTGATGCCGCTAGAAGTAGGTCGATTGAGTTGGGTCCAATAAATACTAACATGAATTTTGATAATCGTGTTGTAACTCTTCCTGATCTCGAGACACATACGCAAGGTAGTCTTCTGGAACTCGACTGATCTGTCTGAAGCCATGATGATAGTACCGTGAACTTCCTTGAGCCTGTTCCAATCTTATCCTTAATGCATCCAGAAATGATTGATTGCACTCTTTATAACCAACCTTTGAATGTACCTACTTTTGCCAATGACTATACATTAGCCTACTATCTCAATGCAGTTGAACCCATGTACTCTTCCACCAGTGAATAAAATGAAAACATGATTGAAGCGGATATCAAGTATCTTAGTCATGAAAACAAGAAAAATAAAAAATAAAAGATCTGATGGTGAAAACCACATTGTAGCGGTGTCAGAATCTAAAAAAGAGAAAATAAAGGATGTACCTAAAGGTGAAAACCTCTTTGAGGTGCTTGAAGGTGAGATGCTTGATATATTGCCAAGTCACTTCTAGGAGAGATCTTCCATATTGATCGAGCCAAATCAGCTAGTGAACATTGGGAGTCAAGAGATACCACACATCATTCATTTAGCTCAATCACTATAGGCAAAAGAGTTAAAAGATTTCAGCAACCTTTTTTTAGAAAAGAAGATCAACTTTGCATGGACATACTCAAATATGCCAGGACTAGATCCTAATCTCATCATGCACCACCTCTCTATTACACCAGGAGTTAAACTAGTCAAGCAAAAACTCCGTAAGATGCATCCTCATGTGGCACTGCTAGTCAAGGCTGAACTAGAGATGTTGCTAAAATCTGGATTGATCAGAGCTATAGACTACGAAGAATGGATATCAAATATAGTACCTGTATCAAAAGTGGACAAATCTATTAGAGTTTGCACAAACTTCAGGGATCTCAACAAGGCATGTCTGAAAGATGATTTTCCATTGCCCAACATTGACATGATAGTAACTATGATTGCTGGATATGAGATGTATTCATTAATGGATGGATTCTCTGGTTACAATTAGATCAAGATAGCACCTGAAGATTAAGAAAAGACAACTTTCACATGTGCATGGGGAATCTTCTGCTGGAATGTTATGCCATTTGGTCTAAAGAGCGCAGGAGCAACTTACCAAAGAGTAGTAACCACTATCTTCCATGATATGATGCATAATAACATGGAAGATTATGTTGATGACACCCTAGTAAAGACTATGAAGAGAGCTACGCATATTCAAGAGCTAGGCCTCATACTAGATAGAATGGAAAGATTCAAGCCCCAATTAAATCCTAAAAAGTGTGCATTTGGAGTAACATCAGGAAAATTGCTTGGTTACATAATTTCAAAAAAAGGAATTGAGGTTGACCCTAAAAAGGTCCAAGCTATAATGGAAATGCCTCCACCCAAGAATGTTAGTCAGATGAGAAGTTTACAAGGCCGTCTTCAGTCAATAAGGCATTTTATATCTCAGCTAGCAGACAAAGCTCAACCCTTCACGAAGGTATTAAGGAAAGGGATTCAATACAACTCGGATAAAGATTGTGAACGACATTTACAAAAAATCAAAGAATATCTTTCTAATCCACCCATATTAATGACATCGATTCAAGGTAAGCCACTGATCCTATACATATCAACTACATATACTTCACTGGGGGCACTTCTGGCACAACAGGATGACAATAAAAAGGAACGAGCTATCTATTACATCAGTAAAACATTGGTGTCATATGAAATGAACTACAATATAATAGAGAAAGCATGCTTAGCATTGGTCTTTGCATCAAAAAATTTAAGGCACTATATGTTAGCACACTCTATTAAGCTGGTAGCTAAGATTGATCCACTCAAATATCTTTTTAGTAAAGTAACACTTACAGGAAGACTAGCCAAATGGGTCATGGTCCTTACAGAATTTGATATTGAATACATGGAACATAAAGCTGTCAAAGGATAGGTTATTGCAAACCAACTTGCTGAGGCTCCACTTGAAGACAATCAACCTCTGCATATAGAATTCCCAGATGAATCAATCATGCACCTTACTAAACAATCATGGAAGATGTTCCTTGATGGGTCTTTCACTCAACATGGTTCTGGTGCTGGGATACTTTTTATTGCTCCCCAAAAATACTCAATTCCAAAATCTTACAAGATTCTCTTCCCTTGCACAAACAACATTGCCAAATATGAAGCTTTGGTAAATGGGATCAAGTTGGCCATCTAGTGGAAGATCGTTGAATTACACATCTATGGAGATTTGGAACTCATCATCAACCAAATCAATGACCTATATCAGACAAGAGATGAGAAACTGATGCCTTATAAGAGGATGGTGGATGATCTCAAGAAATACTTTACCTCCGTATCATTTCAGTAGATCCCCAAAACAACAAATAGAGCAGCGGATGCAATGGCCACTTTGGCATTTATACAATAGCTACAAGAGTCTAATTTTTGCTTTGAATTCCTTGTGGAAGAGTTACATTACCCTGCCTATGATTCTCCCAAGTCCCAGGTAGTCTGTTCTATTATTGGACATGACTCATCTCGTTATAGCCACATTTACTCTTACCTGTGTGACCAAGTTGTCCCTGCTGATCTTTCCCGCAATAAAAAAAGGAACCTAATCTGAAATGCGTTACGGTATGTCATCATTGCTAACAACCTATTCAGGTGAGGTTTAGATAATACTTTTCTTAGATGTTTATAAACCGAGGAGTCCTAACGTGCATTATCTGAGCTTCATGAAGGTGTTTGTGGATCCCATTCGAACGGTCTAATTTTAGCATGAAAACTACTAAGGGCTGGCTACTACTGGCCAGACATGGAGAAAGAAGCTATAAAATTTTCTAAAACCTGTGAAAAGTGTCAGTTGCATGGGCACCTTATGCATGCTCCCGTAAGGGATCTCATACCCTTTGTGACATACTGGCCCTTCCAACAATGGGCATTTGATCTGATTGGCCAAATATATCCGGCATCATCTAATGGACACAAATTTATTATCACTGCCACTGAGTACTTCACTAAGTGGGTAGAAGCGGTTTCGCTCATCAAAGCAACCGACAAACAAGTAGCTCTCTTTATTCTTAATTATATCATCTGTAGGTATGGTATACCTTCATCCATTATAACTGACAATGGAGGACAATTCAAGAACAAAGATCTAGATGAACTCTGTGAGAAATTTAAAATCAAACAACACTAGTCCTCAGTATATTACCCTCAAGGTAATGGACAAGCAGAAGCATCTAACAAAAACCTATTGACTATCTTGCACAAAACAGTGAACAAATTTGGGAAGGATTGGCATTTGCAGCTCAATCCTGCACTATGGGCTTATAGAACAAGTATCAGAACACCTACTGGGGCTACACCTTTCTCTTTGGTGTATGGGTCCGAAGTTGTATTACCTATTGAAGTAGAAATACCATCTCTAAGAGTTTCCTTGCAAGGTCTTGTTACTGATGAAGACTATAGAATATCTAGATTGCAAGAGCTCGAATTGCTAGATGAGCGTCGGCAAGTGGCGTTTGATCATCTCAGAGTGTATCAAAAGAGAATGTCCAGAGGATATAACAAAAATGTTTGACACCGAGAATTTCAGGTTGGTGACTTAGTTCTAAGAGAAAATCCTAAAAATCAACAGTTTCGAGACAACAAAGGGAAGTTCGAACCCAATTGGCTGGGTCCCTATATCGTTACTGCAACTTTTGGCTCTGGTGCTTATCAACTCTCAACATCGAAAGGAGAATAGATCCGCATACCGATCAACACCATCCATCTGAAGAAATTCTTCACCTAAATATTCTCTGCTCCAGCAGCTTATACAGTGGGAAAGTCCTGAAAAAAATCAGAAAAAGTCCTAAAGAAATCATAAAAATCAGAAAAAGTCCTGAAGAAATTCAAAAAAAAAAGAGAAAAAGAAAAACAGAAAAAAAGGAAAAAAGAGAGAAAATGCCTTGGTGAAAACCTAGTAAACAGGCACCTCGGTAAAAAAAATAAAAAAATGAATCTTTGCCAAGCAGGTGAAAACCTGGTAAACAGGCGCCTCTTGTACTCAAGTGCTCCATCTATCAACGCAACGTTGGCATTCCCGCTTTCATGCATCTTTTCTTTTGTTTATACATATTTCAGTCACTTTTGTGACATCCTAGTTCATCGGAACCCTCATGGCTTGAAACCGATCATTGTCATAGTCTTAGGATCATCGACAAGAGCACATTACATGTCCTAAGCAGTGTCAACCAAGTCAATCTTATGTCAGTGAAACCTGGTCATCCACTCCGAGTCAGTTACCTGTCTCCTGACTACTGAAGAGTTTTATCACTAAGTTAACAAGCAAAACAACATAACGAAAAACAATCACTAAACAGTTTGAGTTGTGCATGGAAATTTTCTTTGTGAGTTGTCTTTTATATTAGTTTTCAATTATTATCCCTCTGAGTAACTCGAGGAAGTCTATCATGACTAAGAGGAGCAAGGATTGGGGGCATAATATTTTCTTGTTTTCTGCTTGTAGGAATGATCCCAATGATCTCAAAACATCTAAATTAGTTGGGTGTCTATGATAAGAGCCTTCACATCACAGTGTAATCACCTCACATACCTCGACTCCACTTATTTGAATGCTACAAGGAGGTTCCCATCATTCCTTTGTTCGTTTTGAGGGAATTTCTTTATCATGCAATCCGAATCCCTGTGAAATCTGTCCAAGGATATGAACGAAAAAAGGGTCATTGTGGACAAGATCATTAATATTGCACATGAAAAGAAAGGAACTCTACTCTGCCTGCTATAATTGTAAAACACTCAATGATGACAATTAAGCTTTTCAAAATCCAGTGACTAGGTTTAGGTTGCATCTCGTTTTGCATCTCATTTTGCATTTCATTTTGCATTTCATTTTGCATTTCATTTTGCATCTCATGAATTTAGAGTGATTTTGGTATGGTAACAATGCTTTCTCTATCTTCTGAATGAGAGTTGGAGTATCATCATTTCTTCGCTAAGTGGTCTCTTTTCATCATTTCTCCGATCGAGTACTTGTATTTTTGAGATGTTAGCTGCATACATAAACATTTAATATAGATTCATACATTTCACTATCACTCATCTGCATTCATCTTATTGCATATAAAAATAAAAATAAAAATTGCATTACTCATTACTCATTTGCATTATCATTTATTTGCATATGAAAAGAAACAAAAATAGACATTCATATTCCATTTGCATTCATACATTCATGCTGAAAAGAAATGCATACATATAGAATAAAGCATATAAAAGACATATCTTAAGCGAATCAACACAAGTACAATAAAGTCAAATCGGATCTCATATATATATATATATATCATGTCACATCTAAAGGTACAAAATCTTGTCAAATGACATATACAAACTCCCATCGGATCAAGAATCATATAGGCTACAAAAAATGGGTGTGTCTAGAAAACAAAAAATATCCGAGATACAAAAAGAAATAATCTAGCTTGTACCCTCTCCCTCATCGCCTGGTGGAGGAGAAGGAGCCTGATGCCCGGGATCCTGATGAGGTGCCCGCACTCCCTCTAATTGTACCATATACTGCGAGTAGGGTATCAACTCCTACGCGATAGGAACTATGACACTATATGCTGCCACATAATAAGCTGCCCTACTACTCTGGAGAAGGACCTCCTGTCGTCAAGCCTCTATCTCTGCTCTTGACTTTGCTCTCAATGATGTGAGTGGGTGGTCCCGCTCGGCCCTCACCTCGGCAAGCTGACGATCCCGCTTGACCCTCACCTTGGCAAGCTATCGGTCTCACTCTGCTAGCTGAGTCTAAGCCACTGTCAACTATGACTGCACCTCTGCAAGACGTGCCCTCGTCGATCGCCCTACGTCAGTCCCCTGCTCTCTCATAGGCTCTCCACCTGTGGCTCCACCCTGCTCATCTCGCTGCTGTCGGACCTATCTCAGAGCTATTTGCTCCTCCTTAGTCCCACCCAATCTCACTCCTACATGCTCGAGGGATCTGCCCTCACCCCGCTGTTGTCCACCCTCAGTTGGAACCCTACTGCTGCTAGCACTAGGATCACCACCTATCTGCCTCGGAGCCTCGACTCTCTGTCCCTATCCCTACTTGTGGCCTTGTCCTTGTCCCTATGCTGGTGTAGGGACATCATCCTCAACATCCTCAATATGAGGAGCCTGCTCACCCAGATCTATTAATCGAGGGAATGGATGTTGCTGAAAATAATCTCTATACTGGGGCAATACCCCCGCATCTGCTACATTGTCCATATAATCCCACCTCAGGCGGTGTAAACCAGTCAGCTCCTGCATCGCCAAAGCATAAGACAATCGTGGAGACCATCCCTGTCTCTCCTCATTGATGTAATGCACATATGCTGTTGTAGACACCCAAAATTGTCCAGTCTAATTAAATAAATATTTTATTTAATTACTTTAGCCTAATTCTTCTATTAATTAAATAAATATTTATTTATTTAATTAATTCATTTATCCTCTTCTAGCCTTATTTCTCATTTAAATAAATACATTTATTTATTTAAATTATCCTTTTCCTAAATTAAATAAATATCTTATTTATTTAATTATCCCACTTCTTCTATTAATTAAATAAATCTTTATTTATTTAATTAATTCATTAACCTTTTCTACCCATGACACATGTCATAAATCTCTTAATTCATACACTACCTACCCCTTTCATTATTTTATTATTTCTTTTACCTACCCTCTAATCATAGCCGACCTCCTTTACACCTCTCAATCTTATCCCTCCATTTCATTTAGTGTCTTCTATATAAGGAGATACTTCCTTCATTATCAACCCTGGCTAATCAATTTATGCACTTGACTACACTACGCTTTCGACATATACGATCCTACTTGCAACCACATTCCATTCTTTGTTGAGCTCTTGTGCACACATAAAATCTGAGAGCAAATATATCAAGCAAGATCAATGGAGATAGGAAGAATGGAGATTCAAACCCTATTGGACATGTGATGGTATAATCTTTGTGATTTCATTTGATTTGGATTGTCTTAGGTAATCTTCATATGTTATGGTGGATCTTTGTTGTTGTTAGGCTAGGGTTTTGTGGTTGAATTCATTTAGCCTTTCAATATCATTATTATTGTTATCCATTTTCACCATATACAATTTGGCACGCCCAGTGGGACTCTTGTCCCTTTTTGCATTTAACATCCTTGTTGCAGATTTTGTATTTTGAAGTTGCAGATCTGACGTTTTCAACAGCATTTTGATATTCTCGCATCTGCGTACTTTTGGATCGCGTTTTTGATTTTCTGGCATGTCTGCGACATTTGGAATCGCGTCTGTGTTATCGGCAGTATTTTATTTTTGCAGGTTCCAGAAATCGCATTTGAGTTCCTCAGTCACGTCTGCGGTGTTTTTATCCATGTCTGTATCTAGAGGTCGCATCTACGTTCTGGAGCTGCGTCTGTGTCTCACAGAACCGCGTCTGCATCACGAAGTTGCGTCTGTGTCAAGGGTAATCGCGTTTGTGTGCATCGATTTCAAATTTTGAGTTATTGATTTAGTTTTGGGTTTTTGCATTTAGGGTTTCAGATCTAGTTTATTTTGAGCTAACATTTTCAGATCTAACGAAATTGGTGCAGCTTGTCTTGAAAGCAAAATCGTTTGGTTGAAGGCCCCTATTTTCACAAAGTCTTTTGGATCTAAAATTTACCTAACTTGTGTGCTTGTAGGAATGGGTGATTATTTCAAACAATCCAAACTATTAACAACTCTTTGTTGCAGGTCCTTGGCAAGGGTTTTTGGATTTTTATTATGTGCCTTGTTTTCATAGACTAGCAAACACTTCAATTGGTGCACTAAAATTGAATCATTGTCTTTTGTGTCTTGAGCAATAAGCTCTTTTTGTTTAATCTTTAAAGGGTCTGTCTTCCCATGTGGTCATTAAGACTACTAGTGAGAAGAGAACGACCCAAGTGGTAGCGAGGAAAACCCACCTCTTCCAAACCACTATAAACAACTGTATTCATGGTGAAAACTATGGATACCACGTGCTGATTAGTTCATACTGACACTATGTCTCCCCATAAACCCGTTTGATCAAATTTATTTGATCATTTGTAGGGCATAACCCCTACTGGCTGGGAGCCTTTTGTATTTACAGAGCTGAAAGTGCCACATGTATGGCCACACGAGCGGATGCCCTTACTAGCACCTTTTTGTTTTAGAGGCCCAAATCCTTCTAGTTGTTGGGGCAGGAGGTTGGACCTCTGGTAGCGGCCCACCCACATACGGTTCTTAGTAGAGATACAAAGTTCGCCACGGGGAGTTTTCGTGGGGACTGATGCTTGGATGACCTGAAAAGTGAGTGCTGAGGGTGGAGCCAGTGAGGTCAAGCATCTAAGTATCTGCTTTGAATAGAGTAGCCTCGGGGGTAAAACCCCATGTGGGATCAACAACTATTGTCTTGGCCAGCCATAAGAATTGTGCTTGACTTATTTTAAACATTCAAACATTCAAGACCAAACAACAAAACATCGTGTCTTTTGTGTCTTCAAATGTATGCAAAACATTTTTACATCAAACAACACACTTTTCTTGGAGTCATTTTGAGTCTAGACACTTACAAACATTGGGTCTTCATCAACATTGTGTCCTCTTGTCACGAAAAATAGTCAAACAGTCAGATTTGGTCACAACAAAAATGACTTCACAAATTGGAAAAAATTGCACAAATTTTGTAGAAACGCGTCTGTGTCTGACATAATAGCGTCTGTGTTGTGTAACCACATCTGTGAAGGGCAGAAACGCGTCTGTGTTTCCAGAATCAACAATGCATTTTACAAAAATATCAGAAGCGCGTTTGTGTTAAACAGAACCACGTCTGTGTCACGAAATCGTGTCTATGAAGTATACAGACACGTCTGCATTCAGAATTGGAAAATTTTTACAGTCCAGCAAATAAAAGAAATCAGTTTCGGAATTCTTGAGCTTCCTAGGTCATTTCTCCAGGGTTCATCTAGCATTCAACCTATCTTTGGGTCTCACACAGTCCATCATTGCTTCACACCTCACATTACATTCACATTTGTCTAAACTTGAGTCAAAAGGTCACTTGCTTGTCCTCATCATACTTTGTCAACATACTACATACAACAACACTTTGCTAAGTGGTCCCTCATCAAGGTCTATCACCTTTGGGTCTCATTTGGTCTTACTTAGAGTCAAGGTCAACTTACCTCATCAAGAGAAACTATCCTCTCTTTGGAAGTCACACCTACTCTACTACATACATACTTGGTCTTACACTTTGGACATTGCAAGTACACCTCAGATTCATTTACATTCCATCCAACTCTTAGTCTTCCATACTTTTTCCATTTTCATCTAGTCTCACACATCTCGATCAATACCTAGTTCATGGTTGAAACCCATCTTCAAAAATCTAGGAGAGAAACTAAAGAGGCTCAAGAGTCCGCCTCTATTTCAATTCTGATCATACTACATTACCTGACATGGATGCCTATAGAAACATTCCAAATGTTGAGAACATGGACACTACAAACAACAATGCTACACATAATGACAATATGGACAACTTTTCTGTACATTCAGCAGATGTGGAAGAATCCATTATGAATCCCCATTTCAATCGATTGGTTGAGGAAATAATGAGGAGGGATAGACAATACTTCTTACAAATGATGGCACAAAGTGGAGCCAAGATACGTCATGATTTTGACATGTCTCAAATAATGGAAAATTGACTTGTGCAACAAACTCACTCAAACATGGATCAAAGAAGGCCTAATAGTGGAGGAAATAGAGGACCACATATGGTACTTGAATCACCATCATCTTTGTTTCAAAAACCAAAGGTCCCATACACACATGGTCAAGCATATGATACTCACCTTTGTAAACCATTATGGAAGTCTTATGCAGAAAAATATGCTCAATCACATACCAATGGTAAGGATCAACCACCAAAGGAATTGGATACTCAAAGGCATGCTCAAAATTTGGACACAAGGAAACCCCGCGTCAAATTTGGGGGCAACACATTAGAACATGACATGCCTGTAGAGTATGGTATACATGGACAAAATAGATATTTCATTCCTCAACATGAATCTATACCAAGTGGTCCATATATGCAGCATCACTATAGACCTCCTCCATATGAACATGTGTATGATCAATATCATCCATATATGCAACATGCTTCTCCTCCAATTGGTGCCTCAAGCACGGGGTATGGTCCAAGAAGTTGATCTCCACCTAAGAACAATTTGGAGCAACAAATTAGGGACTTACAAAAGAAAATGGATGACATAAATACACCGAAGCCAACATACACAATGAGAGACATATGTCCTTATCCATTTGACAAGAGCATTCCAATGCCTCCTTTTCCTACACACTTTGTGATGCCTAAATTTGATAAGTATAGAGGAAAAGGGGATCCTAAGGCACACATAAGACTATTTTTCACAGCTTGCATTGAGGTAGCAGCAGAAGAGACATATTTGATGAGATTATTCCCACAAAGCTTAGGTGATCAGGCTATGGAATGGTTCTCCCAACTCCCACCTAGTATTAAGTCATGGGGTGATCTAGCAGAGGCATTTATTTAACATTTCTCCTACAACATAGAGACAAACATATCAGTAACTACTTTGTGCAACACTAAGCAAAGGGATGGAGAATCTTTTGCATCATTTTTACAAAGATGGAGAAATCTAGCCAGCAGATGCTCTTGTGAAATTTCACAAAAACAAATGGTAGAGATGTTCAACCAGAATGTTAACAAAGACATTTGCTATGATCTAAGGAAAGCTTGTTTGTCCACCTTCAAGGATGTCATTGAAAAAGGCTTAGCAATAGAGAAGGTCCTAATTGAACAAGGAGTCATTAAGATATTCAAAAAAAACAAAGATGACTTTAAGGGAAAAGACAAGCCGAGATTTTGGAATAGAAACAAGAACACAGTCAATGATGGTGTTGTTGATGCCAACATAGTGTGACCCAAATTCATTTTTTCTGGATTAAGTTCTACAAACAATTAGGTGAATACTCAAACAACTTCTAAATCATGAAGGAAGTATACCCCATTGGGAGAACCACTTGAGTCAGTTTTCAAAAAGCTAGTGGCAAACAAGGTAATCACAGTTCCAGATTTTCCTCCATATGAACCGAAGGTTAAACCAAATTGGTGGAATGATGATGAATATTGTGAATTTCATAAGAGCAAGGGACATAAAACAGGAAATTGTCATCGACTAAAGAACATCATACAAGATCTCATTGATAGAGGTGACATTGAGATTGATGGACACTCATCCAATCAAGAACATGAGATGTTTAAGGAACCATTCCCAAAACATGACAAGGGAAAAGCTAAAGCCACAGATGACCAAACCAACTATACCAGAGCAACCTATAACTATGATTCAACCATCAATCACATCTCGATGGATAATTATGTCTCTACCATTATCATCAAGGACAAAAACCCTGAGAATTCTACCCAGAGACCCAAGATTGTCCTAAAAGGTGTTGGATCTTCTTCCGAACCTACCTCTGAATGTCATGTTACAACTCATCGAGGTAAATTCACTTTGCAAGGTGCTCCAACCCAAAACACCACTTCCTCATCAATCAAACCTGAGTATGACCTTGTAGAATAGTTAGGGAAGACACCCACGCTCATCTCCATCCTTGAAGTTTTGCGCATATCCCCCACACATAAAGCTATTCTTGACAAAACCTTGAGAGACACTGCCATTCCTACTAATCTGAATGTGGACCAGTTTCAAGCCATGGTGGGATACCTTTCCATTCCACACTCTCTTACATTCACAGAAGCCAATGACGCCTCCATAAGTCAGCCACATAATGCACCATTACACATTGAGGCCTTCATACACAAACATTGAATAAAATGAGTCCTAATAGATGGAGGAGCAGGTCTAAACATTTGTACATTGAGCACTATTAAACAATTGGGATATTCTGACAAAGCTGTGAATTCTACAAATCAAGTCACCATCAAGGCATATGATGATGAAGAGCGTTTGTCCAATGTCACAGTCACCTTACCTCTTAGAGTTGAGCCAGTTACGAAGGATGTGGTTTGTCAAGTTTTGGATCTAGATCTCACTTATAACATATTGCTAGGACATCCTTGGATTTATGAAATGAGGGCAGTCCCATCCACATATCACCAATGCATTAAGTTTCCTCACAATGGAGTGGAAGTAATAGTTAATGGTGATCCTAATCCATTCATATACTGCAATAATCTTAGATCAAAAACTGAGACCATCATTCCCAGTAATCGTGAAGTTGTTCCTTCTTCGGCATACATTCATCTTGAGTCATTAAAACCTTCGACATCAAAATAAGGTGAGCTTAAAGGCAAATTTCAGGACAAAGGCATGGGGGAATACACTTTAAATCAGACCATGTACTTATGACAAGTCATGAGCTCACCAAAAGAATATGGAAGACCACATCCTAATAAGCAAGTATCCATCATTGTACTTAAATGGAACCCTACTACCTTTCAAAGATGGGGTGAATTGGAAGAGGAGGACTTATACAAAATGCTTTACAAAGATCTTGAAAATGATACACAAGATCACATCAGTCTACCATGGGAGAAATATGGCAAAGGTTTCAAGATCCTACAAAAACTTGGGTATGATGGAAAAAGCTCTCTGGGGTTACAAAAAGAAGGCATCATTGAACCTTTACAACCTGAATTGACTTTCAAAAAGGAATGCTCGAAAGGACTTGGTTTTTTGACTTCCAAGGTCCACACTCAAAGGACAGAAGAAGCCTTACAAATCAAAGCTGCCAAAATTCAACAAGATGATCGCTATTCCATAGACTCCAACGAATGGGAATGGGGTTCAGACAAGTCTTCCAGTGACTACGAGCTCACCGAGATATTCAGAGAACTAGATGAACCCACAGAAGAAGAGGAATTTTATAAAAGATTCAAAGTTGGTCAAGAAACAACCCATGAGGATTCCACACAGTCCTTGTCTCAAGGTCCTAGGTTGAAATCACATAGGATGAGAACACATGTCCCAGAATGCGCTACTAGTGATGATAATTTGGATTCGTTCATGATCGAGACTGATGAGGAGATTGCCATTGATGACCTCGATAATTTCCTTGACATACCCGAATATAACTGCATCTTCAATCTTAGCCCCGCTAACCTCGAAGACATTAACGGCCTTCCCCTTGTTCACCACCAACTCATTGACTGGGATCATGAAGGACCTGCACAGTTTGACACATTCCAAAATGATGAAGCTTTTATTGACTATCTAGGCATATGAGATGATCTTCCCCCTGGGGACCATAAATTGGGATACACTATAGAACTCAATAGCGTGGCATATTTTGGTGGGGGTGTCGGACCTTCCAGTCGCAAAAATGTGAAAATAAGAACAAACCAAGGGTCTTATGGCGAAAACCACACTGTGGCGCTGTCTGAACCCAAAAAAGTAAAAAGAAAGGACATATCTGAGGGTGAAAGCCTCTCTGAGGCACCCGAAGATGGAAGGCTCGACAGTCTCCCAACATCATATGAGGAAAAGTCATCCATGCTGGTAGAGGAGACTATCAGAACAAACATTGGTACAGAAGAGGTTCCACACAACATATTCCTGGCTCAATCGTTGATAGAGTCAGAAAGGTCCAAATTCATAAGTTTCTTCAAAGAATGACAAATCATCTTTGCATGGTCATACGCTGATATGCTTGGATTAGATCTGGATTTGGTAATGCATCATTTGACAGTTAAACCAGGGGCAAAACCAGTGAAACAGAAATTAAGAAAGATGCATCCACAAGTCGCATTACTAGTCAAAGCAGAACTTGAGAAATTATTGGATGTCGGATTCATACGCCCAATTGATTATCCTAAATGGATCTCCAACTTAGTGCCTGTCAGTAAAGTAGATCGCAACATCAGAATATGTACAGCTTTCAGAGACATCAACAAAGCTTGTCCAAACGATGACTTCCCATTACCAAATATTGACTTGATTGTTGATCTCACAACAAATCATGAAATGTTATCGTTGATGGATAGATTCTCTGGTTATAATCAAATAAAGATCGTGCCTGAGGATCAACACAAAACATCATTCACTTGTCCTTGGGGAACTTTCTGCTGGAATGTCATGCCCTTCGGGCTAAAGAATGCAGGTGCTACATATCAAAGAGCTGTGACTACTATCTTTCATGATCTCATGCACGTAACCATGGAAGATAATGTCGACGACCTCTTGGGCAAATCAATAGATAGAAATACACATTTGGACATACTTTCAGTCATCTTTGATCGGTTGGAAAAATACAAAGTAAGATTAAACCCCAAGAAATGTGTTTTTGGAGTAACCTCCGAGAAGCTCCTAGGATTCATTGTATCCAAAAGAGGAATCGAAGCTGATCCAGCAAAAGTCAAGGCCATCTTGGAGATGCAACCACCAAGAAATATTAGTCAACTTTGGTCTTTACAAGGCCGACTCCAGTCCATATGAAGATTCATATCGGAACTTGCAGATAAGTGTAATCCTTTTCAACACTTGCTACATAAGAACATCAAATTCAAATGGGATGATGATTGTCAATAGGCTTTCTAGACACTCAAAGATTATCTTCTGAATCCACCATTTTTGATGCCACCAGTTCCAGATCAGCCTCTGTTACTATACATATCAGCTACTCCAACAGCACTGGGGGCACTCTTAGCACAACAAATTGCTGAGGGAAAAGAAAAAGCGGTATACTATATTAGTCGTACATTGGTGGGATATGAGCTAAAATACACACCAATTGAGCGTGCATGTCTCGCCATGGTCTTTGCTTCACAGAAATTATGACATTACATGCTCACTTATAAGACTAAGCTGGTTGCAAGAATTGATCCGTTGAAATACCTTCTTAATAAAGCGACACTTACTGGGCGACTAGCCAAATGGGTAATGATCCTGAGTGAATTTGACATCGAGTATGTGGACAGAAAAGCAATAAAAGGACAAGCCATCGCAGATCAATTAGCAGATGCCCCCATGATAGATGATGTTCCTCTAAGTTCATAATTTCCAGATGAATCCATTTTAACAATGTCACATGCAAATCCATGGCAACTGTACTTTGATGGCTCATACACACAGCATGGGGCAGGAGCTGGCATCCTCTTTATAACTCCTTAAGGGGATTCTATATCAAAATCATACCGCTTATCATTTCCTTGCACTAACAATATAGCAAAATATGAGGCATTAACAACTGGATTACGGATTGCAGTTCAGTGGAAGATCCAGGAACTTCGTGTTTTTTGGGACTCTCAACTGGTAATCCATCAAGTAACTGATGATTACCAAACAAAAGATGAAAAATTAATGCCTTACAAACAAATGGTGGATGAGTTGAAACAACACTTTACCAAGATAGATTTTGAGCAGATACCAAGAGAGCAGGATTGCACCATAGATGCCATGGCTACAATTGCTTCACTGATCGATCTACCTCCAAATGAGACTCACTATGAGTTCTTGGTGGATAACCTTTTGGTTCCTTCATATGAAATCATTCCTACTGAGATGATATGTGTTGTTGGTCCTGAGTCCCAGTTATATGGTTCCATTTTCACATACCTTCGTGACAATACCCTACCTCTTGATCTATCAAATAACCAACGTCACACTTTCATTCGCCAATCCTCTCGATATGTCATTTTAGCTGATATCCTATACTGGCGAGGTCTAGATGGCACTCTTCTTAGATGTTTAGAAAGTGACGAAGCTTAGATTGCGTTACGTGAAGTACATGAATGGATATGTGGTCCACATGCTAGTGGTCCTACCTTGGCCAAGAAGCTCATCAGGACTGGATATTACTGGCCCAATATGGAAAAAGACTTATATCAATTTGTCAAGAAGTGTAAGCAATGTCAAATTCATGGAGACCTCATACATGCGCCAGCACAAGAACTTCAACCAATTGCATCTCCTTGGCCCTTTTGTCAGTGGGGACTCGATCTCATAGGAAAGATTCACCCTCCTTCTTCCAATGGTCATAAATTCATTATCACTGCCACATAGTATTTCACAAAATGGATTGAAGCCATGCCTCTCACACAAGTCACTGGAAAACAGATTGCTACGTTCATCCTCAACTCTATGACCGCTTCCATATTTCACATCGTTTCTCCACGCCATATTATCCCCAAGGTAATGGTCAAGCTGAGGTGTCTAATAAGACAATCCTTAAAATCCTAAAAAAGACAGTCGATGACGCTGGCTGTAATTGGCATATCCAACTTAATCCTGCACTTTGGGCATATCGCACAAGTGTCTGCACACCTACAGGAGCTACACCCTATTCACTTGTCTACGGTGCTAAAGCCATCTTGCCTATTGAGGTTGAGCTACCCTCTTTACGAGTCTCTTTGCAAAACATCATCAGTGATGAAGACTATAGGGTCTCTCACTTACAAGAGCTTAAACTACTGGATGAACGAAGACAAACTGCTTTTAATCATCTCAAGGCTTATCAACAACGAATGAGTCACAGCTACAATCACAAGGTCAAGCCTCACACATTTGAGGTAGGTGATTTGGTTCTCAGAGAAAACCCCCAAAATCAGGAAGACAGAGAGAAGAAGGGCAAGTTTGAACCAAATTGGCTTGGTCCTTACATCATCGTAGCAGTATATGGATCTGGTGCATATCAGCTCTCAACTACAGAAGGTGAACCTTTGGAGGATCCTATCAACAACATGCACCTTCGCAGGTTCTACACATAACTCTTTGGAATATCCTAATTCAATAATACAAAAAAAATCGTTACTTGGTGAAAACCTGACAAATAGGCGCCTTGTGACACAAAAAAAATAGAAAACATTGAAAAAATCGAAAAAAGTAAAGAGAAATAATTTCGTCCAACGGTGAAAACCACTTCGATGGTGCCCTGGGCAAGTACCATGGTGAAAACTGGGTCACCAGCGCCATGCACAGAGACATTGCTCCTCCCTCCTTTAGGATTCACTTTCATCACTTCACTTTGCATACACTCACAACCTATTCATCCACAATAAACTTACCCATTCCCATCATGGCTTGTTATTTATCTATCCAAGATTGGTTAGCCATTCATAATAAATCTCCCTTTTCACCTCCCTTTCCATCCATAATAAATTAGATCCTATTTGTGGCTAAGACAAATCCTATGTCTAGTGATGGGTGTGGAACTGAGAACATCACATGTTTCAAGGAGTACAGTTTCTTCGAGCTTCCTTCAGTCTATCCACGCACAATCCGCAATAAAGCAACATTTGCATCACAGATTCGCAATAAAGTTTCATCTTCTCCGCAATAAAGTATCAATTTCATGGATTCAGTCAGTTTCAGATGAGACACAATAGCAACAATGGGCTTCAACAAAATCAAATCTTTCAACAGACTTAGACAACATATGGTTTAGTGCTATCTATCCTTTCTGTGAAAGTAAACATTGTGACCACAATCAAATAAGACTTATACAAGTGACAAGAGACACTAAACTTGAGGGCTATAGTGGATTTTGGTGTTGAGTGTTGGTTTTCTTTTGATTTTATCTTTTGGTGACATATCTTTTAGCTTTTCCGGGATGTCTTTGACTAGAGATTCTATCTCCAAGATGTCATTGACTAGAAAGGCGAGGATGGGGTATCATCACCTATTTGTATTTGCTGTTTGTGGATTGTCTCTTAGTAATGCTATGACTTGTCCAAGGATATGAGGACATTGTGAGTCTAGTGTGAACTGGGGCATTCCTTGTTTGTGACTGTCTTATCTCCATGCAAACAGGTACAATGACTTTCTGGGTCAAACATATGCCTCGATTGTCATAACCTACTTGCCATAATAAAGCTCAATGATGATAATGCACAAGAATCTCTTTCACTTTCATATCTTCTATCTTCCATCCCCCTTTCTTGATTGACTTCCATCGTCCTTCTCGAGTCTGCGTAGCCTGCTATCACATGTCTGAGTATAATGACACACCAAAAACATTTGCATTTCATGTAGTTGCACCTGCATTACCACACATAAGCATTTCATACATACATATAGATATCACTATTGCATCACATCCTGCACACAACACATGTTAGAATATTTATATTCTCATCATGTAAATAGTTATTTGCATTATCATATTCATCTGCATTACATACATTCACATTTGCATCATGCATACACATATAAAACATAAAAGAAAAGAATATATATATTGCATTGCATCATATACATATTTGCATGCATATCATAAGTATCACATAGAAACATACATCATGAAACATCTCATCACATAGGTACACATGCATATAGCTACCACAAAGATGAATCATCTCATATATTTATATAAAGTGTCATGATACAATGATGTCAAAATCATATGGCTACAATCACCCGAAGGTGTCTACATCATCATAACAAAATGATACAATACTGATACATAGGGAGCCCTCTATGGCTATGATGAACTCCCTCCCTCAGAGCTGCCTGGCCTCGACAGAATCTGAGCCCCCGAAGGACCCACCCCAGGATCATCCCTCCTGTCCCCTCTATCTGGTGGTGGTGGAGGACCCATAACCCCACCACTAGAAGCCTGTCTCCTCCGGCTCCCTCCCGTAGCTATCACTGTCTGCGATGGTCTATGGAAGCTCCTTGCCCGCTGATCAGCTGACACCGCACCATAATAGAGATCCCGCCAATAACCGATCTCCTCCCCTGCCCGCAGAACATAGGCATATCCAACCCCTGTGTCCTCTGCTGCCTGCCTCCCAGCTCTCAATGCTGTCTCAGCCTCTATGTAGTGCTGAATGGCCTGATCTCGCTCCCGCTCAGTATCTCTGAGCCACCTCCTGAGCCTATCCCTCTCTCTCTCCAACTCCTAGATCTTATCTGCCTATCCCTGGAAAATCTCCCTCAGCTCTGTCAGCTCATCCTCCTCTGCCTCAGCCCTCTATGGCTCTGCCTATGGCTCCCCCTGTACGGGTGCCTGCCCCTGTGCCTGTACTGGTGCCTATCCCTATATTTGTCCTTGTCCCTATACCTCCACCTATCTGGGACCCTGTGCTGCTGGCACCTGTAGTGGTAATCCACCGCGACCTCTCACCACCCGAGCTTGCCTGTCCTCTCCACCCTCCCTCTGCGGTGCCACCCTCCTCTCTCCAAATCCCCCCCTCCTCCTTCATTAGCCTCTACCTCCATCATCTCTGTCATCATCCCCATCCCCACTACCATCTCCATCTAGTAGCTCTCTTGGATCCGTCAGGCGTGGGAATGGATGCTCGGCCCAGTATGCTGTGTACTCGGCATCTTTTCTGGCATCCTCAATCTCTGGCCACATGTCCCAGGGTAGGGGCATCATCTCTACTAGCTGTGTCATAGCCCAATCATATGATAATAGGGGCCCAAACTGTGCCTGATCCCTGACAGTCCGTGCATACATGCCTGAACCCCGTGGCATCTGCAGAATCTTATCGAACTGCCTACCCACCCTATCCACTAGCTGCCTCTCCAGCACATAGGGCATCCGCCCAATCAGGTACCTGCTTCATAAGGTGTAGGGAAGCTCTACAACATCATCCTCCCACTACTCACATCCCTGGTATGGCCTCCATATGACCATGTCAATGTCATCAATCACTCGCCACCAGTGCTCTAACCTGCCAATCCGTTGCTGCAAGGTGATCATGTCGTACAAGTGTACAAAACTGCATCCATGACCTCTACCCCTGAAATGTATCAGTCTCGTCACTGGCAGATGCTCATAGGCCTACACCTGTAACAATGTCACCCGTAGCCCAATCCCACTGACCTGTCATACACGAACTGATGCAGCTCATAATACAGGTGTGCTAGCACACACAGTCCCCAAGCATATCTGGTGTGCTATGTCACCATTGTCTCCAGTGCACCTCCCCAGCCCATAGCCAACCCTCATGTCGCTCTATCAGGACACAAGAACCCACTGATCGCTCCTCCTATCACTATTGGCAGCGCCAATCCTGTAGCAGTCATGGTGTCCCAAGCCACATGTCCAACCCTCATCTCCAGTCCTGGGTCCTGGAACACTCATCTCAGGGCCTCCCTTTCTCCATCTCGATCGTAAGGAATCAGCTCCCCATCGATCGATATCCTGAAGATCCTGTATACTTCCTCTAGGGTGAGTGTCATCTCACCCATCAGCAAATGAAACGTGCAAGTCTTGGAGTGCCACCTCTTCGCCAGTGCAGTTAGCAGTCCCATGTTTGCCCGAAACTTAGGCACATACAGAATATGTCTCAATCCCATAGCCTCAATCACAGCTTGGTTCTCAGCTGTCAACTCAGGTCGCAACTTCTAAGTCGATGGGAATCTCTCCCATGACTCCAACATAGGCAAATACTTCTGCAGTCAAGCAAATCAATCATGTCAGTCATAGTGGCATTCACTGTTCATCACAAAATGCTACTTTTTATCTAAGTGCATATAGTACTCTATCCTAGTGACTCTCACTGTTCATCACAAAGTGTTGTTTCTATCCTAGTGACACTTGTATGCGGGAAAAGCGGATCGATAGAACTCAATATGTGAAAATATTCCAAAATACTTGTCCACACACACACACAGGACTTCTTGGTGCAAGCTATGGAGTAATGAAGTATTACTCAGCTTCCCAAGGTTGGTTCCATGGTTCTCTATCTTACAATGTCCCTCAAACCAATGTTTTTGCTCTCAGATTACTGAGCAAAATGGTTTAGGGATGGCAAATGCAAGAATGAGGGATGCTTTGATAGATTTTAGAATGAAATGCATCCTAAGCTATGCATGATTCTAGAAATGCAATAAACCAGATGATAAGATGACAAGGTTAGTATGAGTACTATCCTAAAATGATATATTTAGTCTATGATTGAGCTAAATGATAAAGAAAATATTCTAAAAATGTATATTTAGACTAATTCCTAGTTAAAGAGAGGCTAAAATGATGAGCATATATGAAATAAAAGCTTGAATGTATTTGAGCATAAGTATGATACTACAAACTTGGATTTTTTAAAATGGAGGAATGATAGGTCTATTTATAGCAAAAACAGGGCAATGGATGGTTAGGATTGAAAGAGTTGATCAAGGGTTGAGTTTGAAAGTTGGGGATCCATGTTTGCAATTTGCACCAATGAAATGGTGACAAGTGTCAACATAGGGTTGGGTTGAGAGAAGGGGTTGGAGGCATTAAAGGCCTGAGAAGACCTTAGGGTTATCTAGAGGGTAAGGGTCAAGTCTAAATTAAGATTACCCATTGGATTAATAGTTAATCCAAGGATAAACCTTTGTGCAAATGATTAAGAGATAATCATGGTCAAAGCATTAAATGCCTAATGAGACCCTTGGGTTGGATAAAGGTTGAGTTAAAAGAAATAATTTAACCATGTAAGAGGGTTTGAGTTAACCATTAATGGTTATGAAGACTTTGGGGATTTAAGTGGTTGAAGGTTTGAAGCCTTTAATGGTTATCAAAGACTTTGAGGAATTAAGTGGTTGAAGGTTGGAAGCCTTTAATGGTTATCAAAGACTTTGAGGAATTAAGTGGTTGAAGGTTGGAAGCCTTTAATGGTTATCAAAGACTTTGAGGGTTTGAGAAGTGACCTCCCCTTGCTTAGGGATGTGACAAAGTTTAGAAGATGGGTTAGGCTAATTAGTACCGATTAGAAGAGTCTAGAAGGGATTAGAAAGGGGTTTAGGAAAGCAAGTGCGAGATGTAGGATTTTGCAAGTGGATGGAGGGATAATAGGATTTAATTGAATTAAATGATTTAATTCAATTTGGTTGTAATTTGGGGAGATTAAATAAATTAGATTTATTTAATTTAGGATAAACTATTTAATTGAATTTGAATTTAATTAAAAGTGGATAGGGGGGATTTAATTGAATAAAATAATTTATTCATTAAATGGGTATAGTGAATTTAATTTAAATAAATTGAGTAATTTACTTAATTAAATAGAGGAATGTGGGTATTTTAATTAAATTGGATTTAATTAAATAGAGAAATGAACATAAAATATTCATTTAGGAATATGGTCATTTTTATATGTCTACATTTTGCCCCTCTTTGAAGTGACGTGTGTGCACATGTTATTTCAAAGAAAATGATGCCTTATCATGATTTATGATCAAATGCAATTTTTGTGTTGCTCTTTTGATTTACAAGTTGTGCCCCAGATTTGATTTGATGCATGATGCCCTAGATTCGATATTTTGATGGTGATGCCCCCTCGAGAGATGAATCAATTTTTTGAATTTTTTTGATTTGATTTGATGAGTTGCTTGGGTGTGTATGATTGCGTCGATGTAAAATGTGTGTAAAATGATTCATCTCCCGATAATGTACAACGTGTAAGGTATAGGGGAGACCGCGACCATATTACAGGTCCGTTTGGCTAACCCTAATTTCATTTTACTCCTATAAAAGGGGAAAATAGCTTTGATTTGATTCATTTGTGCCTTGTTGACTTTGGAGAAAGAGAATTTGGTCTACAGAGAAAATGCCTATTCCGTATTCCAGACACCATTTCGAGCGCGTTCGGAGGTACCGGAGACCTGCAGCATATGGACCACCAGTAAGTCAACGTTTTTGACCCCTTTTTGATTTTTTATTTGGTCATTTTTAGTCCTTTTTTAATTTTTAAAACTCGGTGTACCTTTTTAGTGCGTCAAAGTCGTAGATTAGCACATACGAACTTTTAAGTAGCGCATCAAGTCTATTTTAGGGGGTGCGTCCGAAATAAAATAGGGTAGCGCATAGACACAAAATAGCGCATGGCAATAGTCGGGTAGCGCGTAGGGTCAGCAAGTTAGCACGTAGGGTAGACCTAGCGCATAGGGGTCACAGGGGTTCACATGGGTAAGGGGGTTTAGCACGTAGGGCTAACCTAGCGCATAGGTTCAAATGGGTGGTGCCTGGGAGGTATAGATTAGCGCGTAGAGTTAGTCTAGCGCATAGGGTGGGTTAGGTGGCATATGGGGGGAAAGATTTAGCGTGTAGAGTTAGTCTAGTGCATATAGTAAACAGATTAGCATGTAGGAAAGACAGCCTAGCACGTGGGTGAGTTTTAGCGCATCTGGAGTCTATTTTAGCGCATCTGGAAAAGTTTTGCAAAATGATGTGCTTTGTAAATTTGTTGTGTCGTGCTGTCATGATTGTATGCATTTGTCCAATATGAGTGTTGATATAACTTGTTCTGATGTGCGATATTTCAAGTTATGTATTGATATGAATGTGGTGTTTTGATCAAAATATGATTGATTTGTGTACCGTGTTTCAAGTTCAATGTGTGAAGCCTGATTTGTGTTACAAGCTGATATGGGTTGGAAACTTGAGTTGTGTTACAAGCTGATATGGGTGGGAAACTTGAGTTGTTTTACAAGTTTATGTGATTGTGGAGACTTGAGTTGTGTTACAAGTTTTGATATGGTTTTTGATAACTTGAGTTGTGTTACAAGTTGATATGAAATGATAGGATTTTGAACTTGATGTAGATGGGCAAATTGTTTCATGTTGTTGATGTGAGTTTGATTTTGATATCTTTGTTTTGATGTGGAAAGTGATATTGGATTTGTTTTTCTTGTTGACAGAAGTGATTGGGTGTGGTGCAGTCGTGAGAGAGATTTTCGAGACCATGGACATTGATACCACGGTTGTTTCAGGCTGATCTGGACATTATTGAGACATGTGGGTTGACCTCTCTTTTGGATATGCCTCGGTTCACTATGAACCGAGGGCTACTGATAACACTGGCAGAGAGGTGGCATAGCGACACCAACACCTTTCATTTTGCTACTGGAGAGATGACAGTCACACCAGAGGACTATTTTAGGATCCTGCAGATTCCTGTAGTAGGTGCACTACTACCATATGAGCAGTTGGAGGAGGGTGGGACAGAGGCACTGTGCCGTATTTTCCACGAGGAGACAGTCTGTGGCTATGAGATCCTGTGGCAGGAGTTTTTGGACCTAGATTACACACCACTGCCATCTGTACTAGCAGGGTTCATTGGTGGATTCCTTTGTCCTGATCGCAGGTCAAAGGGATTCTCAGTGGGATGGGGGTTGGTATTGGAGGAGATGGTGACATAGGGCCGACGGTTTTCATGGGGATCAGCTATGCTGGCCCATCTATATAGGGGTCTACATGAGGTGGTATACCTTGGTTACAGTAGTTTGTCAGTTGGCATGACACTGTTACAGGTATGCTGTTGGGAGCACATTCTTGCGGTGAGGCCACTAGCAGACAGGGACAGGCCCGTGGGATGCGCATATGCGTACGGATACAGGGGTCTAGTTGTCCAGCGTAAGCTGGGAAAACTAGAGCATTGGAGGAGAGTGCTTGATGATATAGATACAGTCACCTGGCGATTGTATACAGGATGTGAGGTGTGGGCAGAGGATGGGCTGGAGATGCCCTTTGTTTTTATGACCAGATACTTGATCGGGAGGACCCCGTTTGTAATTGAGAGGTTTGTGGTGACCCAAGTTTTGAGGCAGTTTGGGCGCCAACAGGGTATTCCATAGGGAGCGTGCCTATATACACGGCGGTGGTAGGATGTAGCGGATTGGAGGCTGACCATTGATAGTGCAGTGGCAGTGGAGGAGTTTGTTGGGTTGGCCAGGCAGATATGGGATTATGCCCCTGAGTTGCAGGATGCGGGCATGACTGATGAGTTTGCCCGATTGTTTGCTACGCGGGCAGTGGCCAGGATATCTGATCCTGATGAGATGAGGCCAGCTTTTGATTCTGATGAGGAGGAGGGAGAGGGAGATGATGATGATGATGGAGAGGATGGAGGAGATGGACGAGGGAGAGGAGCTAGAGGGAGGCGGGGAGGTAGAGCTAGGAGAGTAGATAGGGGTGTGGAGAGAGCGGTGAGACAGGGGATGATAGATAGGGGGAGAGGTGGATTGGCTATTGGAGCCGGTGGAGAGGGGAGAGCGGGGGAGGTGCTAGCTGCAGTGGGGGGGTTTGATGAGGCGAGGCGACCAGCACAAAGGAGGAGGACAAATGTGCTCCCACCTCAAGCACCGAGGACAGGCCGAGTAGGAGGAGTTGCCCCTGCATAGGTACCACTATGGGTTCGGATCCCTACACATGTTGAGGATGCACAGATCCGGACCCTACAGGTGACTGTACAGCAGCTGCAGGCATAGATTTTGACATATCAGCGGCAGATTTCTCAGTTGACCATTGAGCGGGACACTGAGATAGAGCGGAGGGGGCGAGCAGAGGAGGTGGTGTCAAGTATGCAGAGAGCAGTGGCGGGTGGTCCTATGAGAGACACCTTGAGAGAGATAGCGTTGAGAGCTTAGGAGGTGGAGTACTATCGGTGGCACTATGAGGCTGTGGTACCCAGGGACCGGCGAGTACAGAGCTTTGCACAGTCGAGATCTAGTCAATCTCGAGATACTGGGTCGTGGTCGGAGAGCCGAGGTGTGACAGGGCCATCGAGACAGGACCCTCCTGGGGATCTAGGGGTGGGTGCATCTGGAGCTAGACCATCTAATTAAATAAATATTTTATTTAATTACTTTAGCCTAATTCTTCTATTAATTAAATAAATATTTATTTATTTAATTAATTCATTTATCCTCTTCTAGCCTTATTTCTCATTTAAATAAATACATTTATTTATTTAAATTATCCTTTTCCTAAATTAAATAAATATCTTATTTATTTAATTATCCCACTTCTTCTATTAATTAAATAAATCTTTATTTATTTAATTAATTCATTAACCTTTTCTACCCATGACACATGTCATTCATCTCTTAATTCATACACTACCTACCCCTTTCATTATTTTATTATTTCTTTTACCTACCCTCTAATCATAACCAACCTCCTTTTACACCTCTCAATCTTATCCCTCCATTTCATATAGTGTCTTCTATATAAGGAGATACTTCATTATCAACCTTGGCTAATCAATTTATGCACTTGACTACACTACGCTTTTGACATATACGATCCTACTTGCAACCACATTCCATTCTTTGTTGAGCTCTTGTGCACACATAAAATCTGAGAGCAAATATATCAAGCAAGATCAATGGAGATAGGAAGAATGGAGATCCAAACCCTATTAGACATGTGATGTTATAATCTTTGTGATTTCATTTGATTTGCATTGTCTTAGGTAATCTTCATATGTTATGGTGGATCTTTGTTGTTGTTAGGCTAGGGTTTTGTGGTTGAATTCATTTAGCCTTTCAATAATGTTATTATTGTTATCCATTTTCACCATATACAACTGTAAACTCCTATGAGATCCCCTAAGGCCAGCCATACTGCCTCATCACTCGAAAAATGATGAATTGCTCCACAATAGTCTGTGATCTCCCGATCAATGGGCATGTAATAAAAAGGTCCCTGCGAACCATCTGCTAGTCATCCCATGACTCTAAACCTCTGTATGGTCTCCATACGATGGCTATCAGGTCATCTAGCTGCCGTCTCCAAAAATCTGTCTTGCCCAAATGGGGCTGAGTAATGTATCTGACATACCTGTATATAATTGGCTGCCCAAGTTCTCTACTGTCATCTACTATGGGTTGACAAACAAGAAGGTTCTCCCAAGCCCACACCTGCAAAATATATACACCAGCGGCCATCCTCCACCCATTTCTATACATGATCTCATGCATCTCTCGATACATGTGGGCTAATAAACATGAACCCCAACCAAGTCTCTGAGGGGTCTCTATCAACTTCTCTAGCATCCGACCCCATCCACACTAGAAGCCATGCTGCCCTCTATCTGGCATCAGAAAATAGCCTATGAACCCTGCTAGAATGCATGCTAGAGGAAAATTCTCTTTGTACCTGCTTATCAATATGTCCCAACTCATGGAATGAGTCAAAATGTCAGAATCACTGAAGACATGCCTCACTGCCTGTAATCTTGGAAGGTGCCCTGAATCATAATCCACCTTATCCCCAACAAAAGAGATACGGAGGATCCTATATACATCCTCGGGAGTGATAGTCAACTCCCCCACCAGCAGATGGAATGTGTTATGCTCTGAATGAAAACACTGAACCAATGCCGTGAGCATTGCGTGATTGACATGGATATCAGGTAATCTCAATAGATGAGTCAAGCCGCACAAGTCAATATGAGCATGCCCAACTTCAGATAAATGTCGAACTAAAGCCATAGTAGGAGGATAAATGCATCTAAACAACACAGGAGGTAATCGAACCTGCAAAAACTCAACAATGAAGCATCATAAAACATTCCACATGAGCCTACAAGAGAAGTAAAACATCATGCAAATCCAACTAAGTCAAACACAAAATCAAAATTTCACGTTTAGACCTTAAAAAATGCTCACTGTCTCTCACACGATAAAACATAGATAAGAAGAATCTCGTACGAGTCAAGAATAGGTGTAGTATGACAAAACAACCCCAAATGACAAACTATTGGGTCTCACACGACAAAATGGTCTCTTATGAAGGTTGTTGTACGATACAAGGGTGCGTCCCAAACGATAAACTTAATGACCTTAAATGATAAAAGAAATTATGCCGGTTACTCGTATGAGACAAAATCCTGTCTTGCATGATAAACCGTGATGCCCGACCCCAAACATGCAAAAAAATTGCAAAATGAACAAAAAAATTCAAAATTGAAAACATAAACAAGCTTAAGATTGATCACTTACCGTTGGCTCATAGTTTCGGGATCGATTATGTCTTCTCTCGTGCTTGAATCAATGCTGATGAGTAGGGACCACCATTTTTTTCGCAGAAGAATTTTTGAATTTTCAAACTTGGAGGGTTAAAATGAATTGAAAATGACACTTTTGTCCCATATATAGCCAAAAACCTAATTTTTCAACTTGCTCCGATGGACACAAAAATTGTACCATTAGCTAAATAGTCTATCCTGAGTCCATTTTAGGGATCGAAATCAAAATCCGAGATCATTTTGCTAGTCAATTTCAGAATTTGGACCACTTAGAGCTCTTTTCATCAAAAGCTCATTCTTTCTTCTAATCGTGCTCAATTTCTCATTAATCAACGCTGAATCTCAATTTAATTTCTGCAAATCAACTTTGCCCTCAATTTCTCGCAAATTTTCAAAAATACCTCATAATCAATTTGTGCTCAAATCATTATCATCACTAAAAATTGCCTATAGTCACTGCGCAACCCTCGCTATCTTTCGATGTCGCTCCCGAGGGGGCATACTTGTCTCACATCTTCAAATGTTGAGAAAATTTTCAAATCTTCATCGAAAGTCGAGCAAAACATCTTTTTCAACTAAAGAAAATCAATCAAATAAGACCTCACCACTAGGTGAATCTCAACTTCATCGCTTCATATCAAGCTGATATTTATCTTTATCTGAATTAATCTCTTAACGTTAATCAGTTTCATTGCTTTTCATCAAGCTGATTATTCGTTTAAACTCAATCAAGGGTTTAAAGAGTATCATTAATCACACTCAATCTAAGAAGGTGTTCAGTATTCATTTCTTGATCAAGCTGAACAATTTATCTTCATCGTATCTTGATCAATCAAGTTCAAGATCGATTTTTATCATCACTCAATGTATCTAAGTTCAATCAAGTTCTAGATCAGTAAGATCCGCTTCTTGATCAATCAAGTTCAAGTTTGGTATCTTTTATTTTCTATCATTCCTATGTTCAATCAAGTTGGGGAACGGTATCACTTTAATCAGACTTCATTCAGCTTCGTCGCTTCGAATCAAGCTAAACACCTCGCTTTTCATCTAGTTCGTGATCAATCAAGTTCAGAACTGGAATCTCCTAGACATCAACTATTCTTTGAACCAATGTGTTGCTCGCACATTAATTCAAAGAGGGGCAAATGTAATACCCTAAAAATGGTCATCTAAACCATGAGCCCCTAATCTCGACAAAATCACCAAGGTCCTAACCAAAGGCAATTAAATAAATCTTGAGCACACAATTAATTCTTTAATCATCAAATGTCACATGGCAAAATCAATCACCCAGTATTAATTAAATATTTATTTAATTAATTGATCATTCCAAGTAAATCATTTTAAACAATTATCTTATTTATTTTTATGAAATATCCTAGCATATTTAATTAAATAAATCAATTTTCCATTAAATCATCAAAAAGAGGAATTAATTTAATTAAATAAATCAATTTGCCACAAATCTTCAAAAAATGAAACAAATCAAGAAAGAGGAATTGGAAATTATGAGCACAAATCTTCAAAAATGGAAATAAATCAAAAAAAGAATTACAAATTGGAAAAAGAATCACTTGGAGACAATCTTGAAAAACAAATTGATAAATAATCTGAAAGGAAGGAATTAAAATAATTAAATCTTAAAATTGAATGAAATAGAGAATAAATCAGTTTTTTTCTGATTTTAATCTTAATTTTAGTTCAACTTCCTTTAAAACTGATAAAAACATCCAATCACATCAATTCACCTGGATTGTGCTTCCTCTTAGAAAATCTTGACCGCTCATCATCATTGGATCTCAACCATTGGTTTCTTTTTGAATTTTCTATAAATTCAGGCTCTCGTCTCTCATTAAAAAAAGGTTGGAGAATGTATTGTTATTATACTGTTTTTGCTCTAGGATTCATTAAGAATATTGCATACATATTTCATATTGATTAAATCATTTAGCTTAATCTTGCATCCATCTAGTTAACATCATGCTCATATAAATTAAAATGCTTCGTCTTGGTGTTGTCTAGTCACTGGTATTGCTTACAAATATGAGAGCAATCTTATACTCGCATCTTTTAGAAGGCAATGGGTCAATTTGTTATGGTTTTCATCTTCATGCTTATATCTGTCTAACCATACATGTAATGACTTAATTGAAGTGTTGTGTATTACAGATACAGACACAGGTCCACTTTTCACACACACAGTACCTAGTGGAATCCTCTATATCTTGCCATATTGTCTTAGCATTCTCATGCAAAGGGATCGCTTGATAACATAGGGTGTAGATGCGATCATGTACTGAGTCAAGAATACATAAGGCATCTCCACTAAATCCTCGAGAAAAATCTCACAATCTCTATAGGGTCTCCATATCACTCTATCCAGGTCATCTAGTGCTCGTCACCAATACTCCAATTTTCCCAACTTTTGCTAGACAATAATACTTGGATATCCATAAGTGTAAGGCCTACCTATAGGTCTATCTCTGTCTGCCAAGGGTCATGAGATGGGAGGATACTCCAAGGCCCATATCTATAGAATTGTAACCCTTGCTGATAATCCAACTGATCTCTAATACACTGCTAAGTGCAAATCATAATATAGGTGTGCCAACATTCGTGATCCCCATGCAAATCAAGTCCCTCGTGTCATCAACTACTCAAGGAGATGAACCCATCCAATGGATAATCCCTTTGACCTATGATCAGGACAAAGGAAACCCTCGACAAATCAGACAAACATGGTAGGTAATGTGGCATAACCTAGATCTAACATCTCCTGCCATGCAATGTCATATCCGCCAACCTCATCATCGTCGAAAACTCTACAAAGTGCATCTGCCCACCCTTCTCATTGAGATCATAATATACCAACTCGCCCATCACTAGGATGCAAAATCTCCAATGTATGTCCTCTAGTGTAATATTCATCTCGCTGGTTGGTAAGTGAAAGGTATTATGTGCTGGCAAATACACACTCCAATGAGAAATTGTAGGTGATTGAAGGTATTGTCATTAATGGAAACCTTGCAATCATAGGACACCGGTAGGCACCGACATACAATTCATCGGCATCGAAAAGGAAGATTACCGACACCTTGATCGACAGGAATTTTGTATAATTGTATCTTGTATTTAATTGCAAATTTTTTTGTAAGCCTACTTGGCAGATTGTAATATGACTCATATAAGTATGTGATAATTGTAGATCATTTAGAAGAGGAATGGAGAGAAGGATTAATGTAGACCTAATATGCGAATTGTAAGGCAGATATTGAATAAGGGTTTATGTATATTGCAGAGCTTAAACTGGTACTGAATTTGGCATAGTAGATGCTGATCTGAAGCAATACAAGACATTGGATTTATATAATCCAATTTTGTAAGTTAGTGAGACTTCATTTTGTAACTGAGTAGTGAGCTCTAGGCACTTGGCCTTCCTGCATGTGCCCCTATTGTAAACAGTAATATTCTCTTATTGGTCAGTAAGTGAATATTGTGGGTCTGAAATCCCATCGAGGTTTTTCCACACTGGGTTTCCTCGTTAAAATATTGTGTTATGGTGTGTCTCTTATGCTATGGTTGTTTTTCTTCTTCACTGCATTATTTTTGGTTTATCGGTACACAGTTTTGAAGTGATTTTCATATTATAATTCAAGTAAATTTATATACCAGTCAGATATTGATTCAGCCCCCCCCTCTCAGTATCTTTGGGAATCCTAACAATTGGTACCAGAGCCTGGTCCTCTATTTTCAAAAGCTTAACAACTTGAGGAAGATCTTGACACCGGTAGAGATGGAAAACTTGAGAAAGCAATTGGAAATAGCTCTTTCAGACTATGATGTAGAAAAAGTGAAGAATATCAAACTTGAAGATGATCTGAAGGCTGCACAGGATATTATTCAAGGACTTCAAGAAAATTTCACTATTGCAAGAAAAAAAAGAAGAGAACTTTGTGAAAAGATGCAAAATGATGAAGACGAAAAGGAAAATCTAAATGATTTGATAAACAAGCTAAGACAAGAAAACAACACAATGAAGAATGAGATGCAAGATATGACTATGAGATTTTTTAAAGAAACCAAAAATCAGAAGAAGAATGAAGTGGACTTGGTTAGAAGACTGAATGATGCTGGAAATGAAAACACAAGACTTAGCCATGAAAATGATATGTTGAAGATAGACTTGATGCATAGACAAAATGACACAAGTGAACTCATGAGACAGAAAGGAATCTTGGAGAGTGAATTGGCTGCTGCAAATCAACACAAGGAGAAATTCAAGAAAAGTTCAGAAGAACTTGTTGACATGCTGAAGAATAAAAAACCTAATGGCGATACAAATGGCCTTGGCTTTGAAGTTGGTGAAAGCTCTGGTACTGCAAACAAACATGATCATAGTAAATCGGTAAGACAACCTATTGCTTACAAATTTAATGGGAAATGCTTTAACTGTAACAAGTATGGTCATAGAGAAAATCAGTGTAGATCTAGAAACTATCAGAACACTAATACACCCATCGGTCAATGTTCTAAATGCAAGAAAGTTGGTCATAATTTAGAAAATTGTAGAATGAATGTAAGATGTTATGTTTGTGGAAGATTTGGACACTTATCTAATCAATGCAGAACACAAACCGACATAGGTTATGGGAAAGCTATTCAGAAAAACAATGTGACCTATTATGCTTGTAACAAGATTGGACATATTGCTAAATTAAGTAGAAGTAAGGCATCACTAGCAAATAACAAAGGACCCAACTTGAAAGGTAAATAAAAAGTTGAAGATGTAATGCAAGAATTCTCAAAGCAATGGATCATAAAGTCAGATCAGAATGTTGATGGAAATACTCCTCCACCGACAGAACAAAGTAACACTCCACCGACAGGAGACTCTTCATCTAACTAAAGGAAAATCCTTTGGGGGTTTGGCAACAAATTGAAAAACATGCTAATATACCTCGGTTGATGGTGAGAACTTGAATTACTTCTTTACCGGCAGATGAGTTAAGTTGTGACTTAACCAGCAAGCATTAAATGTGGTAGTTGGAGAAAATAACATTATAAAGTAAGTGTTTTGGCTCCTTTTTCATTCACCGAGCATTCAAATCTTCGAGAGCGTGAAAATTCTAAGCAAGGGCATCCATAGCAAGAGTGAAGCAGTTCATCCAAGCACTCATCCTTAAGGTAGATTGAGGTATTTATAACCATGTCATCCTCCTCTGTTCCTGAATTTATAGCAAAACCTATTGTGATTGAGGTTATCAAGCGCCCTAGACCCATATTCAAACTTGTTCTTGAAATAGCGAAGAAAGATGATACCCCAGGTGCATTCTCTCAAATTCCTAAAGGAGTAGTATATGCTAAAGATCCTAGGATATACATACATTGTCATATAGAGGAATTAGGAGATGATGAAATCAAGAACATGTATAGGATTGTGATTTGTGATGTAAATGGCAATATCAAACTGGAACATAAGATAGTGGAAACCCTAGGTTTTATTGAAATCCTTAGTATCCTTGATTTTTCCAAGGATGTTACAAGGATTGTGCTAAGCAGAGTGCATGGCGAATTCTTTTGGTTGGATTCCATCCATAAGATCACCAAAGAAGCAATTAGGGCAGTAACAGGGTTACCTTCCACCGGTAGTAGGTCTGATAGAACTAAAAAGGTCTCTAATGACACAATAATGGACCTAACCGACGCAACATTTGACAAGAGATCACTCAGAGTCAATGATGTAAGGGACATAAATGTTAGATTTGTCTGTATGATCCTTGGCTATAAAGCCACACATGCTAATAGATTAAACTCAGTCTCTAGCTTATGTATTAAAAGTGCATATGACTTAGTGAACAACAATGCTAAGATTGACATCTTTGAATGGCTTAAAGATGAATTGATAGACAACCTGAAGAAGATCAAAGGAGATAAGAAAGGAAATTTCAGATTTGGAAATTTGCTTGTATGTTTTATGTTGTACATTACAAAGGAAGTACCTGATATTGGTAGAAAAGACTTTTGCTTTGATATACCCATAGGAAAGTAACTATTGGACACATTAAACAACATGGGAGAAAACAGAGAGAAAAATATAAACGAACATTTTCAAGCACTGAAGGCTCAAATGAAGACAAGAATAAGGTTGTCTTAATCAATTATAGATAAATATCAAAAGGAAATATGTTTTGTAATTAAGAAAGATGAAATCTGGATGGAGGAAGTTGTCCCTAGGAATATTTGGGTAATTGAAATGGGATATGAAACAGATGATAACATCATTGAAACTTATGCAAAAACCCTCCTTGAGGAACCAAAAGAACCATATGAGAAAGTCTTTGGCAATGCAGAAACAATTGAAAGTGGTATTCAGTCTAAGAAAAGAGCTAAGAAAGTTGAAAAAACAGTGAGGAAGGGAACCAGACAAGCTAAAGCAATTAAGGAAGATGTATTGAAGCAAACTGGTATCAAGGAAAGTGAGCTGGAAGGACTTCAACCAGAAGCTCATCTTTCACTGGTTGCAACTTCTTTTGAAAGTAATATACCAGCGGTATTCAAAAGGGTAGAAAGGAAATGAAAACCCTCACCGGTACCCTCACCCACACTTAGAAGAACAAGACAAAAGAAATAGGCAGTTAGGCCTCTAGTTAAGAAGCTAACTCTGAAGAAAAAGAAGGTAAAACAGGTTATTGCTCCACTGGATGAACTTCTAAATGAAATAATAGAAGATGGAAAATTGAAAAATATTAGCAAATTGTATAAAACACTTTCTACTGATGATAAAGAGAGCATAGAGAATAGTGTAATTTTACTCTTGGACATATACAAGAAATTTTTGATGCCGATTGTTGATGAAATACTCAATGATTTATATAGGAGACTAGAAGCTAGAAGGGTAGCTATTGTTGAGCTAGACAAAAAAATAAAAAATAAAAAATTGTTTGCAGTTCACACAGTGAACTCCACTGAAGAGATAGATCAATTAATCAATGAGGCCAACCGAACAGTATTTTCAATCGGTCACCGACATGTAGCACTTAAGGCAAGAGGAATGAATGAAATTTCTAAAGAAACTACGGATCAATGGGACATATTCTTTCTTCAAAAGGAAAAACATGAAGAACTTAAAAGACCTAAGACTGTAAGAGTCTATCAAAAGGACAAGGATAAGGGGAAAGGTAAGGTAGGAGGACCTCCAAACCTAAAAAATAACTGATAACTTACCCCCTTCTCCTTCTGACACTCCACCGGCACATACTACTGACAATCAACCGACTACAAAGAGTATGGAGAATCTTCAAGAGGATACAAATCCTAAGTCTGAAATTTTGTACACTATGAACATAGACACCCCAGATGTAAACATTGTGGTGGACAAAGAGACCACAAAGGATAAGAAGAAAGATGTGGCTATTGAGTCATTGGCTGCAAATGCTGACATTGAGGTTAGTGATACTATAAATATAAGCAAAGAAAAACCTACTTAGACATAGGAACCAGCAGAGGACACCACTAGGAAACCATTAGAAGCATCGGGAGATAAAACTAAGAAACAATTAGAAAAACCGATAGTTGAGAGCACAAAGAAATCCTCTGAGACATAGGTTGAGAAACAAGAATAGAAACAGGTTGAGGTATAGGTTCATGTAGAGATAGTGCCATCAGAAACAACTGAAAAGCCTAAACCTTTGCTAGTAGAAATGCAAACACAAACTGACCTAGCAGAGGTCGAAACAAGCAAAGTTGTTACTACAACTGACAACATGGAAATTGAGAAAATAGTTGGGAAAACATCTAGTACTTCAATGACAAAGTTCAGACCAATGAACGTGACAGAAGTATTATTAGATTCTATTAAGAAAACCACAGAGTGTAATGCACAAGCCTATAAGGCTATTGATGACACAATACTTATTCTTAAATTGATAGCACCCAAGTGCATTTTGGACAATAAAGATTCTTAAGGTCAAATCGACACATTGTCTAAATACATCACCAGTAACATTTTGACAGTTGATTAGATAAATGAAGACACATTCAAAGAGAAAATGAATAAAGAGAAAGAAAAATTCTTTGAGGAAATAGTGAAGAAGAATAAGGAGAAAATAGAAACCTTATTACCAGCACTAGGAGAAACAATTTTGGATTTCAAGAAACTATACAGAGATACCTGTAAAACTAATATTTTGATAGAGGACATAGATTTAGAGATCAACAAAGCATAAGAAGAAATTAACAATATTGTTGACAATTTAATAGGAACATTAGATTCATTTTTGGAAATTGAAAAGAACATAGCAGGTCTTGAAGAAAAAATTGAGAAGTTAGAAAATGATAAAGAAAAGATAAAGGGTAAGGAAAAGAACTTAAAATGCAAACTAGGTCCTAAACTAGATTACCTCATTTATTTGAGAAAAGAAATTTCTGAGGCTCTGGTTCCCGTACTTAAGACACCGGAAGAGAAAATGCACATACTCACCGGTACATCTCAGAGAACTGAAGCGACATTAAAGGATAGTAAAAGGTTCAGCGACAGTCTAAATTTGGCATTGGCAAATCTTTTCCAGATTGTAACCCATCGGTTACAAGGATGTAGGCAGGGACCACACTCCACTAACAATGAATGACAACCTTTGTCATTGATATCAAAGGGGGAGTAGTGTAAATGAGAAAAAATGATCGTAACAAAGACATCATCAGCTAAGGGGGAGCACATAGTTTACACAGTTTTGGTAAGATAATTTTGGACAACATTTTTTGACACTTTTGGATTTTTCTCATGAGTGTTGCCATCGATGCTAAAGGGGGAGATTGTTGGCAAATACACACTCCAATGAGAAATTGTAGGTGATTGAAGGTATTTTCATTGATGGCAACCTTACAATCATAGGATACCAACAGACACCAACACCAGGAGACTCTACACCAGCATACAGTTCACTGACACTAAAAAGGAAGCTTACCAACACCCTAGCCAACAAGAATTTTGTATAAATGTATTTTGTCTTTAATTGTAAAAACTTTTGTAAGCCGACTTGGCGGATTGTAATATGACTCATATAAGTATTAGATCATTGTAGATCATTTAGAAGAAGAATGGAGAGAAGGATTAATGCAGACCTAATATGCGAATTGTAAGGTAGATATTGAATAAGGGTTTATGTATATTGTAGAGCTTAAACCAGTACTGAATCTGGCATAGTAGATGCTGATCTAAAGCAGTACAAGACATTGGATTTTAATAATCCAATTTTGTAAGTTAGTGAGACTTCATTTTGTAACTGAGTAGTGAGCTCTAGGCACTTGGCCTTCCTGCATGTGCAGGCCCCTATTGTAAATAGTAATATTCTCTTATTGGCCAGTAAGTGACTATTGTGGGTCTCAAATCCCACTGAGGTTTTTCCACACCAGGTTTCCTCATTAAAATATTGTGTTATGGTGTGTCTCTTATGTTGTGGGTGTTGTTCTTCTTTGCTACATTATTTTTGGTTTACCGGTACACAGTTTTGAAGTGCTTTTCATGTTATAATTCAAGTTAATTTATATATCGGTCAGATATTAATTCACCCCCCCTCTTAGTATCTTTGGGAATCCTAACATTATGCTCACTGTGACAACACTCAGCCAATGCTGTTAGTAATCCTCAGATAATCAAAAGCTGAGGCATATCAAAAAGGAAAGATAAGCCACACCTATCGATGTGGTCTTGATTTGCCTGGCTAAGGTGGGGTATCAATATCCACGTCTCCGGGAAGCGCTCTTGTGACTGGAGAACACTAAAGTACTCCTGCAATCAAATCATATCATCAAATCAGTATCTTGATTTATCTATCTATCAATCAAATCAATCTATCTATTAGTACACCTTGCTCGTGTGAGAATTCTATCAAATCTCGTTGAGCCTCTATCAATGACACTCATCTAACATGAGGTCATTATCAATCCTATCTTATCTGGCACACAAGTTGAGATAATCGAAACTGATCATCAATTTTCATCAATTAGGTGTATCTAATTTTATCAATTTGATACCTAAAAGAATCTATCTTACCCTAGAAAAATCAAGACAATTGAAATAAAAAAATCAAATATAATATCAGCTTGGTGACATTTCATCACTTTTGACAATAAATCGTGGCAATTGGGGAGTCGGGGCACAATTTTTTTTTAGCTCATTGCAATCAATCTTGAGTTTCGACTTCAATGACTATGTTTTGACTGATAACCTCCTCGTAGTTTTTGCCTTGGTGGGCGTGGCATCGGTGGTGCTCAACCTGATGCCCACAGTGGTGGTGATGCTCAGCCCGGTGCCCATGACAACCATCGCGACGCCTCCCACATTGCCAACGACATCTGTGGTAGCGTTCGCGGTGCCCACTGCGATGCTGGTGAGAGCATTGGCCATCCCAAAATGTAATAAAATAAATATTTTTAAAATGCAAAAATTTAAAAACTACCAAAACCCAGCATAAAAACCCAAAAATTTAAAAAACCCACATCACGAAAACATAGAAAAATAATTTTTTTTCTTTCTAAAACTAGCTAAATTTTTCAAAAATCAAACGGAAATTTAATAAAGTTGGGTTTTCACGGGGTACGTACCAGTGGACTGTACGCTAAAAGACACTTGTGACGCCGAAATCGCTCGACTTGTGCTGGTGATACGGGATGACCATTTCCTTCTCTAGAGCAATTTTTCAACAAGATCAAATGCACAAATGAGGAGTGGTAAAAGTGATTTTCATTTTTTAAACTCAGAGTGGGGCATTTAAGTTGGATTTTTATTCAACTTATTTTTAATCAACTAATCAGCCTGGCAGGACCGTATTTTCAGATTTCTTATTGGGAAATGAATCTAATCAACTTTTAAAATATTTAAAAATTGTAAAATCATTAATAATCTAAAAATCGTGAAAATTTCAAAAACAAAAACAAAAACAAAAAATAGTGAAATCGTGAAAAATTAAAAAAACATCGAAAAACTATCTGATTCATCTACTGAGGGGGCATCCTCGCATTGTAATCTACCAGTCAGCATTTGGGGTATCATATCAAGATTTATCACCTCAAATTGAAACCACATCATATTAAAAAAATCTGCATTGAAATCAAGATCGAATTCGCATCAAATCATATCAACAATATGATCAAATTGATTTTTTTTTTAACCAATGCGTCATCACACATCGCTTCAAAGAGGGGCAAAATGTATACACCTAAAAAATGGTTTGAAGATAATTAATTGAATACACATTTATTCAATTAATTCCCCTTCCCAATTAATTGAATTCGCAAATAATTTGATTAATTTCCGTATTCATCTAGTAGTAAATAAGTCTAAATGATTTATTTATATAGTTCATTCAATAATCCCCCTTTCAATAATTAATTAATCCTCCCCCCAATTTTAATAAATTATTCTAATTCCTAATTAAGATTAACAGATTCTAAATTTGTTGAGATTAATTACCTTGTTTCTAATATTTGAATTTCTAAATTCAAATATGAGCACATGGCTCCTAACTTATAACCACCTAGCCTAACCACCCCCTAACCTAACCCATTCTATCGACTCTTGGGTTTAACTAACCCTATCCTATCTTGCACATCCTAACCTCTTTTATTCTAACTTCCTGTGGGTTGGATATCCCCTTCTTGAGACATATGGCACTTTTGCCACATGTCTTCTCCCTTTGACACTTGCCCTCTTATGAGAAAGGTTCGTTTGACACTTGTCACCACAAAGATGACATGTGTCCCTTCCTCAAACCTCTTCTCCAACTTCCCCAATTCTATCCCTTGATATATTGAGATCAAATCCAGATTGTCAATTCTTGCCACCTCAACTTTGGCCTTGGAATTCCTATAAATACCCCTCATTTTGGAGCAAAAAAGATCCCTTGTATTCATAGTTTTTGCATTGTTCTTATAGGAATTTTAATTCATATCATCTAGCATAATTGTTAATTTGTATTAATCATAGCATCTTAATCTAGTTTCCTTTTTATCAAATAATATAACTTGAACAAATAATTCTAGTTAGATCATGCATTTCATATCATTTGCACAATCAACCATGATCAATTAGCTATTGAACTTTTGATTTGTCACTTTGGAGGTCATTGCTCTACTGAGAACCAACAATCCAACACCTTCAATGTCCTAAAAAATAGAGGAAGATGGGATATCTTAAAGGAGGCCATTGGTTTGCATATTGTATTTAGTTTTCAAGTTGTGCTTCCTAGTTCTTATTGTTATCTCATCTATGTGCATGTTTAATACAATTGACCCTAATTTTAGAAAAACAATTGGAAGATTACAAAGAATGCCTATTCTGCTCCTCCAAATGGACCAGTTACTACTGATGAGATCGAGGAAGTTGAACATAACATTAGAGCAAAGGAAGCATTGCTGAGTGCCTTGAATGATTCAGAAATGACAAATGTAATAAGAATTTAGATCATACATGAGATATGGGAGAAGCTTGAGACCCTGCATGAAGGAGATAAACAAGTCAAAGTTGCTAAGTTGCAGAGTTTGAAAGGGAAATATGAGATGTTGAAGGTGGGAGAAGATGAGAACTGTTAGCAGCAACCAGTAAGGAAGACTGAGGGGGAGGGATGAATTAGTCTTCACCGGATCAACAAATTTAACTACAAAAATAGATATGATAAACTATAGTAATAATATAGATAACCAAATTGAAAGCACAACATAACACCAAGATTTTGACATGGAAAATTTGTTTAAGGGAAAAACCACGGTGGGAACCTACCCACAGTAAGATGATACTCTGCAGTAGTATGTGAAAATATTACAATGTGGAAAGCACATGTATTCAGGCACACTTCCTAGAGCTCATTGCTTAAATATAATGGCCCGAAAGGCTACAACCCTTAGGGATGTCTCACTGACTTACAATAAGATTTAGACTACAATCTAGAAAAAATGAACAAAAAGAATAGCATCTCCAAATGCTTGATTGTAGTTCCAGTTAAGCATAGATGTTTTCTCTGCAATACCAATCTCTCCTCAATCTCAACATCGAAGGATAAATCACTTGTTTGCACATAAACCTATCTCTGATAATGTAGAAATAATATCGACACCTAAATTACATGAATATATCACCTATATATACAAATCACACACCTTGACAACAAGGTCGACTAAACCCTCAACCCTCAATTACAAAATTATATCACATGATATAAAGATCAACTGCCAGACCAATATAATTATTTACATGATATAACATGGACCTAAATCAAAGTCCCAAAAACTCAACTCCATCAGAAATCATGCCAAGATCAATTGCAACATGCTACACCACCAGGAAAACCACATAACACGAAAATCATCACAAGTTGACAGAAACCATCAAAAAATCGCACAACGATCAATACGGATCACCAAAAAAAAAAGGACACAACTAGGAAACACTAGCAAGCACATTATAATCATCAGGAACAACTACACCTACACCACTTATCAAATCTGCATCTGTTAATGTTTGAAAGCTCAAAAACACATCCAATCAACAACCGTCACAATTAAAGATAACTTGCGGAGAATCAAATCATGATCCATCTAAGATGAAGATACACAAGACCATCCCAAGAAATATCCCAAAATCTCAGCATAAGATTTGATCACACTAGAATATACCAAAGGATATACTGAATTCTACAAAACAGTGATCAACAAAACAACACTACAAAACAGATCATAAGATCTTCCCAATCTGCAATCACTAGAGGAAAACACAAGAATATGTTGACATCAATGACAACAACATATCCTAGTTGCAGAAATAACCAATAGTATGCAACAAGAACATAAATACCTTTATGCATAAGGTGAATGACCTTGTCCTAGGTGTGAGATGTACCGATGGAACCCTTGAAGAAGATGAAATTGTTGCTAAGGTGCTGAGATGTTTGCCTTCTGCTTATAAACATAAGGTAGATGCTATTGATGAGATCCAGAGTGTGACTTAAGTGACAAGAGATATGTTGGTTTGAAAGATTGTTGCATTTGAGCCAAGCGAATTTGGTGAATCACATGGAAAGTCTGAGACAACATTTAGAGCATCCGTATCTGGAAAACAAAAGTATGAACCTAAAGAATGAAGAATATCCAAATAATTAAGAGAAATGAGAGAGATGGAAGAGAAAGAAAGAGAACTTGATGAGATTGAAGCATTGATTTCCCAGAGATTACCTAAGGGAGCCGACAAGTATGATAGAAAATTACCTTTGAAATGTTTCTCTTGCAATAAGGTAGGACATTTTGCTTCTAGGTGCCTAGAGAGAATGGCTAATTATGATAGCCATGATAAATTTGATAAGCATGAGAAAAATTATAGATATGAAAAGCATGATAAGCCTTACAAGTCTAATCGGAAGTATAGGAATAAGAAAAAATGCTATTATGTTGTTGATGAAGGTGTTACAAATGAAGAATTAGAAGGAGATGAAGTTGCATTTCTTGCCATTAAGGAAGATGGACCGGTACATGTTGATTCCACTAGTTGCACTATTGAGGAGAAATATTTAGCTACTAAAGATGAAGAAAGAGATGAATGGGTAATATATAGTGGTTATTCACATCATATGACCAGTGATAAAGGAAAATTTGTGAGTATGGAAAGGTATGATGGTGGAATAGTGAGATTTGGAGATGACAAAGCTTGTGTGATCCATGGTGGAGGTTCTATTTCTTTTGATGGTAAGCATAATACTGATGATGTCTTGTATGTTGAAGGTTTAAAGCATAATATTTTGAGTGTTGGATAGATTGTTGACAAAGGTTATGATTTAAAATTCAAGAGTGGTAGATGTAAGACCCTAAATGCCTCTGGTATAGAGATTGCATCTGGGAGTAACATTGAAGGTAATATTTTTCATTTGAATGCTGGTGAGAAAATCTGTTTGATTGGTCAGATTGATGAAAGTTGGTTGTGGAATAGGAGAATACGTCATGTTAAATTTGATTCTATGATTAAGATAAGTTATATTTAAGCTCTTAGAGATCTACCTAAAATTGTTAAGCCTGCTAATCCAGTATGTAAAGAATGTCAATTGGGTAAGAAAACAAGATTTTCTTTCAAGAGCAAGCAGTATACATCTAATGGATTGCTAGATCTTGTGCATACTAACCTGTTTGGACCTACAAATGTGAGAAGTGTGTAGGTAGATAGATATTTTATGTTGCTAATCGATGATTATTCCAGGATGATGTGGGTTGTAGTTTTGAAAGAGAAATATGAAGCATTAGACAAGTTCAAGATATTCAAAGAAAAGGTTGAGACTAAGTCTGGATTAAAGGTGAAATGTCTGAGATCTGATAGAGGTGGACAATTTTGTTTCAATGAGTTTGATTCATTCTATGAGAAGCATGGGATTAGAAGACAATTATCTGCTCCTAGAACCCCTCAACATAATGGAGTTGTTGAAAGGAAGAACATGACTATTTTGGATGCTGCAAGGATTATGCTGATTGAAGGAAATGTTCCAAAGATTTATTGGAGAGAAGCTATTAGCAGTATTGTTTACATATTCAACTGAGTTCATATCAAAGGTGATACCGATAAGAATCCTTATGAGTTATGGTTTGGTCATGTTCCTGTTGTCACTGAGGATTGCACCCATGAGGCTAAGTGTGAAACCAAGCAATCCTATGAAACATGGAAACATCTTCGAGCCCGTGGGTTGCTCAAAGTGAAGGTGAATCTCCGGAGATCAGGCCGACTTCCTGTTTGGTGAATCTCTTGTAAATAATTTTGATAAGAAAAAGGGATAGAAAGGGATAGAAAACTTGCATGTAATAAAAATCTATTCTAAAGAAGGTGATGCACAAAATATCTTATATGAGACCTGCAACCTGCTTAACTCATAAAACCTTCAACAAATAACCCTGATTGCTTCACAACTAAACTGAACATGTAGATGCATAAACATTTCCTAGAAAAAGGATGAATTTAATGCATGCATGAAGGAAAACAACAAGTTTTCACAACTTCAAGCAATTAAAATCAACTAACACGAACTAGAACCTGCAACTAACACATATCTCTTTGCACCACAAATTGACTGAATGAAATAAATTAGAGCATAAAAATTACAGGAAATCATCAAATCATTCATTCACTAGATAATACAAGAAGTACCAAAAAGAAAATCTACTGCTATATTATTGAAAAATAAAGGAGTGTTGTTGTTACAAAACTCAAATATTGCTGAGCTACAATGCTTTCTTGCAAAAATGTGTATGTAAAAAAGAAAGAACCCGAGGGAAAAAAGAAGGAGAGAAGGAATATATAGAAATCATGATGAATCTTTTTCAAAACCCTAAAATGACTGCATGAGAAAATCCTTGGGTGAATCTGCCCCAAAAATGGCATAAAAACTCATGCATAATACTATAAAATAATAATCTTTTTTGCTCAAAAGGACTGCCACTGATCTTGCATGAAGAGAAACCCTCATTACTGAATATGGAATTGTCAGTTCACCTTGAATAGCTCCATTGAAAAAAAATGGACCTCCTGTTTAAAATTCTGCATGTGTAAATGCAAAAAATAGCTATCCCCATGTGAAAGTTGCATGATGAGCTGAACTGTAACTGTATGGAAAAGAAATCCCACTAAAAAATATTATGCATTCCCTGGCAACTGCTCTTCGTGTTGAAACTTCTGTTAAAAATAGTTATGGAAATGATCTCCCTGTTTTGCGAGCATTCCAATGGTATGTAACACTTACATATTCAGACACTCAATAAGCATCTGCATTAATCTTTCATGCAGAAATTCATCTCCTTGCTTGGCAGGATTTTCATCGTTCAAACAACCAGTTCTGAGTCCACCATGCAATTTTTTATTATTTCCAGCCACTAGATCAGTTGCATTGACCATGGCCTCTTGCATTAACTATTTCGTTTACTTCCTAGCGGACCCCACCGCTTGTCACCAAATCCGCATGATTATCCATTGAGCAGTTTCCCACTGCGGTATGACGACCATCATTTGATATGTCGGGAACCTACGTGCTTTTTACCTCTGCTTGTTTGCTTTTATCTCTCCTGTTGTTCTCTTCATCCTGGGCCCATGGGAACGAGCGATGATAATGAAATTTGAACCATTGAACCACTTTGAACCGTTTCAAAGTTCAAGTTCAAAGTTGACTTAAAAAATATAGACATCCGCTCGTCTGTAGAATTTTGCCACATGCCAGCCTCTGATTTTCTCGCGGGTCCACTTTGTCTGCCATCTGGAGCTGCGACCCACCTTGTCACTAAGTCACATTGATAATTGGGCAAGCAACTTTTCCTTGTGGCTTAGCGACAGCCGTCGAATCTTTCAGACTTGCGTGATCTCTAGCATCTCTGAGCACTTTCTCTTATGCCATGGTGTCACCACGTGTCACCTCTTTTGGATCCAACTGGGTGCCACCTTAACCACCACATCATCAGTCGCTATGTCGTAGGGGATAATCATTGAGTATCTTCATCATGCGTTATAGTGATAGCTGTTGATTTGCCCTCAAACTGTTCGATCTTTAGCACCTTAGCTGCTCACCTTTTTCGCATGTGCGTTGTCACCAAGTCGCGGAGGTAACTAGAAAGCTTCTTTCTATAGCGGTATAATGATAGCCCTTAGATCTTTTGGACTATCGTTGATCTTCTCTTAATTTGCTCCACCTTTAACCTCAACTAATCTTCTCTCTTGTGTCATGTGTCAACATGTGTCACATCCTGATTGGCTTTGGGGATCCCCCTGGGCACCACCTGTCTGTCGAGCCTGCCATGTGTCTTGCTTTGTCGGATGTCCTTCTTTCGGCCAAACTACTCCCTCGGTGAACTGTTTACCAGTCTCATCGAACCTGCAGTTTCATTGATATTATTATTTCGGCAAAATTGCTTCTGATTTCTTTGATATACCCTATGTCTATGGAATTGAGCCTTTGATGAAAATTTTTCGGGACTCATCGCGGCCAAGGTCTGCTCGATGTTGATGGAATTGAGATTTTGATGAAACCTTTTCAGGACTCATCATGACCAAGGTCTGCTCGATAAGTCACCCATCCTTTCCATGTCACCAACCATTGGACCACCACCCGTCTACCACCTATCCTTGGTCTTATACTCTCTGCCACGCCACATCATCAGTTGTCAAGTCGTGTGAGATATCGGACGATCATCTTTTCATTACGACATAGCAACAACCGTTGGATCACTATGATTTGCATTTGATCTTCCTTACTTAGTCACTCTTTAGTCTCTTCCTACCAGCCGGTCACAAAATTAGGATGCCTTGAGATGCATGTGCATGACGGGTCCACTAGGCGACGAGCCATGTCTTGTCAAAATCCCGTTAGCTTTGACACTATAGTTACATGTGATCTTATATTTAAACGTGATAAACTCCGTCTGCACTGCCAATGTGGGATAAATGTTCTTCATGCCCGGTGATTGAAACTGCTTGGAAGGTCTCTGGCCTTTTAAAACCCTCTTTGGTGCCCAAGTAAAAACTATACACAGGCCGATTGCATTTTTCTCTGAGTTTCTTTTGGCCTTAAGGTTTTAATAGCCACGCTATTTCATCTGCAATGGAGCATAATATCACCATGATCTATAGCATGCTGAGCTCAACCCTTGTGGGAGCCACATTTTAACCCACATGTTGTCTTACTTTCTTGTATCTACACATGAAGCAAACAAGTTTGAGAAAAAAGGTGTATTTCTGATTTCTTGCTCATGATTTGGACCTTTTCAAAATGAATGCAAAGATTCATTAGGGCACCAAATTTGGCATGTGCAAAATTTTGGTAACATTTTTGGCGACCTCTCAGGAGTGTTTGCCTACTAAACAATAGAATCAAGTAGCCTAGCATATCCATTGGGCATTGAGTCAATTTTACTTTCCTCAAAATCTGGAATTGAATGTCAGCATTGTAAACAAAACTGAAAAGGAAACTACAAAGGCTCTGCATATAGCTGAGCTTGCACACTGTGCAATCTGCACTTAAGGAAAATAGAAACAAAATTGGATGAAAAATCAATTGCGATGTGTTTGAAAGCACTTATTAAATTTAAACTACTACAACTCTGCTTATATTTGAGCTTGACAAACTGCTGAAAAGAAAGAAATGCAACTATTCTACTATGTACATATGCAAATTGTTAGTACTCAATAGCATAGTTTGAGGTGAATCCCATTGATAGGGATTGGCAACACCTTTCCATACAATTTAGCAAGCTGGAAAGCATTATTCTATTTGCATTCTGTGACAACATACAGACCATCCCACATGGAATCAAACTTGGTATGTCTACCAGGTCTATTCTTTAATTTATCCCATTTGAAAACAAGATCACCCTGATTAAATATGCATGGTACAAATTTTCTATCAAAGGTTCTCTTCATTTGAGCATGGTGAATTTCTAATTTTCTGTATGCTTCCCTGTGAGTTTCTTCTAACTCCATAAGTTGAGCAAGCCTAATCTACATTGGCTGCTCTTCAAGTAACTCAAACTCTTTTACATAATTCAAAGTTGGCAATTCAATTGAAATAGGCAACCTGACTTCTTTGCCATAAGTTAAAACATAAGGAGAGTTACCTATTGATCTCTTTGGTGTAATTATGTTGATCAAGTTCTTGTTAGTTGATTCAGCTTGTCCATTACCCTGAGGGTAATAATTGGATGAAGCATTCAAATATATATTATGCTTAACTAACCAATCTGAAACTCTATTACCAATGAAAGCTAAAGCATTATCAGAAATGATTGATTCTGGGGTACCAAACCTGGACATTAAGTCTTGATAGAAATTCAGAACAAAAGTCTCATTAGCTTCTTTCAATGGAATTGCTTTTTCCCACTTTATGAAATAATCAGTTGTTGTAAGAATCCATTTATGACCTACACTTGAAGGTGGATTAATAGGTCCTATAAATTCAGGCTCCCACTTTGCAAAAGGCTGCTCTACTTCAATTGGTTGCAAAGGCAAGGTTGCTAGCCTCTGTTTGCCTGCAAACAATGAACATTTTTCACATTTCTTCACCCATGAGTGAGAATCTTTAAACATTTTAGGCCAATAATAACCAACTCTCATAATTTTTAGGGCTATTGTTCTTGCTGCAAAGTGACCTCCTGCAGGTCCTTCATGAAATTCTTTTAGAATTTTTTTCAATTTGATCTGGCTCAATGCATCTTAATAGAACATCATTATAATCTTTTTTGAACAAAATACCATCTATTAAAGCATAAGGAATGGCTTGTAGTCTGAAATACCTTTGTTTTGATCTATCTAAGCCTTCCAGATAGTCACCAATTTGTAAATAATGGGCAATCTGTTGATTCCAGGTGGTTGGTAAAGTTGTGGCAGCAGGTTGTTCTTCATTATTAAGCATTGTTTCAACTTGTTGCTTCTCTTCTTTACTATTTTCTGTACTTCCAACAAGTTGTTCACATAAACCCTTGCCTCTAACTAGCTTGGTTACCTTGATAGAGATGTCATATTCCATTGCCTTAGTAATCCAACCTGCCCTTTTGTCATTTATGTCTTTGCTGAGCAAAAAATCTTTCACTATAGGATGAGAAACCATAAGCTGAATCTTGTTGTTAGAGAGCATGTGCCTAAATTTCTTAAGGCTTCTTATTACTTCTAACACATGCTTTTCTACAAATGTGTATCTAGTCTCATAATCATGCCAAATTTGGCTAAAGAAAACAATTGGCTGTTCTAAACTTTCATCATTTTGCTGACATAATATTGTAGAAATAGTGTGCTCACTTCCAAAGGCATATAGAATAAAATCTTTCTTAAAATTAGGATTAATGAGAGTAGGGGCTGTTGCAATTGCTTCTTTAATCTCTTTGAAACTGTTCTTACCTTCCTTAGTCCACTGAAAATGAATGTTTTTCTTAAGCATGGCTATAAGTGGCTGCATCAATGCTGCAATATTAGGAATAAACCTTCTAATAAAGTTAATCCTATCTATGAAATTTTGGAGTCCCTTCTTATGTGTTGGTAATGGCAATGCGAGTATGGTTGTGATCCTCTCAGGATCTATTGAAATCCCATGCTTTGAAACAATATATCCCAGCAACTTGCCTTCATGAACAAAAAATATGCTCTTCTTGGGATTTAATGAAACTCCATATTCTGTGCATCTCTCAAATACCTTTCTGAGATGGTCAAGATGTTCATTAGCCTTTTTAGAAAAAATAGTTACATCATCTAGGTAAACCAAAACAAACTTGTTAATCAAGCCTTGAAATGCCATATCCATTGCACGTTGAAATGTTGCCCCTGCATTGGTCAGTCCAAATGGTATTTTATTATAAACCATTGTACCCCACTTGGTGGTAAATGCTATTTTGTATTGGTCTTCTTCTTTGACTAGAATTTGGTTATATCCTGAATAATCGTCAAGTAATGAGAATCTCTCTGATCCTGATACAACTTGCAAAATTTGCTCCATTGAGGGTAGCGGGTAATGGTCTTTCAGGGATGCTCTATTTAGATCTCTAAAATCAACGCATAATCCTAGTTCACCATTCTTCTTCCAAATGGGAACTAGATTGGACACCCAGGATGTGTGCTTGATTGGAAATATGATGTTTCCTTCAATCAACTTATTTAATTCAATTTTCATAAGATGTTCTAATTTTGGATTAAGAGGCCTTTGTTTTTGCCTTACTTGTTTTGCATTATCTACCAACTCTATGGTATGCTGAGCTAAATGAGGATCAAATCCTTTCAAATCTTCATACCTCCATGCAAATATGTCATTGAATTCTTGACAAAGTTTTACAAAAGCATGCTTTTCTTCAGGTGTACATACCTTGCCGATTTTCAGTAGCTTGTCCTTGAATATTCCAACAGGTTCATAATATTTTTCCTTCACAAACATGCCGCCTTTTTCCTTCCTGACCTGATCATCTATATTAAAAATAGATTCAAGGGTTACCAGAACCTTGGGCAGCTTGTTAGTTTTCAATTGGAGAAACTGATTTTTAGATTGATCATTGAACTTAGGCTGATTTCCAGCAAAAAACTTAGCTTCTTCAATTAGGAAATTAGTAATTTGCTCATTTGAGTCAAAAACTTGCCAATTAACAATTTTATCTGGAACTGAGGGCCTTACTGCAACTTTAACATACTGTTGTCTATTAATATTTTCTAGTTCTATTGGAATATTGAACTGAGCTCCTAAAGCAACAAGCCTATCTGCTTCTTTATTTTGACTTCTAGGTATGGACATCAAATGAAATGCATCAAAATATTCAATTGAATCCCAAATTCTATTCTTTTACATCTTCAAAATATTATTTTTGATGACATGGATATTCCTTACTTGGTTCACAACTTGTTCACTATCACCAAAAACTTGTAAACATTTAACTTTTTTTTGCCTAGCCCATTCTAAGCCATGTGCTAATGATTCATACTTAGTTGTATTGTTTGTAAAGCTAAAAGAAAATATGAAAGAAGTGTAGTACCTCATACCTTTGGGTGAAACTAGCATAACACCACCTCCGGAACCATTCTTACCTCTTGAACCATCAAAATAAAGTTGCCAAACTTGATTTTTCTATTTTTTCGATTGCTGGTCAAGTGAATATCCTCTTTTTCAAGCTTAGAAATAACATAATCCTCCTCTTGAATCATATATATTAAGACCTATTTCATCCATGCTGATGAAAGGATTTTCTGCAGTATTCCGGGCTGCCCACTCATCCAAATTCACATCAGGTATGCCTTGAACAGGTGTATCTGGATCCTGGATAGGTGGTAACTCCTCATGGTCTCTGATGGAAAGATCTGCATTTATAGGACTTGGGGTATATGGTTATAAGTGGCAAGTGGCTCAGGGTTCTGAGTTAATGGTAACCTTAGTACCATACCGGGTTCTAAAACATAAGTGTGACCAATCAGCAAAAATGTATCCTCCTAATTTTGCTGTGAAATCTCTAGATAGGCAAATAACAAAGTGTGGAGGTAAGTCAGCTATGTACATGTCCTGAGGTATTACAAAATTAGGACAAGCATGCAAGGTCAAACCAAGATCTTTGACCAATCCAATTGACTTAACTGCTTTTCCATCTAATTGTACAACTCCTCTAGAAATAGGCTCATAAATTAGACCAAGTTTATCTGCAAGGTCTTTGGGCATAATTGAACTATTGGCTCCTGAGTCTATCAAGCAATTGTGGACTGGATGGTTGCCAATTATCAATGTTACAAAAAATGGAGGAGGCTTTGGTGTTTGGATTGCTTGAATATTCTTAACTGGGATATCATTAGCTAATGCAACTCCATGCTGATCTTTCTAAGGCTCATTAGTCAAGGAAAAATTATCCAATTTATCTCTCAGCAATTCCTTTTGTCCAGGAATTTGCAATGCATCTATCATTGTCATGGAAATAATGGTTTTTGCCATAGATTCAACAATATTAAATGGAACACCACTAACCTTATGTTGTATTTTTGGAACAACAGGCTCTTGATGAGCTGGTTTTAACTGAGATTGAACTTTCTGCTATTCTTTAGGTGCTGCAGGTTGTGCTCTTAGTAAAATTTGCACATTCTAGATAGGTGAAGGTGTCCTAACAACTTGCTGACTTGTAGAAGCTTGTTGTTTTCCTTTATTTGGCTACTATCCAGACTTATTTAAAACCCTACATTATGATTGGTAAACTACATTATGTTGTACATAGTAGACCGAATATTTCTCATGTTATTGGGTTATTTGCAAGATTTCAAAAAGAGCCCAAAGAAAGTCACTTGATGGCTGTTAAGAGGATTTTCTGATATCTTAAAGGAACATTAGACTATGGATTATGGTATCCCTGCAAAGGTGATTCCACTTTGGATTTTTTTACTTTTAGATTGGGCAAGCAATGTGGATGATAGGAAAAGAACAACCGATGAAGCTTTTCTACTTGGGGAAAGACTTGTAGCATGGACAAGCAAGAAACAAACTTGTGTTTCCCGATCTACAGTTGAAGCTGAAGTATGTTGCTGCATCCATGAATTGCACGCAGGCCATATGGATGAGACATGTGCTAGAAGAATTCAAGATAGATATGTTTGAACCATTGACTATCTATTGTGACAATATAGGTGCAATAAATATTTCCAAGAATCCTATACTTCATGCAAGATCCAAGTATAGAGAATTGAAGTATCATTTCTTAAGAGAATGAGTTCAGGAGAAGAAGGTAAAAATGGAGTATGTGAACAGTAAAGATCAGTTAGCTGATATATTTACTAAACCTTTGCCAAAGACTACTTTTGAGTTTCTTAGAAGTAAACTAGGGGTTAGACCCCTATACCGGAAGAACTAAGATGCTGAAGTTGCATCAATCTTGTGGATTTCATGTTTATTCTTCACTAAGGATTGATGAAGATGTGGGCTACTCTGTAGGGGGAGTGACTCTGATATTGTATGGTATGATTTACCACTCTGATCAGATTTACTAGAGAAGAAAAAGAAATTTGATGATTAGGATTTATAAAGAGAAGTCCAATAGATGTAGATGATTGGCATATATGATTGTATGTCTGATTAGTGTTTCCATCAATGCCAAAGGGGGAGATTGTTGGCATGTTTGGCATAACTGATGTAGATGAGTTGTTGATTGTACGGATAGAGGAATGATGATGACATGATCAATTATTAGTGTTGTCATTGTTGGCAACCTATGACAATTAATATTTGATGATGGTTACAGATAATATTTGATATTTGACTTGTTGGATAATTAATTTGGTCTACTGGATTTAGAATTTGTAAGTCTAACAGGGTTTACCGACATGACTGAGAATTAGGACTTCAACCGATAAAAGCAAAGATTTTGATGGAATCGGTAAATCGGTGATGGTTGGAAACTTGTAGTTTGTGATATAAGATTTTATGATGGATTTATGTATGTTACCAAAACTACATCCTATGTTGATTACCGAAAGACATGTTTTGAAATTCTGATAGAGTTGAGCTAAGGTTTTAGGACCGGTGATGAATTCACTTAACCGGTAATGATTTTTTATTCAACGGTGATTGGTGGCAAATCTACATGAAGAAGATAACATGACACAACCCATGTGAATGATTTGAAATGTTTTTTGACGTGGAAGATAGTACAATTTCTTGGGAATGTGCAAAGTGCTTAGCAAAATGTTCTAAGGCTTTGACTTTTATACAGATCGGATTTTTGTGATGGGTTATGAATAATCAATAGCTGATATTGCATTGGAATTTGTTGTTATGATCTATATATTGATATCTTATGATCTTTATTGTAAATTCAAGATGTAATTAGGTTTTATGGCCGACTTAGTTGTTATGGTTATTCAAGGTGACACAATTGATGTTTTATGTGTCGGTGGTATTTGGAGAATGAGTTAAGCCATCCTAGAGAAGATAGAGATCTGCTCAAGTGTTGCAGATTGTGAAGCAATACTGGATCTGATTTAGCAAGATGAAAGTGCAAAGTGATAGATCATTTTTCATTGTTGTTTCCTAATAGTTATAGTAGCTTAAATCCCTTAACTGGGTAGGTCCTAACATGCCTTTGTCATCTAAGTCCCCTAATAGGACAACTCACAAAAGAGTGTTTAAATCCTCTAACTAGGTTGATCCTAACATATCATTAATCCCCTAGCGGGAGTGAGAGGCAAATCCCTTAACCGGGTGACTTCTAACATGGTTTTCACTTAACTAGGTGTATTGTAAGCTCTTAACCGAGCTAAGCTCCTAACATGGCACACTTCAAAAGAGTACAAATTATTCTAGGTACCAATTTCCACCATGGTTTTTCCCATTTGGGTTTCCACATAAAAAATCTTGGTGTTTATGTATAGAATGTCTTTTTTATGATATTTATGTTTACATGCATTATTTTTGAAATAACGATTATGATATGTTATTTATAGTTTATCAGAGATTACCAGTACTGATGTTATATGATTAAGGATTTGATCTGATTGATGAGATTGATTGGTTGAATGATCAAATTGATATGACTGATTAAGAGATAAAGATAAATGGTTTTTGCAAATCTGATTGAAAGGTTGTTAGATCCGATTGTAGAAGTGAGAATATTTGCTAAGAAGTTTTAGATCTGATTTTAGTTGGATTTTGATTCAAAGTTTAATTTATTGTTAATACTGATTCACCCCCCCTCTTAGTATTAATTGAAATTCCTAAGATCAGACTAGGGTGGAGAGTGTTGGCATTGTGTTGTCATTGATGTCAACTGGTATAGGATGGTAACCGGTATGGGAGATGTATGTAGAATACTATCATTGATGCATACCGGATACGATGTCTTTGATGTCACCTAGCCTAGCATGTCACCAGTAAAGGAAAGAATTTCATCTAGCATAATGGCCATTGGAATGACCGATACACAATTTAGTGTTGAATTGTGTAGAAGACATAAGGATTGCAAGCCGGTAAGAGATATGTTGGCAGTACATAGTTGTCACCAATAAGAGAGCGAGATGTTGGGCAAATGATTGTGATGAAAAGGGGGAATGTTACCTAAATCACATCAAAACTAGAGGAGAAGTATGTGTAGGCCACCGGTATGCTGTATGGATGTGAAACAATAGGACTCCCACCGAATATAGTTGTAGTCACCAGATAAAGAGGATATCACAGGTTGAAGAGAAAAATATTAGTGAGTGTGCCCAACCAGATCATATGTGCATGTTTGAAGATATGCCTACCCATGCAAGGAAACCATATTGGTATAGTGCCAGATGCAGATGACAAGGATGCAGACCCACTAGTAAGTGGAGCTTATCTCCTATCATGCATGGAATGCCTCATAGTTATCAGAGATAAGTCACAAGAGTAGAGGGCAGGTGATTGAAGGCTCACACCAGATCAAACAGTAAAACATTAAGTTGCCTTAGGTGCATGTGATCAGGGGTGTGTACCGGATCTACAAGGTCAGACATGTTGAGTTGTCGATACAAAGAAGGAAGATTAATGAAGCGATGGGTTAGTCACTTTGACAAAACTGAATGAGAGGAGTGTTGGCATTTTGGATATGCTGATATGGTTTGGTCATTGATGTCAACACTTTTCATCACTTGTCAACACTTATCAACACTTGGAGATTTTGGTTATGTTCACCGGCAAGTTAGAGACTTATGCACAGTCACCGATATTTGGTTCACCGACAGATCATATTGGTCACCAGCACTTGGAATAACTTGGAGATTACTTGGTTATGTTGAAGACATTATTCGATCACTTGGTTTTGGCAATTTGGTTAATTGTTTATTCGGGTTTGCATATTTGCTGTTATTGGCAAATAGGTCCAGGATCAGCACCGATAGGCATATCTATTCCAGATCAACACAACATGTTATTGAGATGATTTATTATTATTGTAAATGCATTAAGATGACATCATGCATAGGATATTGATTTACTTGTAATTGATTTTATTGTAATATCTTTTAGTGAGCCGACCTATTCAAATTGGTCTTAGGTTATGGTATAAATGTAAGATCTCATTTGTGAGATTAAAGTGTGAATGTGAAAAAGGATTGCAATAAGGTATATGCAAAAACAAGAAGAGCTATACACACAGACATCATTTGAAGGATGAAGGAAGGATTTTGTGAAGGCAATCAAAACTAAACCAGTACTGAATCTAGCATATGAAGATGCTATTTCATGCAGTACATTATCATTGGATTTAACCATCTAATTGTAGTCAGTTTGACTCTCATTTTGTGATTGAGCAGTGAGCTCTAGGCAGTTGACCTTTCTGCATGTGCAGAATCCATATTGTACACACATACTATCTGTAATAGTATCATTTGATTATGGGTAAGGCTTTGCACCGTGGTTTTTCCCCTTACAGGGTTTCCACATACAAACATTGGTGTTATGTGTTGTGGATGTTATTGTCTTTCTATTTCATGCATTAATCTTTATCGGTATTGCAACTAACTATTAAGATTGTCTACCGGCATAAAGTTTGGTTTATCTATATTAAGCATTAAGTTTTGGTTAAGTTAATTTTGGTTGAATTTATTGGACAACCGATTCACCCTCCCCCCATCTCAGTTGTATCCTGGACCTAACAATTGTTATCAAAGCGTAGTCCTCTTTTGCAGAAGTTTAACAGCTTGAGGAGATCCAATGTCTTCTAACTATTTCAGGAAGGACAGTCCAAAACTTGATGGAACTAGCTATGGCATATGGAAGATCAGGATGGAGATACATTTGAATTGCATTGGAAAGGACATATGGGATGTTACAAAGAATGGCTATATTGCTCCTACGCAAGGTCAACCTATTCCACCTAACTTGGCTAAAGATAAGGAAAATGATTGTAAAGCAAGAGAAGCACTTTTGAGCATATTGTTAGATCAGGAAGTCATGGGATTGTCAGATAGATCTACTGCTAAAACTATTTGGGACAAACTAGAAACATTGAATGAAGGAGATTCCATAGTCAAAATTGCAAAACTTGAATGCTTCTGGGCCAGGTATGAAAATATGAAAATGGAAGAAGAAGAAAGAATTTTTGCTTTTATGGAAAGAGTAAATGAAATTGTTTTGGGTATACAATGTTGTGGAGGAACCTTAAGTGAAGATGAGATTGTTTCTAAATTTTTAAGAGCTTTTCCACTGGTATATAAAATGAAAGATACTACTATAAATGAATTGAGAACAATACCTAATGCATCAATATCTAGGACACCTTGGTTGGAAAACTTTCAGCTTTTGAGCTTGAGGAATTTGGTCTTGTTACTACTATCAAGATAGATCTATCTTTCAAGGCATCATCATCAACTACAACATCATCATCATCTGATAAATCTGATTGGAAAGCCTTCTATGCTAGAGAACTTGAAGAAAGTAGGAGAGAAAATGAAGAACTTGAAGAACTTGAAGCACTATTTGCAAGGAAAATGCCTTAAGGTCCAATTGGAAGTAAGTATGAAGGTAAAGCAACCTTTAAATGTTTTAACTATAGTAAGATTGGTCATATGGCTTCTAGATGCCCTGATAGACATGCAAGATTAAGAGAAGCTAAAAGATCATATAAGACTAACCTTGACTATCAGAAATACAAGTCTAAAAAGAATAGAGACAAATCTTGTTATTATGCTGATGAAGGAGTTACTGATTATTTTGATGAGGATCCGATAGACAATGGATGGGCTTTTGTTGCTATAACAGAAGATCAACCAACACCTACTGTTCAATCGGTACGGCAGGCCCTGGCAGCTAAAGTTGAAGATAAGGATGAATGGATTATTGATTTAGGATGTTCACATCATATGACTGGTGATAAGAGTAAATTCTTAACCTTTCAGGATTACAATGGAGGTCTAGTAAGATTTGGAGATGATAAATCTTATTTGATCAAAGGAAAAGGCACTATATCTTTTGATGGTAAGCACAATATTGATAATGTTTACTATATTGAAGGTTTGAAGAATAATATTTTGAGTGTTGATCAATTAGTTGAGAAAGGATTTCAGTTACAATTCAAGAATGGTAAATGCAAAATCTTAAACAGAACTAGTTTGGAAATTACAACTGGTAATCATAGTAGAGGTAATATCTTTCATTTGAACAACAATGAGAAAGCATGTTTGATTGCACATATTGATGAAAGTTGGTTATGGCATAAGAGACTTTGTCATGCAAATTTTGATTGCATTGTGAAAATCAGTACTACTAAGGTGGTAAGAGATTTACCTAAGATTGTTAAACCTCACAATCTGGTATGTAAGGAATGTCAATTTGGAAAGCAAGTCAGAGCAACTTTCAAGAGTATTCTGGAGAAGTCTAACAATGTTCTTGATTTAATTCATACTGATTTATGTAGTCCAACAAGAACTAGAAGTATACAAGGAGATAGGTATTTTATGCTAATCATTGATAACTATTCTAGAATGTGTTGGGTTACTTTTCTTAGAGAAAAATATGAAGCATTTGGGAAATTAAAACTATTCAAGGTGATGATGGTAGAAAATGAAACCGATAAGAAAATCAAATGTTTGAGATCAGATCAAGGAGGTGAATTCACATCTAAGGAATTTAATACATTCTGTGAAGTGAATGGGATCATAAGATAGTTATCAACACCCTGGACACCCCAACAAAATGGAGTTGTGGAAAGGAAAAACAAAACTATCTTGGATGCAGCCAGAAGTATGATATCTGAAGCAAATCCACCTCATATATACTGGAGAGAAGTAGTCAATATAGCTGTTTATACATTCAACAAAGTTCACATCAGAGGTGAAACCGGTAAGACCCCACATGAACTATGGTTTGGTATTACTCCTACTCTTAAATATTCAGAATATTTGGAGGTAAATGCTATATTAGAAGAGACGAGTATATTGGAAAATTTGATCCTAGAAGTGATGAAGGAATATTTCTTGGTTATTCATCTAAGAGGAAGGCATATAGATGCTTTAACAAGAGATTGCAAAAAATTGTTGAGAGTTCAAATGTGAACAGTTTAGAGGAAATTCAAGGTACACAGGTTTTGAACCGACAATAGAGATAATCACAATCGAACCTACATCAATTAATAAGGTATGTGAAGATAAATATTAGATTAGAGCTATGGAAGATGAGTTGGAATAAATTAAAAGGAATAACACTTGGTCATTAGTTCCCCGACCTAAAGAGAAAAATGTAATTGGAACTAAATGGGTTTTCAGAAATAAACTTAATGAAGATGGAATGGTAATCAGAAACAAAGCAAGATTGGTGTGTAAGGTATTCACAGAAAGAAGGAATTTATTACAATAAAACCTTTGCATCGGTAGCTAGAATTGAGATAGTCATACTTTTATTTGGTTTTGCAGCACACAAGAACTATAAAGTATATTAAATGTGTATTTTTGAATGGAGATATTGAAGAAGAAGTTTATATTGAACAACTTGATGGATTTTTTTTGACAGATAATAAAGACATGGTTTGCATGTTAAGGAAAGCTTTATATGGATTGAAACAAGCTCCTAGAGCTTGGTATGCTAGATTGGACAAATATTTTTTGAAGCTTGGTTACACTAAAGGTAATGCTGACAACAATCTATACTACAAAGTGACTAATGATGACATCTTGGTTATTGAAGTTTGTGTTGATTATATAATCTTTGGAGGAGAAGATGATTTGTGTAAAGACTTTTCTAACAAAATGCAGCAAGAATTTGAAATGTATGATTGGAGAGATAAAATTCTTTTTAGGATTGCAGATTTCACATACTGATAAAGGTATATTCCTATGTCAATCTAAGTATTTGAAGGAATTACTAAAGAAATTTGGCATGGAAAACTGTAAATCGTTAAGCACACCTATGACTACAACTGATAAATTATCTTTGAAGGATGAATCTACACTTATTAATCCGACTAGATACAAATCTATGATAGGAGGTTTACTGTATTTGACACAAACAAGACCTGATATTATGAATGCAGTATGTATTATTTCAAGATTTTAGAGTAATCCTAAAGAAAATAATGAATCAGCAGTGAAAAGGATTTTCTGGTACCTACAAGGCACTACAAATCTTGGTTTATGGTATCCTAGAGATGATAATTTTGAATTATGTGCATACAGAAATGCAAATTGGGCAGGAGATGTGGATGATAGAAAAAGCACCACCGGTGGAGCATTTTTTCTTGGCAGCAGACTAATTTCATGGTTGAGCAAGAAACAGAGTTGTACAAGTCTATCAACAGCAAAATTAGAATATGTTGCAGCAACAACTAATTGTACACAGGTATTATGGATCAAGCAAATATTGAAGGACATAAAGGTAAAATGCAAGGAACCTATAACTATCTACTGTGATAATATGGTAGCAATTGATATATCAAAGAACCCAGTGTTTCACTCTAAAACTAAACATGTTTCTATCAAATTCAATTTTCTAAACGAGAATGTTGAAGCAAAAGAAGTGAAATTGGTTTATGTGAATACTAAAGAGCAGATTGCAGATATTTTTATAAATCCTTTGCCTAAGGAAATATTTGAGTATCTTAGAGAGAAACTTGGAGTCCTACCCCCACCGATAGAGACTTAGACAATTGATGTTTGTCATCAACCGACATAATTAACAGAGAAATCTTATTCTGACTTTGATGAGGAGAGCTACTTCTCAGGGGGAGTAGTTGGTATAATAAGTTGGTATTTTGTATTTGGTTTTGTATTGCTTTGGAATTTGATGTCAAAGGGGGAGAGATTGATATGGAAAAACACATTATCCCTTGAGGGAGAGATTGTTACTTTGGGGAGAGATTGTTGGAGAGATTTATTACTCTCTGTATCTCTATTTTGGGAGATTGTTGGTTTTTGGCATTTCTATTTTGGCACTTTGATGGTTTTTCCATCTTGTGTTGCTATCAATGCCAAAGGGGGAGATTGTTGGCATTTTGGATATGTTGATATGGTTTTGAATTGATGTCAACACTTGTCATCGCTTGTCAACACTTATTAGCACTTGGAGATTTTGGTTATGTTCACCGACAAGTTAGAGACTTATGCACAGTCACCGGAATTTGGTTCACCGACAGATTATATTGTTCACCGGTACTTGGAATAACTTGGAGACTACTTAGTTATGTCGAAGGCATTATTCGATCACTTGGTTTTGGCGATTTGGTTAATTATTTATTCGGGTTTGCATATTTGTTGTTACCGGTAAATAAGTCCAGGATAAGCACTGACAGACATATCTATTCTAGATCAACATGACACGTTATGGAGATGATTTATTATTATTGTAAATGCATTAAGCCGACATCATGCATTAGATATTGATTTAATTGTAATATCTTTTAGTGAGCTGACCTATTCAAATTGGTCTTAGGTTATGGTATAGATGTAAGATCTCATTTGTGAGATTAAAGTGTGAATGCGAAAAGGATTGCAATAAGGTATATGCAAAAATAAGCAGAGCTATACACACAAATATCATTTGAAGGATGAAGGATTTTTTGAAGGCAATCAGAACTAAACTGGTACTGAATCTAGCATATGAAGATGCTATTTTATGCAGTACATTATCATTGGATTTAACCATCCAATTGTAGTCAGTGTGACTCTTATTTTGTGATTGAGCAGTGAGCTCTAGGCAGCTAGCCTTTTTACATTTGCATAATCCATATTGTACAGACATACTATCTATAGTAGTATAATTTGATTGTGGGTAAGGCTTCCCACCGTAGTTTTTCCCCTTACAGGGTTTCCACGTACAAACATTTGTGTTATGTGTTGTGGATGTTATTGTCTTTCTATTCATGCATTAATCTTTACTAGTACTGCAATTAACTGTTAAGACTATCTACCGACATAAAGTTTGGTTTACCGATATTAAGCATTAAGTTTTGGTTAAGTTAATTTTGGTTAAATTTATTGGACAACTAATTCACCTCCCCTCTTAGTTGTCTCCAGGACCTAACGACCGGTCAAATGAAGAAAAGGCTATGCAGTTACACACATGGAGTTATTGGGATGCAAGAAGAGAGTGGTGTTGTCACACATGCATGACATGTCTGATTGATGACATGAGGCTATCAAGAATATCTATCGAGAAGTGAATAAAGATTATTGAGGTCATGCTAGAGGTTGTTAGTATTAGAGATTGATGTCAATCGGTATGGTGTAAGCATGAGTTGTCATTAGTAAGAGGTGAGATGCAAGAGTTTGTTAGTACGCTTGTGTGATAACCAGTAAGGCATAAACTAGTATGAAGGTTGACTGCTTGTTTGTAATGAAGAGGTGGAATGTTATATGAATCACAACAACATCTGGTAAGTAGAATGAGAAGAATAGCATGAAATCATACCAGAAGGAAAGATGAAGTGTTGATAAGAAGTGTTGTCAGTAAGACAAAATGTTCTGTGTGTTGGACATATCGGTAAGGTTATGTACCAGGAGAAGATTTTTCTAGATGATCATGTATGAAATGACCCTATGTCAGTGAGTTGGATGTATGCCAATGTGATGCCATGAGGAGTTGAGGTGGAAAGGATGCAAAGGTTGGTGAACTATTCATTGACATGGTTGTCTGTGTAGTAGGTCATCATTTAATGATAAAACCACAAATCATGTGTCGATGACTGACTGGTGTGACTCAAGGAAGAATGGACAATAGAGAATGATCAAATAGTTGTTGGCATCATGATCAATGCTTGAAATCTGATTTCAAATTGACCTTGAGAAAGAAACAACTGGATCATAAATGTTTCAAGAGATTTTAAGGCTGGAAAACAAGGTTAGGTTTGTTATTTTTGGCAAACATACTTTGGACAAATGGAAAACGTATGATGATTTATCCCTCCAAAGTAGGTGTGTGATCCAAGGTAGATTGGATCAAATTGAATACATATTTGGTAGCTAGGAAGAAACCCTAACTGCCTAAAGTTTGAATTGGTTTTTGGCGGGAGGACTTGTTTATAAATATGCAAGTCAAAATCGATGAAAAGTGTTGTTGGATGATGCTGGATAGAGTGTGTGTATGCCTCTACAAGTGAAGAAATCACTCTAAGTTATTTTAATGAAAATTCTAGGTGAGTGAGAACTGGTAAGAAGGCATCTAAGAAGGAATGCAAGTTGAATTTAGAATCAAATGAATCCAGTCAAGGAAGAGGAAAGGAAGAGAACCAATAGTGGCAGGTAGTTGTGGATTAGACAAAGGTGAACCACCAGAAAAGAGGTAGTGAGTAAGTAAAGGAAGAACTGGTAGAGTCTAAACCGGTAAGGCATCAATAGTAAAAGAAGAGGAGCAGAGAGAGAGTAAAAGACGAGATCCAACATGGTAGAGTATGAGTAGAAAAAGATCAAATCAGAGAGAGCAGAGAATCGATAAGGAAAAGGAGAGGTAATACCAACAAGGGGAAGCATATTCAGTGGTTGCAAGACTCACTTGTAACTAGACTACTACTATTGCATTTGATATTAATTGTAGATCACTAAGTTGGAGCTTAGTGAAGGGGTTGGTGCTCCTTGGGTTGGTGCCCTAAACATTGTAATCAAATTTTCATTGTGAGGCTAGATTGGAGCAAAAGGTCTCCAACAACATTGCTCACTGAGGTTTTTTTCCACCATGGGTTTTCCTTGTATAACCAGTGTTATATGATATGCCATTTTTGTGTGGTTTGATTGTGTTGTCTTGTCTTACCTTACCAGTAGGTTGAATTGGTATAAGGTTGTTAACTAGTAAATACACCTTAGGTTAAAAAGGGAAAAAGTTTGGAAACCACTGATTCATCCCCCTCTCAGTGGCATCTTGTGTCCAACAATTGGTATCAGAGCGTAGGTTCGCAGTTGATAAGATTTCTCTAGCTTGGGTAGATTCTATCTTAACGACACAATTGTCTATTTAGTGTCAATCCGAGCTTCAGTATTTGATGGTTCAAATTATTTCATATGGAGTCATAGAATGGAAGTTTACCTATCCTACCTAGGGTTTGTTGTATGGATGTCAGTTATTAATGGCTGCTCGAGTAAAGTCATTCCTCCCACGGATTCAGAAGAAGAAAGAAGAAAATGGTGCAATGATGTAGCAATGAAGCTATACTTTGTGGGTTATCAGATGATGTTTCTTTACAGTTGGATGGATGCAAATCAACAAAAAGCTTATGGGATAGATTGAATAAGCTCTATGGAAATGAGTCTACAACTGCAGGATCCATTTTTGAAAGCAAGAAGAATGATTGTGCAGATGAGAGAGGGAGATCTATCAGCAGCTGTAGTAGTTTTGGTGATGAGGAAACTCATCTCTTTATGGCCCAAGAGACAAAAAGTGAGATGCACACATCTTAAAGTGATATTGCAGTTGAATCCCACTGGTAAGGTTTGTTTGGGAGTGATGAAGAAGATGGAGAAGAAGAAGCTAAAGTAGATCTTGAAGGAGAACTTGTAAGTGCACTTGAGGAACTTAGCAGAGTAGGAAAATAATACAAGTTGTTCAAGAATTCTGCTATAGTACTGGAACAAAACCAATTGGTCAATAGTCTTCAAGAGTTAGAGTTAGATATTGCTAATTTGAAAGAACAAGTGGATGATGCTAAGAAGGTTAATGTGGAATCCAAATCCGGCTTGGAAACCAAGACATGCGGATGCAAAGATTTGGCATCAGAGCTGGAGGCCAAGGACAATAAATATCAAGATCTAATTGGTGAAGTGGAGGAACTCATGAAAGACCTTGAGAAGTGTCAGAATTAGCACAAGGTAAGGATCCAATATGATGGTAGCATTGATGCCTTGGAAAAAATGTTGAGTCAAAAAAAAAAAAAGGATACTGGAGGATCAGGATTTGATATCGGTGAATGCTCCACAAGCAAGGATATCCCTCACAAAGATATTTAATTTGTCTCCTCAAGTGGAAATGGCAAGGGTGAGACCTTCACAACTAGAAATAATCTAAGGATAAAGGTTGACCTAACTACAACTGGTGAGGAAATGAGGCTAAAGATGAAGACTGGTGCTGCAAGAAGGAGGAATAATGTAGATCCCAAAGGAAAAGGGAAGATGGGAGAAGGAAGCTTCATTGAAAGCAATAACTTGAGAGGACAACTTAGAAGACCTCCAACTGACAGAAGACAAAGGAATGCTACTTCCCACAAGACAAGACAGGTGTGGAAGATGGAAGGTTTAGATGGAAGAACTACTCAACATGAACAACCTTGGATCCACCCTCAGAGAAGGAGAAATGGAGAAACTCGACCGATAAGATATCCCCATGAATGGTAGAATAAGTTTGTAAGTTATAAATCTTCGTTCTCTAGTTATTGCTTTACATGTAATGGTTATGGCCATAGGGTAGAAGAATGTAGAAAGGGATCTAGAAGGAACTCATAGATATCATGCATATGAGAAAAATGTATCAAGGAGTAGATACATGCATATCCCCTCTCTCAGTTATGCAAATAGTGTTTGTTATAACTGCAATAGATCTGGCTATAAAAGTTATGAATGCAGGAAGAACTTAGAGTTCTATGGAAACCAGTGGAACAATCATGCTTGGTATAGAAATAATTTTAGAAGATATGAGAAAAAAAGACCTACATGGAACAAGATGAGTAGTGTATTTGCATATACAAGGAATCCATGGAGACCGGTATCTTGCCACAATGGCATGGTCAGAAGAAGAGGTATAAACCGATTTAATATGAGATCCCCCATTTACTCCTATGGAATGGATGTTGTGTGCTATTAAAACAATGTTTGTAGAGAAAGGGATAATTAGTAGAAGGAAGTCAACACTATTCCAAAGACTACTAGTGAGAAAAAGAATGAAACCAAGAAGGTTTGGAGGAAGAAGGAAGAAAGTAGGACCATGAACCGGAACTGTGCATTCAATGCACATGTTATATCTCCTAAGGCTTAAAGGAGATGCAGGACCTTAGGGGGAGTAGTATGTTGATCAGATCATTCACCCCTTGATTGAAAAGGACAAGGAGAAGATAGACTGTTGCACAGGTAAGAGAAAGAAGGAAATAAGATGGATACAAAATTTGCAATGGGAATCAGATGCAAATTGACACAAGAAGATAGGTGGTAGAGGACGGTGCTCTAGTAGATATGATGGATTGGTGCAAGAAATTTGGTATGTGCAGTATGGTACCAGTATGATTACTAATTGGTAGTATAGGTTTTGTAAGACAATGAGGCAAGGAATAATTACAATTACTCCAACATTGTGATATGAAGAAATGGCTATGTCTCAGGTGGTATTGGAAAAGATCTGAATGGCATATGATATCCTGGTAGTTGATCATGAGTACATGTATCTTTGTAGGCTAACGGATTTGATTTATGTGACATGATAGTATTATTGTATGGCATTGTGTACTCCTAGGATCATGTCATATACTGTAGTCGAAATTGTGGAGTTGATAGATCATTATATTGATCAAATATGTACAACTCAACTTGTATAAGGTTTGTATTTTCATCATAACCAACAAAAATAAAAGGAGAAGATTTAGCATCTAAATTTTTCCTTTTCTCCTTAGGTTTGTGAACATAAGCTATGGAACCAAAAATTCTTAAATTTTGTAAATTGGGCTTTCTACCAGACCAAGCTTCTTCAGGAGTTTTATCCTTTAAGGCTTTGGTAGGTGTTCTATTAATTAAATAAGTTGCACAAGCCATAGCTTCAGCCCAAAACTTGTAATCCATATTTTTTGCATGCAATAAACATCTAACCATTTCAACAATTGTCCTATGCTTCTGTTCCACCACACCATTTTGTTGTGGTGTATAAGGAATGGTAAGCTCATGTTTAATTCCAAAAGATTTTAAATAAGCATTAAATGCATTATTGACATATTCTCTTCCATTGTCAGTACGAAGAATCTTAATTTTAGAACTAGATTGCCTTTCTACAAACATATGAAATTCAGTAAACATATCAAGCATTTGATCCTTACTATGAAGGAAATATATCCATGTTCTCCTTGAAAAATCATCAACAAAGGTAAGTGCATACCTTGAACCTTGGATGGAGGGATTCTCCATGGGACCCAAGAGATCACTATGAACTAAATGCAATTTAGTATATGCCCTCCAAGATTGACCATGAGGAAAGGGTTCCCTATGCATCTTACCACTCATGCAACCATTGCAAACAATTTGAGAAGGAACAATAGTAGGCAATCCATCAACCATATTTGCTTTTTGCATCAATGAAATATAATCAGAATTGAGATGGCCAAGTCTTTCATGCCATTTAGTAAAATCAACAGTAGTAAGCAAAGAATAATTTGGAGGAGAAAATTCATAGAACTTGAATAAGTTATCACTATCCATTTTAGTAGTAGCAATAACATGATTAGTTTTTGGATCAATGATATAACATATGCCCCTATAAAAGTTAATCTTATAATCTTGACAAAGTTTAGGAACTGAAATCAAATTTGATTTTAATTCAGGAACATAAAGAACATCATGTAATTTCCCATTAGGAACATTCACATCACCAATTGCTTCAACTTTGCAACTATGATTATTAGCTAATTGAACATGAATATTAGAAGTATCAGGATGCAAAGATTCAAAACATTCTTTATGAGAGGTAACATGTTGAGATGCACCAGAATCAATAATCCACTCAAGTGGTTGAGAAACTTTATAAGTACATGTAAATGCATGACGAGATGAATTACCATTATTATTACCTTTCTTATAATGAGGTTTATGTTGTTGATTATTTTGATTATTTTGGTTCATGGGCTTTTTAAGAAGCACCCACAATATGTGCAATGGGGTCTTGTTTGAGAATTATTCCTTTGATTATTGTACGTATTATTATGATTATTATTATGAGAATTGTTATGATAGGATTTAGAATGAGATTGATAATTAGAAGATTTGTGATTATTATTATGATTAGTATTAGTATTATGATTGTTATTATTGGATCTAAAATTATTATTATGATTTTGATTTTTAGACATAAAAGCATGTTCACTACTTTTAAGAGTACCAAATTGAATTAATTTAGCTTCCTCTTGACACAATAAATTATGAAAAATATCATAAGTTAATTGAGTAGCTAAGCTAGGAATAGCAAGTTGAGCATGAATATTCGTAATAAATTGTTGAAATTGACGAGGAAGACATTTTTTAAGAATAAGATGAATTAAATGTAAATCAGCTAGAGTAACTCCTAAACCAGTTAATTGACTATTAACAAAATCAAACTTTAATAAGAATTCATCCATGGTTTTAAAATCTGTATACCTGAAATCTTCAAGTTGATCTTGAAGCTGAATTTTTCAAGATTCATTTGAGCTATCATAAGTTGTTTTTAAAATTTCCCAAGCTTCATACGCTTTTGTACAATTTCCAATTAAAATATACAAATCAGGGACCATTGAAATACCAATTAAACCAAGTGCTTCCTCATTTTGAGCCTTCCATCTATCTTGGTCAGCTTGAGGAGCAGTTGTAGCGGGCTCAAAGGTTTTATCAGTTGCAACATCCAAAAGGTGTTTGAAACGAAAAATAAATGAGATATGTGTTTTCCATGAATGATAATTGAAACTATTTAATTTAATTTCCGGAATTAATGTAGACATGATAGCAAAATAATGATTAGTAAAAATTATCCCCTTTGATTAAAAAATGAAAAAAAAAATTCTATGATTAAAATTAACGAACTTTGAATAATAACTTTTAACAATAACAAAAAAAAAAAAATTAATTTCTTTTATAAAAGAATATTATTTTCAAATTTTTAATAACAAATTTAAAGTTCTAATTTTTTTTTTTTTTTTTTTTAATAAACTTTATTTTGAAATTAAACAATTAAAAAATAAAACTATTTATATTGAAACACTTAATTAAAATACTTTAAATTAATAATAATACTTTAAAAAAAAAATCATAAACTTTTTACTTTTGAACTCTTTAAATTTTGAATTTTCTTTATATAAAAAAGAAACTCTAATAAAAAACAACGATTATAAATTAAGAACTTTATGAAATGAAAATTAATATAATATTTAATTACCTTTTTAAAATAAAGTAAAATATTTAAAGAATCTTTGAAAAAGCCAAACTAAGTCAAATGCTTATTAGAGAAAGAGATACGTTAGGTTATTTGCATAAAGAAATACGTTACTTTCACAGGCAGGTTATTAACATTACAAGAATGTAGGAAGTGCAAAATACAGGTAAATAACAAAGACGATAATGCAGATTGGGCAAAGATGATTTAAAGAGAAAAAACGTTTTTTTGTTTTCTTATAACACAGCAAACAGAGAATGATACAAAGATTTGATGTTATAAAAAATCCCTTTGTTTTGAGAATTAATATAAATTTAGTGAGAAACCTGAGAATTTTAAAAAACTTTTAGTTGAATTGGATTTGAATACGATTTAGAGTATAATATACAAAGATAAGAGAAAGATTACAATTTCAAATTTATATTGTAATAAGTTTTATTTTAATTCAGACAGAATTATTATGAAAGGAAATACAAAACAATATTAAACATTTGTTAACAAAAATCTGCAATACAAAATACTGGAATAAAAAACCAGACAATATAAAAGATGTTAAACTCAGAATGATTTAGACAGAGCAAGCAAAAATTATAGAATATTAAACTTCTGGAATAAAAAATTGGCAATACACAAAACTAGAGAAAATTATATGAAAAACAGAGATAGTTATAATACAGAGATCAATATGAATTTTTTAACAAAATTTTGCAGACACAATAAATGTTAAAACCTGCAAACAAATCAGAGATGCAATGTAATAATAAATCAGATTTGGCGGCAAACCGACTATTCGCACTAAAAAAAAACCAGAAACTTTGGCAGCAAGCCTTCCAAAGACACAAATTTAAACCAGAAAGAAGAAACTTTGGCGGCAAGCCTTCCAAAGCCCCTTTTTTTTTAATAATAATAATAATAATAATTAAAAAAAAAAAAGAAAAAAAAAAAAAAAAAAAAGAAGATTAAACCTGCAGGCAAACTTGTTAACAAGTTTGAAAAAAAAATTAAAATTTGAAATAAAAAACCTGTACAGTAGAAAATATTAGAAAAAGAACTTCTTCTCCTCTCAAGAATGCCTCCAAGAAGGTGAACTCCACAGAATGGTAACCTTCATCAATGTCAACTTAAAACAAGGATTAGAACCCTGCTCTGATACCATGAAAAGAAATACAAGAGCAAGGAAAGAATAATAAAATCCAAGTAAGTTTATTGATAAAGTAAATGTTACCAAGAGAAATGCAAAAAACCTTGGAGCAATCACCCAAATGTGAAGAAGGAGGCACAAGAACTTTTGAAAGGGGAAAAGGAAAGAAAAACCCCTTGTAATATTATGAATGAGGCAATGCCTAAAATGAGAGAGAGAGAGAGAGAGAGAGAGAGAGAGAGAGAGAGAGAGAGAGAGCAAGAAGCTCTTTACAATAATTTCATTAAGAAGAAATGAGAGAGGAGACATCTCTTAAATAGAGATGAGGAGAGGAGTTACAAAGTAACTCCCAAATCTATGAATGCCACCAATCATAAAATGTGTGTGTCATGTGTCCACATCCTCTTATGGAGGAAATCTAATATTCCTTAATAAAGGAAAATAAAAGAAATGACTTGTCCTCACACATGTACTAGAGGACAAATTACATGTAGGAATTCCAAAGGAATATCCTAAACTAAATACAAATAAACCTAAGCCAAGTAAAGATTAAATATTCTAACAGTTTTGACTTGAGAAGATGTAGCAAATAATGGTTGAAGGAGGAGGAGAATCTGACAGAGAAAAAGAGGAGAGAAAACTCTCAATACTCGGTAGACACAAGGAGGTGAGAAACCCTGTTAGTGCCCTTTGCCATTGTTATCAAAGGGGGAGATAGATTCTATAGTATGCCACATACTATATGTCTGAGAATCCATTAATCACACAAAGGGGGAGAGAGAATATGTAGTATGCTGGATACTAAATGTGTTGACATCAATGCCAAAGGGGGAGATTGTTGACATTGTGTTGTCATTGATGTCAACTGGTATAGGATGGCAACTAGTATGAGAGATGTATGTGCAATACTATCATTGGTGTATATCGAATATGATGCCTTTGATGTTACCTAGCTTCGTAGGTCATAGATAAAGGAGAGAATGTCATCTAGCATAATGTTCATTGGAGTCATCAGTACACAAGTTAGTGTTGACTTATGTTGAAGACATAAGGACTACAGACCGGTAAGAGATATGTTGTCGATGCATGGTTGTCACCAACAAGAGAGAAATATGTTGGGTGGTTGATTATGATGAAGAGGGAGAATGTTACCTAAATTACATCAACACCAGAGGAGAAGTATGTGTAGTCCACCATAATTCTGTGTGGATGTGAAACAACATGACTCCCACTAGATATAGTTACAGTCACCGGATAAAGAAGATACCACAGGTAGAAGAGAAAGTTGATAGTGAGTGTGCCCAAATAGATCATATGTGCATGTTTGAAGATATTCCTACCCATACAAGGAAACCATATTGCTGCAATTCCTGATGTAGATGACAAGGATGCACACCCATTGGTAAGTGGAGCTTATTTCCTATAATGCATGGAATGCATCATAGTTCTCTGAGATAAGTCACAAAAGTAGAAGGCAGGTGATTGAAGGTGTGCTTCCATCATACCGGATCCTCACCTTGAGCTCATCTCGACATTTCTCAAGGTCTTTCCTAAGATTCCCCATCTCCACACTTAGCCTCTGACACTCTTTGTCCTTGGCCTCTAACTCTGACTCTATATCTTTGCACCTGCACTTCTTGGCATCATCTTGTTGATTCTTCAACTCTGAGATACATTTCTCAGAATCTTCAAGGCATTTGATCAACCATTTTGGTTCCACAACTGCAACATTCTTAAAACATTTGTATTCATTCCTCACTCTACTAAGTTCATCGAGTGCACTTACAAGTTCTCCTTCAAGATCTACTTATGCCTCATCTTCTTCTTCACCTTCACTATCACTACTAAACACATCTTCTCGATAGGAATGATCTGCATGATTGCTCTCTGATGTGTGTCTCTCATTTTCTATCTCTTCGGCCATAAAGAGCTGAGTTTCCTCATCACCAATACTATTGAAACTATTGACAAATCTTCCTCTATCATCTGCACAATCATTCTTCTTGATTTCCCAAACTAACCCTATAGTTGTAGGCTCATTTTCATAGAGCTTCTTCAATCTTTCCCAGAGACTTTTTGTAGATCTGCACTTGTCCACCTGGGAAGAAACATCACTAGTGAGTCCACTAAATATAGCCTTCATGGATTCTTCATTGAACCTAAATCTTCTTGCTACTTCAAAGACTGGTGGGAGGAGTGTCATGACTAGTGAGACCATTAACAAATGACATCCAAACATCAAAACCTAGGAAGGACAAGTAGACTTCCATTCTATGACTCCATATGGAATAATTTGATGCATCAAATATTGGAGCTAGGATTGATAGTAAATAGACCATTGTGCCCTATTAAACATAATCTACTCAAGCTAGAGAAATATTATCTGCCCGGGAACCTATGCTCTGATACCAATTGTTGGACACAAGATGCCACTGAGAGGGGGGTGAATCAGTGGTTTCCAATTTCTTAACCCTTTTAGTCCTAAGAGTGATTACCGGTTAACAACCTAAAGACCAAGTAAGCCTTTTGGTAAGATAAGGAGGTGATCAAATAAAAACACACATAAAGGCACATCACAAAACACCGGTATATATGTGGAAAACCCAAGATGGGAAAAACCTTGGTGACAAATTCTGCTAGAGTCTACTGCTCCAATCTAGCCTCACAATAAAAAAATAATGATTACAACTTTTAGGGCACCAACCTAAGGAGCACCAACCCAAAGAAGATACAACCCCTACACCGAGCACCAACTCAGTGATCTAGATTGAACGTTATCAAATACAAAAGTAATAATCCGGTTACAAGTGATTCTTGTAACCACTACATACACTTCACCCTATTGATTTCACTTCTCCTCTGCCTTACCGGTTGACTCCTCCTATTCCTTCTGTCACCATGTCTCTATTCTATTCTCTGATGGTTTTTTGTCCTCTCCTTCCTTCTCCGCACCTCCTCTTTCTCCTCACCTTCTCCTGCTGTTGCTAATATACTGGTTTAGACTCTACCAGTTGTTTGCCTCTACAACTGGTTATCTATTCCCTGTTCTCTTTGTCTCTTCTCCTTTTTCTTTGTATCTTCTCTACAGATCTCTTTGGAACTCACTTTCCACCACTACACTCTTAGTTTCCTTCCTGTTGGCTCTACCACTACCGGTTATCCTCTGCACTTATCCTCTTGTCTTCTTACTAGTTGCTTTTGAAACTTTATCGGTTTAACACATTGTTAAACCCTCCAACTGGTTTACCATCCAACAATCAGTCACATTGATCTTCGGTGGACTTAATGACTGATCAAATCTTCTCTTCTCCCACATCTAACATGCAACATCTATCCATTGCATATTTTTTTGCATAGTTATAGCTGCATTTTCCCACCAAAGCATAGATTTAAACCTTGGCATGATTAGGGTTTCTTCTCCAACCAACAAGGCATACCATATCCACTCAAATCTCATCAAATAATGTCCCAAATATAATTGCCTGTACATCACTTCAATTATCATGCCTTTTAGTGCACATTTTCTATCTTTAGCAACCTGCATTCAATTTGTCGGCTCATCTCTTGGTCAATCACCATAAATAGTTTGGCAATTTGTATCACCTAATTCAATCTATATCCAAACATCCTGCATTGATCAGTGCACATCATGGATCACCTCGGTTCATTTTGCCTTGAGTCACAACCCCTCTCAAACTCGACCCATAATAGTCACAGTCAATATTAAATGTCAACTAACCGCCAACTACCTCACCGATTGCAAGGTACATTCACTGAATCATGCAAGTTTGCCACTTCAAATCCACATGGAATTATTATCAATATCCACCTCTACTAAGTCTTATGTGTCAGTCTAGACAAGGTCATCGACCAACCACACAACCAGGTTCATCTACTAGTCTACAAACCTTGTCGGTTATGCCCTAACCGGTCTATCTTCAACCTTGTACTTTTATTCTCTTCCGGTGGAACACCTAAACCGGTTAACACTCTTGGAAACCTACCTCGTGCACATATTCAACAGATGGGATCCTTTCACTTTTGCACATTCTCAACTTTACTGGTGGACATACTTATCGGTATCCACATTGATGACACCATGTCATCGACTTTCATCAATCTCCATCTATTTGCATCAATGACAACACCTTTCTCCATCTTCAATCTGGTTGTGCTCTCTATCTATAATTTCTGAACCTGTTTCTTTCTTCATCATTTGACTGGTTCTCCTCTTAACTGGTTTGCCAAGATGGTAAACATATCCTTCTTTTTCTATTCCGGCGACTCAACATGTTTGACCTTGCTGATCCGGTACACATCCTTGACACATGCACCTAAGGAAACTTTGTGATTCACCGGTAGATCCAATACGAGCTACCAATCTCTTACCTTCTACTTTTTTATCTTATCTCAGAGGGATATAATGCATTCCATGCATGTAGTGAGATAAGTTACACTTACCGGTGAGAATAGATGGACATTTGCACTTGTTCTGCCAATCACTGGTAGGAGAGGGTCTTGATCTCTTACAAACATTTCAACTAGTGGGAAGAAACTATCCATTAGGCTTCTCAGTGTTGGCAATATGAAGGAAATGATTATGTGTTGCATTGATGTTTTGTCATTGATGTCAACACTAGCTGTTATGGTCATTTACGGGCTTCCAGTAGATGGATTGGATTGAAAAGATTATCAATTGATTGTTTCAAATATGATCTGGATGATGGAATACATTTGTATGAATATTTCATATGCTTCTGAAGTGTCTTTCAAGCAGTTGGTTTTGACTTGATGATCAGATGTTATCTTATGTTATAGTAAGCTTGCTTTTAGGTCTAGTAAGGGTTTCACCAGCATAGCTTTATTGAAGATCTTTGACATAATGAATAAGAGGTATTGGTGCGGCTTCTAGAAGGGATTCAAGATTCTAATGGTGATTGTGTTCATGACTCGACTGATTGGAGTAATTTCTTTGGCATGTGTGGATGTAATTTAGGTCTGGTCATATCTAGGTTATGGATCAGTTTCATGAAACATGTTGATGGATCTTTCCGATGTGGTTCCGGGATGTTTTATTGGTTGGGTGATTTTTGCTTGGCCTCTAGCTGACATGTTTTATGATTTTATTTTGGTATTATGTAATGGATATTGAATTATCATTTGGGTGACCAACCTAATTGTCTAAGTGAAGGGTTTATATAAATATATGTAACATCTCATTGGAGATCATATGCAACGAGAAAATAATGTAATAATAATTAGAGAAGAGGATTTGGTCGATCATAGGTGATTGAGTTGGATTTATGCAAGAGCTTTAAGACCTCTAGGATTGAGCTTAAGCATGACTGTGGTCAGGCATGTTTGATGCTATCATAGGGAGTTCTTCTTTCCAGATTGTTGTCCAGATATTTTGAGGTGGTTAATGTCTTTTGTAGTCAGTGACTCCATTGTAATGAGCAGTGTGCTTTAGGTAGTGCACTTTCCTACATGTGCATGCCCCTTTTGCAATCACATAATTTTGGTAGAAGTATCATCTGATTGTGGGTAGGGTTTCCCACCGTGGTTTTTCCCTTTACCAGTTTTTCCATGTATAAATCATAGTGTTATGTGGCATGGATGCATGGTATTGATTCTCTAGTTTACAATTATGTTTTAATGCTTTATCAGTTATTCTGGTATAAGGTTCAAAGTGCTTTAATTCACACAATCTATCGACAACCGATTCACCCCCCTCTCAGTTGTCCACTAGTTATCCTAACAATTGGTATCAGAGCTTGGTTCTCTTTTGCTGAAGCTTAACCACTTGAGGAGTATCCTATGACAACTAATAGCTTAAAGGAAATTTGGGAGATAACTCAAAAAGATTACACTCCTCATGATCTGGAATCTGGCAATCCTGCACTGGAAAACTTGGAAAAGAACATTGAAAATGATTGCAGAGCTAGAGAGTCCCTCTTAAGTGCCTTATCAGACCAATAGATCATGGGATTATCAGATAAATCATTGGTAAAATCTATAAGGGACAAGTTGGAGACTTTGAATGAAGGTGATCCCACTATTAAAATTACAAAAGTTGAATGTTACTTGGTAAGATATGAAAGCTTGAAGATGGAGGAAGATGAGAGAATTTCTGCATTCATGGAAAGGGTAAATGGAATTGTATTAGGAATTCAATGTTGTGGTACATCAATCTCTGAGTGAGGAAGAGATTGTTTCAAAAGTATTGAGGGTCTTGCCATAAGATGTAGGTAACTGCAATTAATGAGCTAAGAACCATGCCTAATACTTCTATCAATAGAGATAATCTTATTGGGAAGATATCTACTTTTGAGCTTGAAGAATTTGGTCCTCCAGGAGTTGTAAAGACTGATGCTACATTTAAGGCATATACATCATCAATCGACAAGAAAGATTGCTAAGTTCTATATACAAATAAATTGGAAGAGATGAGAAAAGAAGATAAAGAGCTTGAGAAACTTGAAGCCCTATTTGCTAGAAGAATACCTAAAGGTCCAGTAGGAAGTAAGTATGAAGGAAAATCTCTATTCAAATGTTTTGTATGTAATGAGATAGGTCTTTTTGCATCTAGATGTCCTGAAAGGAATTCAAAATTGGAAGAAAAAGAAAGAAGGTCCTTTAAGACTAACCTTGAACATCAGATCAAGCATAAGTATAGGAGAAACAAAGACAAATCATGCTACTATGTTGATGAGGAAGGAGTAATTGATGACTCAGAGGGAGAACCAATAGGAGATTCAACTAGTGGATCTGACAATAAAATATAATGGGTATTTTATGCTATAAAGGAAGATGATATGGAACTAGTTGTTGAAAATGAGGAAAAGGCCCTTGCAGCAAAAGTTCAAGAAAAAGATGAATGGGTAATAGACAGTGGATTTTATCATCATATGATAGGAGATAAAATAAAGTTTCTAACCTTGCAAGAATTTGATGGTGGTCAAGGTAGATTTGGTGATGACAAAGCATGCATGATCAAAGGAAGAGGAATTATTTCATTGGATGGTAAGAATAACATTGAAAATGTCTATTATGTTGAAGGTCTAAAGCATAATCTCCTAAGTGTAGGACAATTGGTAGACAGAGGTTTTCAATTACAATTCAAGGATGGAAAGGGCAAAATCATTAACAAATTAGGATTGGATATTGCAACTGGTACATAGACAAAAGGTAACATCTTTCATTTAAACTCTGGTGAAAAACATGTTTGATTGCACATATTGATGAAAGTTGGATATGGAATCAGAGGTTGTGTGATGTAAATTTTGATTGCATTGTAAAGATCAGTTCAACTAAGGCAGTTAGAGACTTACCTAAGATTATGAATCCTCATAATCTGGTATGTAAGGAAAGTCAAATGGGTAAGCAAATCAGAATTTCCTGTAAGATAATGCTTGATAAATCTAATGTTATTCTTGATTTGATTCATACTGACATATGTGGTCCTACTAGAACAAGAAGCTTTCAAGGAGATATATATTTCATGTTAATCAATCATTGATGATTACTCTAGAATGATGTGGGTTACTTTTCTAAGGGAAAAATTTGAAACCTTTGACAAATTCAAGATCTTTAAAGCTATGATTGAAATAGAGACATGAAAGAAAATCAAGTGTCTAAGATTAGATCAAGGTGCAAAATTCACATCCAGTGAATTCAATAGCTATTGTGAGAAGAATGGCATTAGGAGACAGTTATCTGCACCCCAGACACCTTAACAAAATGGTATTGTGGAAAGGAAGAACAAAACCATGATGATGGAAGCTAATTTGCCTCATATCTACTAGAGAGAACCAGTAAGTACAATAGTTTATACATTCAACAAAGTTCATATCAAAGGAGATACCGATAAGACACCTTATGAGTTATGGTTTGGTCATTTCGCTACTCTTAAGTATTTCAGAATCTTTGGAAGTAAGTGTTATATCAAAAGAGATGATTCCATTGGAAAGTTTGAGCCTAGATGTGATGAAGGGATATTTTTTGGTTATTCAACTAAAAGCAAAGCATATAGATGTTATAACAAAATATTGCAAAAAATTGTGGAGAGCATTAATGTGAAGGTGGATGAGGAGCACAAAGACCAGGCTAAATCTTATGACAGAGAATCAATAGTGGAAATAATAATGACTGATTAGGGTTTTTCCTGTACCAGAACAAAATTTTGAACTAGTTACCCCGACATCATCAACAAATTCAACTGTAACAAAAGAGCAACATAGAGAACCTATAAATCATAAATCACCAAAGTATGTAAGGCTAAAACATTCTAAAAATCAGATCATTAGATATAAAAATAAGGGAGTTATGACAAGAAGAAGATTGGTAAATGAAGAGGTATGTCTCATTTCACAGATTGAACTAGCATAAGTAATTTAAGCTTGTAAAGATGAATGTTGGATGAAAGCTATGGAAGATGAATTAGATCAAATAGAAAAGAACAATACTTGGACTTTGGTTCCCGGACCTGAAAATAAAAATGTCTTCGAAACTAAATGGGGTTTTAGAAATAAACTAAATGAGGATGGACAAGTTATAAGAAACAAGGCTAGATTGGTCTGTAAAGGATATTCTGAGAAGGAAGGAATTGATTATGGTGAAACTTTTGCACCAGTAGCTATAATTGAAGTTGTTAGACTATTTCTTTCTTATGGAGCCTATAAGAACTATAAGGTCTATCAAATAGATGTTAACTGTGTATTTATGCATGAAGAACTTGAAGAGGAAGTCTTCATTGAGCAACCTGATGGATTTTTATTGACAAATGATAAAAACATGGTTTGCAGATTAAGGAAAACCCTATATGGATTAAAACAGGCTCCTAGAGCTTGGCATGCAAGGTTGGATAAGTATCTTTTGAAGCTTGATTTTACAAAAGGTAACATTGGCAAAAACCTATATTATAAGATCACTAATAATGATATTATGATTATTGAAGTATTTGTTGATGATATCATTTTTTGAGGTGAAGAAATTTTTTGCATGGAATTCTCTAATAATATGAAGAATGAATTTGAAATATCTATGATTGGAGAAATAAGATTTTTTCTAGGTTTGCAGATTAATCAGAATGAAAAAGGCATCTTTATCTGTCAAACTAAGTATGTAAGAGAATTATTCAAGAAGTTTGGTATGGGAAATTCCAAACTGGTTAGTACTCCTATGGTTACAAGTGAAAACTTGTCAATTAAAAATGTATCCCCTCTAGTAAATCCTACAAGATATAAATCCATGATTGGTGGTTTATTATATTTAACTCAGAGTAGACCAGATATAATTAATGCAATCAACATTGTATCAAGATATCAAATTAATCCAAGAGAAAATCATGAAAGTGCAGTAAAAAGGATATTCCAGTATTTGCAAGGAACATCAGAATATGGTTTATGGTACCCTCTAGATGATGAATTTACTTTATGTGCATATATAGATACAGATTGGGCAGGTGATGTTGATGACCAAAAGAGCACATCCGATGGAGCATTCTTTCATGGAAAGAAGTTGGTTTCATGGATTAGCAAGAAGCACTCATGCACTTCTTTATCTACTATTGAAGTTGAATATGTTGCAACAACAACTAATTGATAGTTCTGATACTAAATGTTTAGTACAGATGCCAAGCTAACAAGATGAGAGGGGGGGGTGAATCATACAAACTTAAACTTCCATAATAACAACAGATTCAACCTCGGTAACCTTATCAGAAAAACAATTAAGTATGCAGACTCATAAACAGATAAGATCACAAAACATATAACACCAGATTTAACGTGGAAACCCAAATAGGGAAAAACCACTATGGGATTTCAGACCCACTAAGAAATATACTCTTGTAGAGTATGCTCGGTTAAAAGCAAATCCTATTAAAGATTACAAACACATTGCTAGATGTGACCCGGTTAAGGGATTTCCCTCAGATCTGTTAGGATCTTCACCTTGTTAGAAGTGACCTTGTTAAAGGATTTCAACCATTCAATCAAAATGTCACCTTGCTAGAGGGTTTTACAAATAAGACTGTTAAGTTCACTCGGTTAAGAGATTTTTTGTTACTTCACAAAATAAGAGTAGTAAAAATATATCTGCAACTTCACATCTAAAAATGCTAAAGTAGATTCTTATTTGCTCAATACAATCTAGTCACAGGACTTATCTTGTCCATCTACTGGGCTCTATACTCTGTTAATGAAACAGGTCTTCAAGCTTCTATGCTCGGTAATCACTATGTAGCATCCCCGTGCTTACATTTTCCCGCATACATTGTTTATCAACAATTCCTTATTTATAAACAATAACCAACCGCTTAATCTCCTTGATCACATTTCTCATGATCAATCATAGCCATCAGATCTTCAAACTTGACTAGGTTCAATGTATCTTTGATCTAAAAATGTTTTACCTTGCCTTGGAACTTGTGTAAGGTATTGCGGTTCAATCTGAGCTGTAGATCTTCCTGTCGATCTTTCATTGCCATAGATTCTTTAACAAACTTCATACACGTATCAATCATTTAATCATAACCAGCTCATCAGCTTCCATCATTAAATAACGCTTTTATTCATTCAATGCATTCTGTTATTACTCGATTGCAACTCGGTGAATACTAAACTTTACTCGGTAGACATTCCGCCTTCATTAACCAATAGTGATAACCTTAGGGTTTACCGAATAGGTTCTTTGCTTGGTAACATAATATAGTATTAAACTTACAATAAACAGCATATGTAGGATATCAAAACAATCTAAACATCATGATCTCATCATTGCCTGACTCGGTAATAGTTGCCCATTGAATAACTTATTCCTCCCCTTATTCATCATATTCTTTCTGTGTCTTTTACCGACATCTTAATTCTCTTCAAAACATACTTCTTAAGATATGGCAACATCATACTGAATTAGAAAATCAATTTCTTGACATCAATGACAAAATAATAATATTAAGACAGTAAAACATCCTTAATCAGTTATATCCATAATCATCAACAACATTTTCAATATCCTTATTGAAATGCCAACAATCGCTTATTGTAATTGGAATGCCAACAATCTCTCTTTGTCTGTTATAATGCCAACAATCTCTCCCTTTGGTATTGATGGCAAAACCAATTGATTTGACCTATATGATTTGGATTCGGATTGCTGTGAAATGCTGAAATGCTCTCCCCTGTTATCAGATTTCTCCCCCATACATTAGTCTTCTCCCCCTTTGACAACAATGCCAAAAAGTAAAGAACTAAAACATGATTTCTTCCGTTGAGAAGTGAATTCCTTACTGTTATGTATCTACTTAGTCTCGGTCAGAGCATTTTGTCTTCAATTCCTGTTCCCTATATTGTTTCCTGTACACCTTTAGAAAACCTCCTAAAGTGTGTAAATCAACATCAACTCCTTAAAGATATTTTGTAGAGTCATCAAATTGATGCTTTCATCGAGCTCGATCAGTGAGTGGAAGATAGGGGTAGGACCCCTAACTGACTTCTGAGATACTCAAAAGTGTCCCTTGGTAGTGGCTTGGTGAATATATCTGCTATTTGTTCCTTTGTGCTAACATACTCCAACACCACTTTCTTGTCTTGAACTTCTTCTCTAAGATAATGATATTTGATAGAGATGTGCTTTGTCTTAGAGTGCATAATAGAATTCTTTGAAATGTTAATGGCACTAGTATTGTCACAGAATATACTTATTGGCTCGGTAACTTTCTCATTTATACCTTCCAACAGTTGTTTGATCCATGCTATATTAGTGCAATTCAATGCTGCAGCAACATATTTAGCTTTTGTTGTTGACTGTGAAACACATCCTTGTTTCTTGCTAAGCCAACTTACTAGTCTTTCTTCTAAAAAGAAAGCTCCTCCGCTTGTGCTTTTCCTATCATCAATGTTGTCTGCCCAATCAGCATCAGTATAAACTTTTAAACCAAAATCATTTCTCTTGTGATATACTAAGCCATAATCTTTAGTGCCTTTCAAGTATCTGAAAATTCTTTTGATTGTTGTCATGTGTGTTTCCTTGGGATCTGTAGAGAATCTTGCAACTATAGCTACTGCATGTGCTAGATCTGGTCTACTGTGAACAACATATTGTAACTTTCCAATCATAGATCGGTAAAGTGTCTCATCAACAGATGTAGATTCATCATTCTTTGATAGTTTATAGTTGGTAGTCATAGGATTGCTTACTGGTTTTGAATCCTCCATTCCAAATTTCTTCAAGATTTCCTTTATGTACTTGGATTGGGTAATGAAGATCTCATCTTTCATTTGCAGTATCTGTAAACCTATAAAATACTTCATCTCACCGATTAATGACATCTCAAATTCTTTGCTCATTTCATTTCCAAAGTTCTTGCATAAAGAGTCATTTCCACAAAAGATAATATCATCAACAAATATGGCTGAGATTAGTATTCCATTTTCATCATTCTTCATGTACATATTACTATTTTCACTTGTTCTTATAAAACCAATTTTGATTAAATATGAGTGCAATCTTTCATACCATGCTCTAGGTGCTTGCTTTAGACCATATAATGCTTTGTTCAATTTACATACCTGATCTTTATTCTTGTCTTCAACAAATCCTTCAGGTTGTTCAATAAAAACTTCTTCTTCTAATATACCATTCAGAAATGCAGATTTGACATCCATTTGATATACCTTGAAATTTTTGAAAGCAGCATATGCCAACAATGTTCTTACTCCTTCAAGTCTTGCCACAGGTGCAAAAGTCTCGCCACAATCAATTCCTTCTTCTTGAGCATAACCTTTGCAAACTAGTCTTGCTTTATTTCGAATGACCTCACCTTTTTCATTTAACTTGTTTATGAAAATCCACTTTGTACCAATTACATTTTTGTCCTTCGGTGTTGGGACCATTGTCCATGTGTCATTCTTCTTGATTTGATCAATTTCTTCTGTCATAGCATTTATCCAATCTTTTAATTGTTGAATGGCTCTTTCACTATCCTCGGTTCAAATTCAGATATCAGACATGTGTTCTGTCTCAGTTTGTTCCTTGTCATCACTGGATCATTCTTATCTCCTATAATCTGACTTGATGCATGATTCCTTCTGACATAATTGGCTAATATAGGCTCGGTACTCTCTGTATGGTCTTCTTCATCACTCGGTAACTGAATATTCTCTTCATTTCCTTCAATAGTCTTCTCGATAGAACTTCTCGGTTGAACATATACAAATCCTTCATAATCTTCTGGTTCTTTGGAGTTTCCTTCATCATTTCTTTTTGCAAATTCATCAATTTTCACATTTGCACTTTCTACTATTTTGTTAGATGATTTGATTAGACATTTAAATGCTTTGCTTCTAGAAGAATAACCTAGAAGTGTTCCTTCTTCACTTTTCTAATCAAACTTACCATTTCTATCATCTTTGTGAACATAGCATCTACTTCCAAAGATTTTAAAATAACTTACATTAGGTTTCTTGTCATACCAAATTTCATAAGGTGTCTTCAAAGTTCCTTTCTTCAGTTGTACTCAGTTCAGGGTGTAAACAACATTGCTGAATGCTTCTCTCCAAAATGTTTGGGGTACCTTCTTTTCTATCATCAAGGTTTTGGCACAATCCACAATAGATCTATTTCTTCTCTTAGCTATTTCATTTTGTTGTGGAGTTCTTGGTGCAAAGACTTGTCTTTTAATACCATGATCATTGCAGTATAAGTTAAACTCATCAGATGTGAACTCTCCTCTATCTGATCTAAGACATTTTAGTTGTCTTCCTGTTTCATTTTCAACTCTTGCCTTGTACCATTTAAACATTTGAAAAGCTTCTGATTTTTCTTTTAAAAACATAACTGACATCATCCTTGAATAATCATCCACAAATAATATGAAATATTTGTCACCATAATAACTTTGAACTTTCATAGGACCACAAAGATCAGTATTCACAAGATCTAAAATTCCCTTAGAAGTGTAGGACTTAATTGTAAAGCTTGATCTTGTCATTTTTCTGATCTGGCATTCTCGGCATGTAGCATCCTCAGGTTTCTCAAGACTTGGTAGACCTCTTACTTGGTGCTTCTTACTTATTTTGATCAGATTATCAAAATTTACATGACAAAGCCTTTTATGCCATAACCAGGTACCATCTATCTTTGCATAAAGACAATTATTCCGAGTTGAGTCAAGGTGAAATGTGTTACCTTTTGTTTGTGTCCTGGTAGCAGCTAACTTTCCATGCTTGTCATGAACTTTGACAATTCGTTTCTGAAATTATATTCCGTAACCTGTGTTGTTTAGCTGTGCTACACTCAACAAATTATATTTCAAACCTTCAACCCAATAAACATCATCACATTTAGCATTATCAAGAAGTGTTATGGATCCTTTACCTTTTACCAGACATGGTGCATCATTACCAAATCTTACATAACCTTCATCATAATCTTCTAATATAACAAACTTGTGTTTATCACCTGTCATGTGATGTGAGCATCCACTATCTATGATCCAGGAGTCATTAGTATTTATATGAGATATTAAAGCTTTTTCTTCATACCTTTCTTCATCTGATCCATCTTTGATAGCCACATAAACTACTTCCTATGTATCAGTTTCATCTAATTTATCATCATTTGATTCCTCATCAACTATTAGGCATGTCTTTTTATCTCTTCTCCTGAAGTCTCGGTGTCCTCTGGAATGATTATCTTTCTGTTTGTGATCTTGGTAATCTCTCTTTTCACTAGATGCTTTGTCAAGATAGTTAGAAGCCATATGTCCAATTCTATCACAGTTAAAACATTTCAAAGGTAGCTTTCCTTTGTACTTACCTTTTCCTCTCGGTAGCCTTCTGGCTAATAGTGCTTCAAACTCTTCTTGCTTCTTGATTTCCTCATACAGTTTGTGCACTTTTTCCATATTTTTATGAAATCTTTCACTTGCTCCACTGTGATCCCCTTCACTATACTTACTCATTCTATCATTGTGATCATCAGATTCACCAATATGAAAAGAACTAAAAGCAGATTCTACTTTATTTACCGAAGACCCACTGTTATCAAAATTACTTAATTCAAATGCATGTAGCTTACCGAAAGTAGCATCTAAAGAAACTGGCATATTGGGTACAGACCTCAATTCATTTATTGCAGAGACTCGGATTGCATAAGCTGATAGAAGGGTTCTTAGCAACTTGTTATATCCTTTTCTTCAATAGTTCCACTTGCTCCTTTGATTTGATTGACAATCTCCTTTATTCTTGTACTGTACTAGGTTATGTTCTCACCTTCATTCATCCTCATAGATTCAAGTTGTCCTCTTAAACTATCCACTTTTTCTCTTTGAACATGTTCGTCACCACCATACATAGATATGAGCTTGTCCCACATTGCCTTGGCATCATTGCAGCCTTCTAGATCATTAAACTCTGAGTTGGTTAATGTAGATGTTATTTCAATCATTGCTTGAATATGTTCTTGCTTTGCCTTTATGTCTTCCATTGTCAATGGATAGGTGCTCGGTGTAATGAAATCATTCTCCAAATAATATACAACATATTCTCCAACTCCTGATAAGTGCAACTTCATCCTTTTCTACCATGTAGAGAAACTTGACTTGTTCATCTTTGGTGCATCCCTCTTATACATCTTTGGATCTTTGCCTCAAGTGCCTTTAAACTTTTTTCTTCCGGAGTCCAAAGCTCTGATACCAATTGATAGTTCTAATACTAAATGTTTAGTACAAATGCCAAGCTAACAAGATGAGGGGGGGGGGGGGGGGGGAGGGTGAATCATACAAACTTAAACTTCCATAAAAACAACAGATTCAACCTCGGTAACCTTGTCAGAAAAATAGTAAAGCATGCAGACTCATAAACAGATAAGATCACAAAACATATAACACCAGATTTAACATGGAAACCCAAATAGGGAAAAACCACTGTGGGATTTTAGACCCACTAAGAAATATACTCTTCTAGAGTATGCTCAGTTAAAAGCAAATCTTGTTAAAGATTACAAACACATTGCTAGATGTGACCCAGTTAAGGGATTTCCTTTAGATCTGTTAGGATCTTCACCTTGTTAGAAGTGACCTTGTTAAAGGATTTCAAACATTCAATCAGAATGTCACCTTGCTAGAGGGTTTTACAAATAAGACTATTAAGTCCACTTGGTTAAGAGATTTTCTGTTACTTCACAAAATAACAGTAGTTTAAATATATCTGCAACTTCACATCTAAAAATGCTAAAGCAGATTCTTATTTTCTCAATACAATCTAGTCATAGGATTTATCTTGTCCATCTGCTAGGCTCTATACTCTATTAATCAAATAGGTCTTCAAGCTTCTGTTCTCGGTAATCACTATGTAGCATCCCTGTGCTTACATTTGCCCGCATACATTGTTTATCAACAATTCCTTATTTATAAACAATAACTAACCGCTTAATCTCCTTGATCACATTTCCCATGATCAATCATAGCCATCAGATCTTCAAACTTGACCAGGTTCAATGTATCTTCGATTTGAAAATGTTTTACCTTGCCTTGGAACTTGCATACATTTCTTGGAACTTGTGCTAAGGTATTACGGTTCAATCTGAGCTGTAGATCTTCCTGCCGATCTTTCATTGCCATAGATTCTTTAACAAACTTCATACATGTATCAATCATTTAATCATAACCAGCTCATCAGCTTCCATCATTAAATAATGCTTTTATTCATTCAATGCATTTTGTTATTACTTGGTTGCAACTCGATGAATACAAAACTTTACTCTGTAGACATTCTGCCTTCATTAACCGATAGTGATAACCTTAGGGTTTACCAACTAGGTTCTTTGCTTAGTAACATAGTATAGTATTAACCTTACAATCAACAACATATGTAGGATATCAAAACAATCTAAACATCATGATCTCATCATTGTGTGACTCAGTAATAGTTGCCCATTGAATAACTTATTCCTCACCTTATTCATCATATTATTTCTGTGTCTTTTACCGACATCTTAATTCTCTTCAAAACATACTTCTTAAGATATGGCAACATCATACTGAATTAGAAAATCAATTTCTTGACATCAATGACAAAATAATAATATTAAGACAGTAAAACATCCTTAATCAATTATATCCATTATCATCAACAACCTTTTCAATATCCTTATTGAAATGCCAATGGTCGCTTATTGTAATTGGAATGCCAACAATCTCCCTTTGTCTGTTATAATGCCAACACTAATTGCACTCAAGTTCTATGGATGAAGTAGATGTTGAAGGATATAAAAGTAAGTTGTAATGATCCAGTTGTTATTCATTGTGATAACTCTGCAACTATTGACATATGAAAGAATCTGTTATTTCACTCCAAGACTAAGCACATATCAATCACGTATAAAATTTTGAAATACAAGGTGGAAGCAAAAGAAGTCAGATTAGTTTATGTGAATACTAAAGAACAAATAGAAGACATCTTCATTAAACCTCTATATGGGGAATCATTTGATCATTTGAGAAATAAATTGAGGGTTTCTATCCCTCCAGTAGAGACTTAAATAATGTAAATGTGCATCAGTTTGATATGCATTATCAGAGCTATCTTTTGCTTCAGATTGATAAAAAAATGCTACTACTCAGGGGGAGTAGTCAACCTTGAGATTTAGAGAATTCATATTCTGTTTGATGTCTATGTCATATCTTTGACATTGATGTCAGGGAGAGATATATGTAAAAAACAAGAAATTGACTTTAAGGGGAGAGATATGTATGTACTGATTACAATCCTTAGGGGGAGTTTGGCGGTATTTTTTCTTTTGGTTCAAAATTGGTTCAGAGCTTCATTTCTATATCCTTTAGAGGAGATTGTTGGCATTTCTTGGCACTTGGATGTTTTTCACATCCAGTGTTGCCATCAATGCAAAAGGGGGATATTGTTGGCAATATGAAGGAATTTATTATGTGTTGCATTGATATTTTGTCATTGATGTCAACACTAGCTATTATGATCGTTTACCGACTTCCGTTAGATGGATTGGATTGAAAAGATTATCAGTTGATCGTTTCCAATATGATCTGGATGATGGAATAAGTTTGTATGAATGTTTCATATTCTTCTAAAGTGTGTTTCAGGTAGTTGGTATTGACTTGATGATCGAATGCTATCTTATGTTCTAGTAAGCTTGCTTTTAGGTGTGGTGATGGTTTCACTGGCAGAGCTTTATTGAAGATATTTGAGATAATGCATAAGTGGTGTTGGTGCAACTTCTAGAAGGGATTCAGGATGCTGATGGTGATTGTGTTCATGCCTTGACTGATTGGAGTCATTGCTTTGGCATTTGTGGATCTAATTTAGGTCAGGTGATATCTAGGTTATGGATTGGTTTCATGAAACATGTTGATGGATCTTTCCGATGCGCTTTCGAGATCTTTTTGTTGGCCATTTGGTGGAATTGATCATGTGTTGCATTCATGTTTTGTCATTGATGCCAACACTAGTTGTTTGGATGCTTTACTGACACCCTTCAGGTCCTGATAGGTTGAGTGGTTTACTAAGAATTTAGCCTCTCCTTGTTTAATCACACTAAGCATTTAGAAGTATTTTCAATACCATAGCATATCCATGTTAGATTACTATATCATGTTAGGATAGAATTACTAATCTTTTATCATATCATCATCTTCATACTAGTTTAATCATCCTAGTTTCAATATCATACATGTTGTAGAAATGCATTCATTCTTATAAATAAATATCACTCGTTCTTGGAGTTATCATTCCTAAGCCACTTTGCTCAATGATATGAGAGCAAGAGTGAGACCCTAGGAATCCTGTGAGATAGAGAACAATGGGACATCCCTTGGGAAGTTGAGCTATTCAATATAGTTCCTATAACTTTCACCAAGAGTCTCATTGGTGTGTAGACACTTTGAAACTGAATTTTTCATTTCTATCTCCCTCATTTCCCGCACACATTTATGGTTCCCACCATGGGGCATAACCCCATAAATCATATCATTTTTTATGCAGGAGCAAGATTCAAAGCACGTGGAAAAGTTGTTTTAGCACATTGGGACCTTTCATTAGCGCATTCAGAGAAACATTAGCTCTTTTGGTGTACTATTTAGTGGATCAGACCCATCCCCTAGCGCATATAGACTTTTTGTTAGCACATAACACTCTAGTTTTATTATGTACATTGGAAAAATAGCACAACGCATTCGATAACCAAAGTAGCGCATTCAATAACCAGTGTAGCACATCTGCACCTTTCTGTAGGGCATCCATGCCGCAGTCTAGCGCATGACTTTGACAAAGAAAAGGCAAAACTGTAACCAAAGGAAGATAAAATTTAGGCTTGAATAAGCCCACCTTAGATTCTGGTTTTCAGTAACTTTCTTCTTGCAGGTAACTAACCATTTTCTTGTAGGTTTAGAAGAAGTAGAAATAGGAATTTTAATTCTTTCTAATTGTTTTTAGTTAGATAAAAGAATTCACTTTCTTTAAAATTGAAAAGAATCTCATTTGTCTTTTGGGTTTAAAATTCACCACATCTTCCTTTGGGTTTTAGAAAAAAAATTCATTCTTGGATAAAGAGAACAACAAAATAAACTTTTCATTTTTGCAAGTTAGGCAAAACACTTTAATTTGGGGTTTAAAAAGAACAAACAAATTTTCTTTTCACCTTGTAAAAGGTAAAAAGAACTTCATCTTTCTTTGGTGTATAAAAAGAACTCATTTTCATTTTTTGCAAAGGATAAAAAAGAACCTCATCTTTATTTTGTGCAAAGCAAAAGAAACTTTCATTTATTGACTTTACTTTTGTTGACCAACATCACTATTTATTTTTGTTGACCAGGATTTTCAATTTCTTAGATAGAAAATCATTGTTATGAAGAGTTAAAAAGAACACCATGCTTTTTGGAGAAAAATCTCCAAGTAGAAGTTAGGAAATAATTTCCTTGAAGAATTAAAAAGAACACTCGTGTGCTTTGTCTCAAAAGTGGAAGGTATATGCTCTCCCCTTAACTAGGTGACCAAAAAGCCAAACCACTCTTAGAAGCTTTCTTTACTTCAATTATTTAAATCCTTTAGTAGGTTTTCCCTCCCGAGTTGCTCTTAGAGCATCATTAATTACCGACGAGAGGGGAATGACCTAAGTGGGAAATGACTTTATTGCCAAGTGTTCCAACCCACTATAATCAAATATGGAGGCTGACAAAAGTCCCCTTCAACGATTTTTCTCAGCGATTAGCCTTCCCCTAGTATCTTTAAGATACGTAAAGAATTTTTTCTAAAGGTTGGGAAGCCTCCCGAGGGAGTTTATCACTAAGTACCAAACAAAAGCCTGATCAAGAACCTTAGGACTAGAAACTTTGAGCCGAGCTGAGTTAGTATCCAGACATTTTCAACATCATAGTGCAAGGGTGGGGAAGAATCTGCCTCCAAGATTACTCACCATATATCTCTCAAGATAACTACTCAACTATGAAGCAATTCACTTTGAGTTAATTTCTGGCAAAAGACAAAAAAACAAGCGCCCTCTAGGGGGTGACATGACTGTTTGAGCTGATGGAGTATCAAGACTAGTAGGCTATGATGTTGTTGATGACCCTTGAATAAAGAGTCTGCTTGATTTGTCTTACTTGTTATATAAACCAGTGAAAACATCAGGGATTTGAACACATCCTCATAGAACATACACTAATTGTCTAGCATAGTCAAAATTTGTTATCTCTTTCATGATGTGTTTGCAATTTATTTTTCAAAAAATCATCCATAAAAAATACAAGTGTTAAAAATCCAAAAACGGCATAATCGAAGAAATCAGGGTAGCTTAGCACGTAGGAGCAAATTCCTAGAGCGTGTAAACCATTCTATAGCATATTTCAACCAAAGTATAACACTTTCAGCAGTCATATTAGCGCTTAGCTAGTATCATACTGGAAAAAATTTCAGTAGCACTTTTTGGCACCAGCCTAACGCATTTATTCATCAGCTTAGCATACCAGAGACATATCCTAGCACTTTCAGCTCAAATAGTAGCGCGTATTAAGGACATATTAGAGCATAACTCTTCCAACCAAGTCAAATTTGAACAATCCGAGTTAGCGCGTAGGATAGGTAGCTTAGCACATAGAGAACCTTCTGTGGTGAATCTGGAACATTTGTTAGCACATCTAGTCTCTGCCTTAGTGCATGGTAAAAAACAAGAAAAATAGAGAGAAAATCAGGCATTTCGGGAAAATTTCATCAACATTCTTAAGTGCAATTTTAGGTCTTTTATCAAACTCAACAGTCAAAATCCGAATCCGATCATTAGCGAGAACAAATTCCAAAATCAACAAGGCATTCTTAGAACACATTTTTTGAATCTTTAGCTAGCTGGAGATAAGACTTCATCCAACAAAATCAGGCAGTATCATAATAGTGATCAAGGTTCCACCATCTAATGGATTTCTATAAAAAACAACATACCGAGTTTAAATCTTAAGTTGTCAAATCATATTTCCATATCGGGAAACTTTTATCCATATCATTTGACACACTTTGTTGTGGAGGTGAATCAAACTAAACCTCTACTTGATAAAATAAATTTGAATTTTCAAACAAAGTATCCAAAATCCAACATCAACGTCAACCTTTGATCATTCGTATATGACCACTCCTCATATTTTGAGAAGAACAAGTCTTCATCACAAAACTAAGTTGAAGAAGAGATAACCTAGTTCTAAAGCACTTTCCAAAAGGAATAAGTTTCTCTATATCAATCACCAACTATTTAAATCACATCGCGCATTCTTGCATCACATGCAATTGTATGTCCAAGGCAAAACAAATGAGTTTGAAAAGGAACCTTTAAGAAGTAGAGCTTACATTCAGAAAGAGGCATTTGATCAACACCTAAATCATGGAGGAAAGATCAACCCCGCTTTATTCCCACAAGTCTGTATCACTTATAACGAAGCCTGACTAGAACCACCAACACCACCAAGGACTCCAATAGAAGAGGAAGAATTCGTCTTGGTATAATTTTACTAAATGCCCATTGCTACCCGATCTCAACGAAACAAACAAAATGAATTAGACCTAGAATCAAGTATGGGTAGAAGATTATCCAATCCTTTTGATGAGTATGCCCATATGGGCGAAACAAAGATCATAGAAGAACTTCTCCAAGAGTGCTAAGAAAACGTAGCCTTCCAAAAATTGATATAAAGACTTATTGAGGAAGACAAAGAGAAATATATACTCATGCTAACTAGGAAAGGAGTTAACCTTCTTGAAGATTTCGATACTGAAAACTTAAGGAATATGGATGAAAGAATTTTGAGAACAAGGTCTAAAATTACGCCTATCAAGACCAAGAAAGAGATGAAGAAACACACGACCCAAATTTTAACATACATGAGCAAGACAACACTCATGAACAAAACCATGCCTGCAATTGGGACAATCTCAATGAAAGAGAGGAAGCTCTTCCTCAAAGTTGAAATGGGCCCATGGTTGTTCTCACACAACAAATCCAAACGTTGCAAAGACAAATGCAGGATATGCAACAAGGAACTACAATGCACTACACCTTGGATGAAATCTATCCTTATCCTTTTGACTAGAGATTTAACATGATACCTTTTCCCCCAAATTCAGATATACCAAAGTATGACAAATACAATGGTAAAAGTGAACCCCGTGATCATGTTCTAGAATTTTGTACCATGAGTCTCAAGTTTTCCCATGATGATACATAATGAGATTATTCCCAAGAAGTTTGGGAGGGCAAGCAATGGAGTGGTTGTATAAACTTACACCTCCCATCAAATCATTTGATGAGTTGATAAACAAATTTATCACACAATACTCCTATAACATTCAACTTGCAATCACTATGTTGGATGTATGTAACACCATACAAAAGAACAATGAAACATTCATTATGTTTCTGTTGGCAATTGACACTCATTGCATTGGAATAATATGTTGTCATTGATTGAAACAAGATTATATTGAAGGAATATACCGATATTTGGAGGCATACACCAATGGATACCGACTTTGGAGTATTTAGGGTCATCACCGATACCAACACGGACAACGGTATCCAACAGTTCAATGAAGCCGACATCAATCTGGATCCGAAAGGTTTTATTTATAAAATCATTTTGTAATCATTTTATATGGTTGACATTGAATATCTTTTTGTATTGTAAGTCGACATAAGGAATATTGTTTGTAAAGGGTATATAAGTCATTTTGTTAGGTCATTTTAATATATAGAGAGATATGAGAAGGTAGTAGAACTGTGTAATGCGAAGGACATGTATGTAGATCATTTGTATGCAAATGTAATATCATGCTATGATCAGTAGATGGTTTGTAAAGCATTATTGAAGGAAAGGAGATACCGGTAGAAGGATTCAGGGTTTATGAATGTTAGTATTCCCAAAGATACTGAGAGGTGGGGGTGAATCAGTATCTTGCCAGTTAATGGATTTTCTTAACTTATTAAATGAATTGGATCTCAAAATAGTATACCGGTAAACAAGAATTAATGCAGTAAACAAGAACAACAACCACAACATAGAAATCACACCATAACACAATATTTTTAATGAGGAAACCCGGTGTGGGAGAAACCTCTATGGGATTTGTGACCCACAATATTCGCTTACTGGCGAATAAGTGAATATTGTTGTTACAATAGGGGTCTGCACATGCAAGAAGGCCAACTGCCTAAAGCTCACTGCTTAAATAAAATATGTCTCACTGACTTACAAAAGGTGGATTATATAGATCCAATGTCATGTACTTCTTTGGATCAACATCTACTATGCCAGGTTCAGTATCGGTTTAAGCTCTGCAATAATCATAAACCTTACTTTACAATCTGCTTGAATATTCGCACATGATATCCATCTATATATCCTCATTTAAAATTGTTCTCTAAGATCTCATACTTATATATGAGCCTTATTACAATATACCTTCTCGGCTTACAAAAAGACATTACAATTAATTACAAAATACAATAAACAAAATCTTGTAGGCCAGGGTGCCGGTAATCAATCATTTCGGTGTCGGTGAACTTTATGCTGATGTAGAGTCTGCCGGTGTCGGTGCCTACCAGAGTCATATGATTGTAAGGTTGCCATCAATGACAATACCTTCAATCATCTACAATTTCTCATTGGAGTGTGCATTTTCCAACAATCTCCCCCTTTGGCATTGATGGCAACACTCATGAGAAAAAACCAAAAAGTGTATCCAAAAAGTGTTTTAGTAAAACTATCAAAACCGTGTTATCAAAATTGTCTGCTCCAAAAATGTGTGCTCCCCCTAAGCTGGTGATCTCTTCTATCATATCCTTTTTCTCATCCTCTACTAATACCCCTTTGGCATCAATGACAAAGGTTGTCATTCAATGTCAGTTGAGTGGAGTTTCTATTATGATCCCTGTAACTGGTGGGTTACAATCTGAAATAACTATGCTAAAGCAACATTCAAACTGTTGTAGAATCTCTCACTGTCTTTCAATGCTACTTTAGTCCTCTAAATTGTACCGGTGAGAAAGTGCATTTTCTCTTTCGGTGTCTTAAGTCCTAGAACAAGAGCCTCAAAAATCTCCTTTCTCAAAGAGATGAGGATATCCAGTTTAGGACTTAGTCTACACTTCAATTCTTTTGCCTTAAACCTTAATCTTTCCTTATCTTTTACAAGTTTTTCTATTTTCACTTCAAATTTGGTAATTTCTTGTTCTACTACCGATATTGAATCCGATGATCCTATCAAGTTGTCAGCAATATCATTGATTTCCTTTTGAGTTATGTCGATCTCTTTATATATATCTTTTATCAAAATGTATGTTTTGCGTGTGTCTCTATACAATTTCTTGAAGTCTAAAATTGTCTTGCCTAGTACCGGTAATAAGGTATCCATACGTTCCTTATTTTTCTTGACTATCTCCTCAAAGAATTTTTCCTTCTCTTTATTCATTTTCTCTCTGAAAGTCTCCTCATTGATTTGATCAATTGTCAGTAGGTTGCCAGTTATACACTTAGACAATGTGTCTAATTGGCTCAAAGAATCTTTATTTACTATGTTACACTTTGGAGCTATCATCTTCAAAATTGGTAAAGTGTCATCAATAGCCTTATATGCTTGTGCATTACACTCTGTTATTTTCTTTATTGAGTCTAATAACACCTCTGTTACATTAGTAGGCCTAAATTCAGTCATAGATGTTCCAGATGACTGTCCAACTGTCTTCACAATCTGCAATTTGTTGGTGGTAGTAATTGTTTTTCTTTCCTCTTTCTCTGGAGGATCTGTTTGAGTTTGCATTTCTACTACCAAAGGTTTGGGCTTGTCAAATGTAGCCAGTGGCACTGTTTGAGTATGTACCTATCAAGAAGCCTATTGCTCAACCTATTTCTCAATATTTTTTTGTGTGAACCTGTTGTTCTATCAGTTTCTCTATGTTCTCTCCTGATGGTGTCTTTATTTGTGCCTTTGATGATTTTACTATGTTATCCACTGCTGGTTTTTCTGATTGTAACTCTGATTTATCTAACAATTTCTCTTTTTTTACCTCTTTAATATCTACTATCGGTGACTCAGTAGATTTTTCAGTCATATCAATTGCAAGTTGCTCAGTAGATACATTAGTGTGTGCACATATGTATCTATCTTTCCTTTATCCAAGGGATCATTTGATATTTCAGTTTGTTTCTCATTTCCAATTTTAGTTCTTTCAACTGCAATATTTCCTATCGGTGGCTCTATTGCCACATCCCTCTTGTCAGTTGTTACCTTATCCACCACAATATTGACTTCCTATGTGTCAATGTTCATTGTGTATAACACCTTAGAATCAGGGTTGGTGTCCTCATGTGGTGTATCCATACTCTCTATTGCCACTAGTGTGTCAATAGTTTGTACCGGTGGAGTATCAGAAGGAGGTGGGGGAAAGTTATCAGCTATTTTTATGCTTGGAGGTCCACCTACCTTTCCTTTCCCCTTATCCTTATCTTTTTCCTTTTGATAGACTTTTAAATTCTTTGGTCTCTTAAGATCTTCTTATTTTTCTTTCTAAAAAAAAAAATATCCCACTTATCTGCAGTGTTTTCTGATATCTCATTAATTCTTCCTACCATTAATGCTACATGTCGGTGACCGGTTGAGAATATAGTCCGGTTGGCCTCACTGATCAGCTCATCAATTTCTTGAGTTGAGTTTACTAAGTGAACTGTAATTAGTTTTTCTATTTTGATCTTTTTATCTAATTCCACAATAGCTACCCTTTAGCTTCTAGTCTTATGTACAAGTCATTTGGTACATCATCAACAATTTCCATAAAAAATCTTATAGATATCAAGATGTAGTATAACACTATTCTCTATACTTTCTTTTTCATCATTTGAAAGTGTGTTATACAACTTGCTGATGTTTGTCAATTTGTCATCTTCAGTTATCTAATTCAGAAGTTTGTCAAAAGGAGGAATAACCCATTTCACTTTTCTTTTCTTTGGGGTCAATTTCTTAACCGAAGGCCTAACTACCTATTGTTTTTTTCTTGTCCTTCTAGGTGTAGGTGAGTGTACCAGTAAGGGTTTTCTCTTTCTTTCTACCCTTTTGAATTCAGCTGGTATCTCACTGTCCAAGGAAGTAGCAATTGGTGAAAGATGTGCTTTCGGTTGTAGTCCTTCCAATTCACTCTCCTTAATACTAGTTTTGTTCAATACATCCTCTTGATTGCTTTGGCCCGCCTTGTTCCTTTCCTGACTATCTGTTCAGTTTTCTTAATCCTTTTTTCTGATTGGATTTTTCTTTCTATGGTTTCAACATTGCCAAATACTTTTTCTTTCAGTTCCTTAGGGGATTCTAGGAGGGCTTTTGCATAGGTTTCAACTATGTTCTCATCTGCCTCATATCCCATCTCTGTAACCCAAACAGTCCTAGGGACAACTGCCTCCATCCAAATTTCATCTTTCTTGATCACAAAGCATATCTCCTTTTGGTATTTGTCAACAAGAGATTGAGATAGCCTTATTCTAGTCTTCATCCTAGCCTTCAATGCTTGAAAATGTTCATTTATGTTTTTCTCCCTGTCATCTCCCATATTGTTTAGTATATCTAGAAGTTGTTTTTCTACAGGTATATGAAAACCAAAGTCTTTTCTACCAATACTAGGAACTTCCTTAGTAATATACAACATTAAACATACAAGCAGGTTACCAAATCTGAAAGTCCCTTTCTTATCTCCTTTAATTTTCTTTAAATTGTCTATCAGTTCATCTTTTAGCCACTCACATATTAATCTTTGCATTGTTATTCACCATGTCATATGCACTTTTGATAGACAAGCTAGCAACTGAGTTTAGTCGGTTGGGATGTGTAGTCTTGTATCCAAGAATCATGCTAACAAATCTAACATTGATATCTTTTACATCGTTTACTCTCAAGGATCTTTTGTCAAAAGTTGAACCAGTTAGGGTAATCACAGTGTTATTTGGAACCTTTTTAGTTTTCTCAAGCCTGCTATCGGTGGAAGGTAAGCCCGTCACTGCCCGTCACTGCCTCTTTGGTAATATTATGGATGGAATCCAACCAAAAGAACTCCCCATGAACTCTTCTCAAGAAAATCCTTATCACATCCTTAGGAAAATCAGGGATATTAAGAATGTCCACAAAACCTAGGGTTTCCACTATCTTGTGTTACGGTTTAACATTTTCATGTTCATCACAAATTACAGTTCTATACATGTTCATTATTTCTTCAGCTCCTAGTTCCTCAATATGACAATGTATATAGATTCTAGGATCCTCAGCATAAACTACTCCCTTAGGTATTTTTGAAAATGCTCCTAAGGTATCATCCTTCTTCGCAATTTCGGGAATGATTTTAAACATGGGTCTAGGGTGCTTAATAACTTCAATTACAGTAGGGTTTACAATGAATTCAGGTGCAGAGAAGGAAGCCATAGTTATAAATATCTTATTCTGCCTTTAGAATGGTTTGCTTCACTTCTCGCTATGGATGCCTTCGCTCGGGATTTTCACGCTCTCAGGAAATTTGAATGCTGGGTGAATGAAAAAAGAGCCAAAACACTTGCTTTATAGTGTCATTTCCTTCAATTGCCACATTTAATGTCTCCTGATTAAGTGAAAACTTAACTCATCTACTGGTAATGAAGCATTTCAACTTCTCACCATCAATCAAGGGTAATCTAGCATGTTTTTCAATTTGTTACCATACCCTTAAAGGAATATTTCTCAGTTAGATGAAGAACCTCCCGCCTGTGAAGTGATACTCTATTCTGCCAGTGAAGGAATAGCTTCACTAACATTCATGTCTGACTTTGTAATCCATTGTTTTGAAAATTCTTTCTTTAATTCTTCAACCTTTTATTTACCTTTCAAACTGGGTCCTTTGTTATTTGTCGGTGATGCCTTACTTCTACAAAATTTTGCAATATGTCCAATCTTGTTACAAGCTTAACAAGTCACATTGTTTTTTCTGAATAGCTTTTCCATAACCTATGTCGGTATGTGTTCTGCATTGATTAGATAAGTGTCCAAATCTTCCACAAATATAACATCTTACATTCATTCTACAATTTTCTAAATTGTGTCCAACTTTGTTGCATTTAGAACATTGACCGGTGGGTGCATTGGTGTTCTGATAATTTCTAGATCTACACTGATTTTCTCTATGACCATACTTGTTACTGATGCTCTGCAAAAAGGATCAGGTTTAGTCAATGATAACACAACACAAATAAGAAGAAAAGCCAAGTTGTTAGTGTTAGAAATCATAAACCAAACACTTTCCTACACAAGCATATCAAAAGAGATACCAAAAGCATGATAGAATGTCTAACTAGGAAGATAAATACGATGAGGCATCTCCAAATGCCTCCTAACATGCTCTTGGCTTCTTCTCCCTTGTTCCTCTCCTCTCCAAGTTCCAAAATAGTGTAGCTCTCAGCATCTTTTTGCACTATGGATGCTTATGAAGGATTGAGATTGTAGTATTGAGCTTTGAATGTGAAATAAAAAGCTAATGCTATGCTATTGATGCTAAACTGATATATTTTAACCAAAATAACAAGATATTGGAGGATTATGCTAAGAATGCTCTCTAAAATGTCTATAGCTTAGATGCATACAAGTTTTTAGGATCTGGATTATGAAGAAATGGGCTCTATTTATAGGAAAAATGGAGCAATGGATGGTTGAGATTGAAATATTCAATCAAGGGTTGAGTTTGAAATTTGGGGATCCATGTGCACAATTGGCACCAATGAAATGGTGACAAGTGTCAACATAAGATTGGGTTGAGAGAAGAGGTTGGAGGCATTAAAGGCCTGAGAAGACCTCATGGTTATCTAAAGGCTAAGGGTCAAGTCTAAGTTAGGCTTACCCACTGGATTAAGAGTTAATCCAAGGATAAACCTTTGTGCAAATGTTTAAGAGATAATCATGGTCAAAGCATTAATGGCCTGATGAGACCTTTGGGTTGGATAAAGGTTGAGTCAAAACAAATGTTTTAACCATGTGGGAAGGTTTGAATTAACCATTAATGGTTATTGGAGACTTTGGGGATTAAGTGGTTGAAGGTTGAAAGCCTTTAAAGGTTATCAAAGACTTTGAGCCATTTAGTGGTTGAAGACTTGAAGCCTTTAATGGTTATCAAAGACTTTGAGGTTTTGAGAAGTGACTTCCCTTTGCTTAGGGATGTGACAAAGTTTAGAGGATGGATTAGGCTAATTAAAAAGGGTTTAGAAGAATCTAGAAGGGGATTAGATTTTGCAAGTGGATTTGGTGGGTGAGGGAAAATAGGATTTTATTAAAATAAAAATTCATTTATTCCAATAAATGTGTGCAAGTTGCATTTGTAGGAAAATGCAAGTGGGAGGGATAATGATTTAAATAAATGTTTTATTTAATTTATTTAAAAGAGGAATAGGGGGATTTAATTAAATAAATAGATTTTATTTATTTAATTGATTTGTATTTGGCTTAATGAATTAATTAAAATAAATTGAATAATTTATTTAATTAATAGAAGAATGTTTGGAGATGAATTAATTAAATATTTATTTAATTAACTGATGGCTTAATGGATTTTTAATCAAATAAATACGAAATATTCATTTAATTAAAATGGACAGATTTGTGTGACTACAGTTACAGTTAAAGCATTTCCCATTGAATTTATAAGAATTAGGTTGTCTTACCAGTTTGCTATGATCATGATTGTTTGTAGTACCGGAGCTTTCACCAACTTCAAGGCCAAGGCCATTAGGTTTCTAATTTTTCAACATGTCATCAAGTTCTTCTGAACTTTTCTTGAATTTCTCCTTGTGTTGATTTGTAGTAGTGAACTCATTTTCCAAGATTCCTTTCTGTCTCATGAGTTCAGTTCTGTCATTTTGTGTATGCATCAAAACTGTCTTCAACATATCATTTTCATGACTGAGTCTTGTGTTTTCATTTCCAACATCATTGAGTCTTCTAACCAGGTCATCTTAATTCTTCTTTCTATCTTCAATGTCTTTACAAAATCTCATGGTCATATCTTGCATCTCATTTTTTATTGTATTGTTCTCTTGTCTCAGCTTGTTCACAAGGTCATTAAGAGTTTCTTTCTCATCATCATCACTCTGCATCTTCTTAAAAAGTTCTCTTTTTTTGTTCCTAGCAATAGTGAGATTTTTCTGAAGTCCTTGGATGATTTCTTGTACAGCCTTCAGATCATCTTCAAGTTTCATATTCTTCAACTTTTCTGCATCATAGTCTGCAAGAGATGTTTCTAGTTGCTTTCTCAGATTATCCATCTGTACCGGTGTGAGAATCTTCCTCAAGCTATTAGGCTTTTGAAAAGAGAGGACCAAGATCTGATACCAATTGTTAGGATTCCCAAAGATACTGAGGGGGGGGGTGAATCAGTATCTTGCTAGTTAATTGATTTTCTTAACTTATTAAATGAATTGCATCTCAAAACAATATACCGGTAAACAAGAATTAATGCAGTAAACAAGAACAACAACCACAACATAGAAAGCACACCATAACACAATATTTTTAATGAGGAAACCCGATGTGGGAAAAACCTCAGTGGGGTTTGTGACCCACAATATTCGCTTACTGGCCAATAAGTGAATATTACTGTTACAATAGGGGCCTGCACATGCAGGAAGGCCAACTGCCTAAAGCTCACTGCTTAAATAAAAGAGAAGTCTCACTGACTTACAAAAAGTGGATTATATAAATCCAATGTCATGTACTACTTCATATCAGTATCTACTATACCAGGTTTAGTACAGGTTTAAGCTCTGCAATAATATAAACCTTACTTTACAATCTGCCTAAATATTCGCACATGATATCCATCTATATATCCTCATTACAAATATTCTCTAAGATCTCATACTTATATATGAGCCTTATTACAATATGCCTTGTCGGCTTACAAAAATATATTACAATTAATTATAAAATACAATAAACAAAATCTTGTCGGCCAGGGTGCCGGTAATCAATCTTTTCGATGTTGGTGAACATTATGCCGATGTAGAGTCTGCCGGTGCTGGTGCCTGCCAGAGTCATATGATTGTAAGGTTGCCATCAATGAAAATACCTTCAATCACCTACAATTTCTCATTGGAGTGTGCATTTGCCAACAATGAACCAGTATAGAATAGAGCTTTAACCAGAACTCTTTTTGGCATTACAGATTTATTTTGCGAGTTCACCAATACTGTTTTATCTCAGCAGAAGCCTATAGTCAGTGAGACTCTTTTGTGTTGAGAAGTGTGCTCTAGGAAGTGTGCCTTCCTGCATGTGTAGGCCCCCATGCTATGTAATAGCTTTCATATGGCCAGTGAATTTATATCGTGGGTCACAAATCCCATCGTGGTTTTTCCTCTTTGAGGTTTTCCATGTATAAATTCAGTGTGTTATGGTGTTTATTCATGTGGCTAGTTTATTTTCTTCATTTATATGTTTCTTCATTTACCAGTTTATATTTGTATGTTATAAAATGTTAAAATCTTGTGTTACCGCCAGAAAACTGATTCACCCCCCTCTTAGTGTTCTTGGATTCATTGTATTCCAATAGTTTCTTCAAACAGTGGAGACGCATGGTTTTGAGATATCCATGAGATGTGCCTAAGAAAGAAAATACATAAATCTTCATTGATAATCTGAATAGTGAGATGAGTTATTGACTCAAACTCCAATGCATACCATCTTTTTCCAAGTTGATAGAAAATGAAATCCAAGTAGAGGAAGCCTGCATCAAGAAAGGAACGTTAACATTATTTAAGGAAGGTGTTGGTTCATCAAACACTAATACCTTTAACAATCAAAATAACAACAACAATTTGCGCAAATCTAGATTTTGGACAAGGAACAAAAATGTTGTTAATGATGGGGTAGTTGATGCTAAAAATGTGAAGTCTAAACAATCTATTTTGGCTTTATCAGGCAACCCACCATCCAACAAAGATCAGAAAAGTGTTAACCAAGGCACTAACACTTATCTGTAAAATACCAATAGAAACTACCAAGGCAATAAAAATAACCAAGGCAACAACTTTAACTGAGGGAATAATGCAAACCAAAAAGGCATTACCAACACCTTCCTATCTCGACATATTTACACACCCTTAGAGAAAACCTTAGAATCAACATTTCGAGAACTGTTGGAAACAAGATCATCACCTTACTAGCCACCAGCAACTATGAACCTCATATCAAACCACCTTGGTGGAATGACTCACATTTTTTTTATTTTCATCAAAACAAAGGACATCACATAAATGATTGCATGATGATGAAAAACATCATTCAAGACATGATCAATAGATGCGACTTAACAATTGATAATCACAAAATGAACGGTGACCATGAAGCCTTTAAAAATGCTCTTCCAAATTACAACAAGGGAGGAGCATCATCATCAAATTTAACCAGAGGAGCTCGTATAAATCACATATACAACAACACCATCAATCACATATCGACAGCTGATAACCAAGTGAATGTCATTAAAATCAAGGACAAACAAGAACATGAGTCGATCAATGTGAGAACCAGAGCTCAAAAATATGTCTTGAGAGGGAATACATCAACATCAACAACTCTCCCCAAGACTCAATACAACTTAGTTGATCAACTGAAGAGGACTTCAGCTTAGATATCCATACTTGAGTTTCTCAACCTATCTCCAAAACAAAAAGATATCTTGGAGCAAGCGCTTGTCGAGACAAATGTTCCTAAAGATCTCGACATTGATGGATTCCAAGCCATGGTGGCTCATATGACAGGACCGCATAACCTATATTTTTCTGAACATGATTATGTCTCCTTGAATCATCTGCATAACACCCCACTCCATATCGAAGTCTTAGTCTATAAACACCAATTCAAAAGAGTGTTAATATATGGAGGAGTTGGTCTCAATATCTGTACTTTAAAGATTATCCATGCATTGGGCTTCTCTGAGAAGTTTATTGATCCAAGCAAAAAGATCACCATGAAAGCATATGATGATGAAGAAAGGTTATCCAAAGGAACAGTAATACTACCTATTCAGGTAGGACCCATACAAAAGGACACTATGTGCCAAGTCTTGGACATAGAATTAACATACAATATTCTATTGGGTCATCCTTGGATACATGAAATGCAAGGAATGCCTTCAACATGTCACCAATGTATCAAGTTCTCATACAATGGACAAGAAATTTCTATATCAATAGACAATAACCCTTTTCAGCATTGCAATTCTATGGGGGCAGCTCAAGACAACCTTGTTCCACACAACTGGGAGGCCCAAGCTTCCTCAGTACCCAATCAATGTCAAGAAGAACTCAAGTCTTTATCCATAGACTTTAAGAAAAAAATAAAAATAAAAAACCAAGGAATGGGGGAGTATTATTTTGAACCCTTATGTCTATCAAAATTGCCAACATCATGAAAATCTTATGGGAAACCTTCTACATCAACACGTCAACTAACACAGTCCATCACCAAGTATTATGGTAAATTTATCCAGTTGGGCACACTAGATAATGAATCAAAAGAGAAAGACATCCTTAGTTGTCTATACAAGGATGCAAAAGAAGTCAAAGCTACTACCATAGACGTGGTCCTACCAAGAAAACAATATGGAAATGGATTCTGGATCATACAACGGATGGGATACAATGATAAAGGACCTATTGGCAAGCTCCAAGAAGGCATTATAAAACCTCTACAACCACCTTCACAATTTGCAAAAGATAAGACAGGAATAGGATATGTGGAATAGGTACCACCTCACGAGAAGCAAAATAACTATCAAAAACCTTAGTAGAGAGCAAAGAACAAATATGATGAAAACTCATGGCCAGAAGTAGTACACCAAGCAATAAGAACAATAAGGAATGAGCAAGAATATCAAGATCGTGAGAGACAACAAGAAGAGTTAGCCATTCAAAGGGGAGAAACTTCTTACAAGAAAGTGCATCATGTGCAAGAACCGGATCAAACCAAGGCAGAACCATCACCTGAAGGAATTGTCACTCACAAAAGAGAAACAATGTATGATAAAATACAAAGAGTACAAGTAGGTTCTGATTCTAAATCATTCTGAATCAGAGCAAGCTACCAAACTAGTGTCAATTATCAGTGATCTTTTCTCTCCATACAACATACCTGTCAATTGCAGTGAAAGAACTTGGGACAGTGACTCTGAAACAAATTCTAATGAATATTAATGGGATAGTTACTCTTATATCACTGAAGACATTGAGGTGGATACCATCCACTCATACACATCTCTTTCTCAGGAGGGACAAGGCTTAGAATCTTGACCACTTGAATTTGGACCACAACATATCTACGAGGCTAGCGAGAATGAGCAGCGACAATACAAATAAGGCTACATCGAAGACAATACCATCAAAGACCTTGACAATATCATAGACCTAACCAACATCCCAAACAATTATAACAATGCTATCATGACACTTACTATGGCCGATCTCAACCCACTGAATGATTCCTTACCACTCGTATTTCCTGGCCTCATAGACTGGGAAGAACTGGAACACCATTATCTACTAATATTCCCAGATGATGAGTCCATTGTCCAGTACCTCTATTCCGTCAATCCCAAAACATGCTCTACCAATGAACAAAGGAACAATATCTGCAATCTAGGGAGTGCCAAGTCTCTCAGTCACAAAAATGAAAGAAACAAAGGATCTAATCGTGAAAACCAGTCAATGGTAGTATTAGATCCCAAAAAAGTAAAAATAAAAGATGCATCTGCGGGTGAATACCTTTCTGAGGCACCTAAAGATGGGAGACTTGACACTCTTTTTTAACATTACCAAGAAAGATCCTCAATATTGATTGAGCTGACACAATCAATAAACATCGGTACTGAGACAACAGTCAAAATCATACACCTAGCAGAATCACTCACAGAGAAGGAACAACCAGATTTCATCAAATTCTTCACAGAAAAGAAAATCAATTTTTCTTGGTCATATGTTGATATGCCCAAAATGGACCCGAACCTGATCATGCATCATTTATCCATCACTCCAAGAGCTAAGCCAATAAAGGAGAAATTAAGAAAAATGAATCCGCATGTAGCATTGTTGGTCAAAGCAGAACCAAAGAAGCTATTAGACGTCGGATTCATCCGACCTATAGACTATGTTGAATGGATTTCAAACATTGTACCTATCTCAAAACATGACAAAAGCATCAAAATATGTACAAATTTTAGAGAATTCAACAAAGCATGCCCAAAGGATGACTTTCCTTTACCGAGCATTGACATAAATGTGGATCTAACAACATGCCATGCAATGTTATCATTAATGGATGGTTTCTGAGGCTATAATCAAATTCGGATAGATCCAAAGGATCAAGATAAAAATGTGTTCACTTGCTCATGGGGAATGTATTATTGGAACGTCATGTCTTTTGGCTTGAAAAATGCAGGAGCAACTTATCAAAGAGCCATGACAAAAATCTTACACGATATGATGCATACCTTCATGGAAGACTATGTGGATGATTTACTGAATAAATCATTCACTTGAGTAGAACATCTGGGCATATTAGATAAAATATTTCAAATATTTGAATAGTTCAAAGTCAGGCTAAACCCTAAGAAGTGTGTCTTTAGGGTCACATCAGGCAAACTATTAGGCTACATTATGTCATAAAAGGGTATTGAAGTAGATCTAGCGAAGGTATAGGCCATCATGGAGATGCTACCTCCCAAGAATATTATCCAGCTCAAATCTATACAAGGATGGTTGCAATCCATCAGGTGATTTATAGCCCAACTAGCAGATAAATGTCTCCCATTCAATCATCTTCTCCACAAGAACATACCTTTCAGATGGGAAGACAAGTGTGCAGATTCATTTTACCAACTCAAGCAATATCTAATGAATCTGCCTATTTTAGAACCTTAAATGGATATGAGCTAAACTATACATTCATTGAGAAGTCTTGCTTGGTAGTAGTATCTGCCTCTCAAAATTTTCATCACTACATGTTAGCTCATACAATCAAGTTGGTAGCAAAAATTGATCCTCTCAAGTATTTACTCAACAAAGTATCTCTTATAGGCCGATTGGCTAAATGGATCATGATTCTCAGTGAATTTGATATCCAGTACATAGAACATTGGGCTATCAAAGGATAGGAAATTGTAGATCAACTAGCTGAAGCACCACTACCCGATAAACAACCAATGTAGGTGAAATTTCCAGACATAGATGTCCTTACTATTGCACTCAAGAAATAGACCTTATACTTTGATGGGTCCTATACCCAACATGGATTGGGTGTCGGCATCATGTTCGTCACTCTCGAAGGACACACCATTCAAAGATCTTATAGGCTGATGTTTCCATGCACCAACAACATCACTGAATATGAAGCTTTGGTGACAGGAATCAAAATGGTCATGGAATGGAAAATCACGGAGTTGAAAGTCTATGGAGATTCCCAACTGGTTATCAATTAGATCAATAATGAATATCAGACAAAAGATGACAAGTTGTTGCCATACAAGAGAATGGTGAATGATTTCAAATAGTACTTTGTACACATCACCTTCAAACAAATACCAAGGTTGGAAAATGGAGCGACCAATGCAATGACCACTATTGCTTCACTACTACAAATTCCAGAGAAACAGAGTCGTTACGAGTTCCTGATAGAGCAATTGTTTTCCCCGGCATATGATAATTCCTCAGCCCAATTCATCTATGCCCTAACTAGTTCAGAATCCCCTCTATACGGGACAATCTATGAATACCTTAAGAACAATACCCTTCCACTCGACCTATCCCGCAACCAAAAATGTAGTTTCATCTGGCAAGTTGCCCACTATACCTTAACCGCTGACACACTTTACCATCAAGGTATAGATGGTACTCTTCTTTGTTGCCTTGATCGTAACGAATCTGACTCTTTCTTGCAAGAACTTCATGAGGGTATATGCAGTACACATTCAAGTGGTCCTACTCTCACTAAGAAACTTCTGAGAATGGGATACTACTAGGTGAAAATGGAGAAAGAATCCTATCAATTCACAAAGAAATGTCCAAAGTGCCAAATTCATGGCAATCTTATTCATGCACCAACATAGGAGCTATAGTCGTTTACCATATCTTGGCCTTTCTGTCAATGGGGACTCGATTTAGTAGGGAAAATTCATCCTTCTTCTTCAAATGGACACAAGTTCATTATTAGTGCAACGGAGTATTTCACAAAGTGGATTGAAGAAGTCCCAATGACCACTGTAATTGGAAAACAAATTGCCTCCTTTATCCTTAATTATCTCATTTGTAGATATGGCATTCCCAGTTCCATCATCACAGACAATGGGCCTCCTTTCAAAATCCAAATGTGTGAGAGCTATGTGAATGATTCAAAATCCAACATCACTTCTCTACACCTCACTACCTGTAGGGGAATGGTCAAGTAGAAGCATCAAATAAAACAATTCTAAAAATCCTCAAGAAAACCATAAATGATACAGGCAAGGATTGGCATATAAAACTCAATCCGACACTTTGGGCATACAGGACTAGTATTCAAACATCTATAGGGGCTACACCATATTCATTGGTGTATGGATCAGAAGAAACTTTACCTCTTGAGGTAGAAATCCCATCTCTCCAAGTATCTTTAAAAGGCCTCATACCAAATGAGGAGTATCGAGTTAACAACTTGCATGAACTAGAGCTTTTGGATGAAAAATGACAACATGCTTATGACCATCTCAAGGCATATCAACATTGAATGTGCATAAGTTACAATCATAGAGTCATCCCTAGGGCTTTGAAATTCAGTGATCTTGTACTAAAAGAAAATACGAGAAATCAACAAGATAGAGAAAACAAGGGGAGTTTGAACCTAATTGGCTGGGTCCCTTTGTCATCATATCAGCCTATGGATCAAGTGCCTATCACTTAACAACCTCAAAAGGAGACATGATCAATGAGCCAACCAACAACATTCATCTAAATAAATTCTATATTTGAGTTGTCCAATGCACAAAAAAAGAAAAAATCAAAAAAATGAAAAAAAAAATGAAAAAATCAAAAGTGCAATAAAAACAAGTAGTGAAAACCTGGCAATGGGCGCTATTTGTGAGAGAGAGACTCCTCTATCTATCAATATTCATATCTTTTGATCTATCTAAATATCAGCTAATGGCCATTCCCAACACTTATTCACGCAAAATTATCCCGGACATACTTAGCGTAGTCACTGTCCTTGATTATCCAAAATCAGTTTTCCATATCATATCGCACCATGGCTTGGTGATCAATGTATATATCTGCATCGATAGATATCTATGGATAGGGGAAACTTTCCTCTCACATTAAATATTCCGACAAAAAATAACAAGAATCACAACATGCTAAGAAAACAATGTTAACAACTTCTCATCGGGCTAGAAAACAAGACCATTATCCAGCTGAAAAATTTAACACACACATGATGGATGATTTTCTGAATTATAATTTGTTTACATTTAGCATGAGGTTTTAACTATTTTGGATCTTAATTTTTGAATTATTAGATCTCCTAAGCTACTCGAGGATGCATTCAGCTAGAGAAGCAACGAAGGAATTTGATATTTTCTTAAGTTTTCTATTTGCAACGCGATCATTGGTACCATGAAAATGTGTCTCGAGACATGATTGGAAACATATCATTGAAGACATTTTCCACTTTGTGCATACAAATGGTTAACTCTTGTCTGTTGTACACAAGCAACACTCAGGTTGTCTTGGTTCAATTATACCTCGACGCTTGTGCTGTCTTGCAATATCAAAATTCATGTAAGTGTTACTAGGGTTGTTATGGTTCAATTATTCAAAATCTTAATGATGATAAACAAAATAGAGCATAGACAAGTTGCTACACATGAATGACAATGAAAAAATCAAATCATTTTGTATTTAGTTTCATATCATTTAAATCTTGCATTTAGTTGCATATCATTTTTAACTTGCATTTAGTTGCATATCATTTTAAACTTGCATCTAGTTGCACATCATTTTTAATCTTGCATTTAGTTGCACATTAGTATCATTATCATACATCTCATAAGTCAAAGTGTTCAATGTAAAGCATCATCATCAATAATGCATCACATATGGATCAGGGAAAATCAGTGTCATATATATATATATATATATATATATATCTCCAAAATGGTTGAAATGTACAAGAGATATCATGTTTGTCAACATACAACAAAATGATCAAAATACAATAGAGACAAGTCTCTCAAGTATGACTATCTCCTAAGACTGATGGTCTCATAGTCAATGGCCCAACCCCTAGATCTCCACTAGGTAGATCATGTTGGGTAGGCCCCATAACAACTCTGCTCTCTATCCTCATCTGACTATGGCTAGATCAATTGGCAGCATAGCTAGGAGCTCTGTGATCTCTAGGGACCACCTCCTCATATAAATGCCTGTAGTACTCAACCTCCTTGGCCATATACAATATCTCCCTTAGTGTGTCCCACATCAGGGCAGAAACCATCACTGTCTCCAATCTATCAGTAAGATCCTCTACCCGACCCCAATTCTCTCTCTCTACATCCCGCTCGGTCATAGTCTTTGTAATCTAGCACTGCTATGTTAGCACTTGTTCCTGCAACTCCTGCACTCTGATATGTGAATCCTGTTGATGAGTGGGTACCTTAATCTGAATAGGTACTTGTGTGGTAACCCCACCTACACCTGTCCCTTTCTGACTCCTCTGTATGGGTCACCTCTCATCCTCCATCCCACCCAATGCTGCTAGCACCAGTACCTAGAATGAGTCTACCTCCTCCTCTATCCAAACCACCTACTCCACCTCATCCTCTCCCTCTATCTGATCCTCTTTACCATCTCCTCCACCTCCCTCTACTACGTCATCTCCTTCCTCATCTCTTTTTCTAAATCCTCCTCATCGCTATGGCTCCTCATCCTCATCATCATCAAAATCAGGCAATATCTTTGTCGAATCAGATATACGTGCCACTGCATGTACCACAAAGTATGCTGAGAACTCCTCTATCATCCCTGCATCCACATCCCCCTCCCTGTAATCCAAAATCTGCCTTGCCATCGTCATGTACTCCTCCACCACTGCGACACTATCCAGAGTAGGTCCCCACTCTGACACATGTTGTCGCCGATGAGCATATAAGAAGGCCTCCTATGGCATCTCCTGTTGTCTACCATACTGCCGCTAAACATGGCTATACAAGAATCACTCAATGATAAAGGGCATCCACCTAATTAGACACTTCGACACATACACATAGAGCATCTCTAGCCCATCCTCTACCCATACCTTGCAATCCATATATAGTCTCCAAATGATTGTATCTATGTCATCCAGTATCCTCCACCAATGCTCTAGTTTGCCCAGCTTTTGCTGGACAACTATACCTGTATATCGATATGCGTATCCTTGACCAACTAGCCTATCCCTATCTACAAGTGGGCTCATTGCAGGAATGTGCTCCCAAGCCCACACTTGCAACAACGTCACCCCTGCTGATAAACTGTTGTATCCTAGATACACCACCTGGTGAAGCTCTCTATAAAGGTGAGCTAAGATGCAAGATCCCTAAGAAAACCTATGCCCCCACATCACCATTTCCTCCAAAACCAATCCCCATCCATGGCTAGTCCCTTTGACCTACGGTCGAGACATAGAAATCCACCAATGAAACCAGCTAGTACCAATGGCAACGAAGCATAACCAAAATCCATGAACTCCAACCATGGAATCTCATACCCACTGATCTGATCATCCTGGAAGATGTGATGGAGAGCCTCTATCCCACCCTCCTCTATTTTCTCATAAGGAAATAAGGCCCCAATCATAGGAATCTATAGAATCTGATAACAATCCTCTGGTGTGACTGTCATCTCGCCTGTCGCCAAGTGGAAGGTGTCCATGTCACTATACCATCTCTCTGCCAAAGCTATCAAAAAACCCCGGTTAATTATATATCGAGGAGGGTGATAACCCGCATCTCTCAATCACATCTCTATCAGCCTATGACAAGTGTGAAATCAATGACCATGGTCTTAGAAATCACTCTCGAGACTGCAACATGCCAAGATCTGCCTATAAAACAACAAATGTCCATCATCAGTTCCCAAATCTATTCGATATATCCAATCAAAGCAAAATCAACTTGAAACAACGAAGCATCAAATCAAGAATCTATATCCAAGCATCATATCAAAAATCAAGGACCCATATCTACAATCAAAGTACCATATCGACAATCAAATGACCCATATCGAAAATCAAAAACCCATATCAAAAATCTAACCCATATCAAGAAATCAAATCAAGACCCATATCAACAATCTGACCCATATCGAAAGCAACAAATATCCATATCGAAAGCAACATTAAGACCCATATCAAGAATCCGACTCATACCAAATATCTGATCAAGCACCATATCAAAAATCTAATCAAGATCTATATCAAAAATCAAAGACCCATATCTCAAGCATCAAATCAAGAATCATATCGGAAATAAAAAATCGGGACTCATATCGGACATCAAATTCATATCGCAAGGCAAAAATAAGAGATCCACATCAAACTCAAAATCGTGATCCTCATGAAAAATCAATCATCTTCGCACTTCATATCGAAAGAAAGTTTAAAAAACTCCAAATCGTCATATTAGAATCTGACATCATCACAATAGGCAAAACATTGGCTCAAGACCCATCTCAGAACAATCAACAGGTGCGTATCAACCCCTAAGCCATCTATCTCATCTATCTCGACTTGAGACAGATTCTTCCAAACCTTTTTCACCTATTTTTGACCCAACACGGTAAACCAAGGCTCCTATGCGCTAAGATACTACTTATGCGCTATCCTTTTCCACCAAAGTGCTAGAAATTTACCCTACACGCTAAATCCCCCGATGCACTAACTAGTTCCACCGCTATGCTACCCTGGTAACCGTATGTGCTAATCTTCAACGCTCTACTCTATCTACCCTACGCGCCCTCTTGTGGACCCTATGCGCTAAAAAATGAGACACACTAACGTAACCTTCTAATGCACTGTAGAAAGCTACTTAGACGCTAACCTACCTAGGTTTACCCTACGTGCTAACTTGTCTATCGTATGCGCTACAGAAATCAATCTACGCGCTAAACCAGTAAATTTTAAACTAAAAATTTCAAAATATGATCACAACAGGCAAAATCAATCAAAAAAGTGGAGAGATTTTGACCACTTATAGGTGGGCCATACATGGTGGGCCTCTAATATCGACAGATGCACTCAAATTGGTGTGAAGCATATGGAACTGGCATTTTCATCAAAGCTCAGCTATCACAATCACAAGGAGACAAATATGCAAATGATAAGAATCAAATCACTTTTTACCTTTTAATAGGGTAAAAGTCAACAAGGTTAACAAGTGGGGCATGACTTGTCTTCACTTTTTCCTTTTTTTAAAACTTATAAACATCATTATCGGGAGATGAATCAATCAATATATATTCAACGCAGACAATATTCTCATATTGCAATCAATCTCAAAAATGCTCATGGACAAATTTATGAAAATCCTTGATTCATCTCTCGAGGGGGCATAATCAATATCAGTCATCAAATCTGGGGCATCATATCGACATTTCAACGCAAACATCATATCCGACAAATTTTCTTTGAATCAACATGTGCACACACGTCACTTCAGAGAGGGGCAAAATGTAGACGTATAAATTTGACTGCTTTCCTAAATGAATATTTAATATTCATTTTAACCCCATTCCTCTATTTAATTAAATTCTTCACATTCATCTATTTAATTAAATGAATTACTCAATTTATTTAATTAAGTTCACCTAAACCTTTTCTAGCCTTTAATTAAATAAATCCATTTATTTAATTAATTTCCCTTTCTACCTTTTTAATTAAATTTACATTTAATTAAATTGATCCTTGCAAGTAAATAAATCTAATTTATTTATTTAAAATCTCCCACTTGTATTTATGCAAGTTGCTTCTATTTTTGTTGAAATAAAGTAATTTATTTTAATTAAAAATCCTCCTCCATCCACTTGCATTTTCCTACATCTCCCACTTGCCTCCTAAACTCCCTTTCTAAATTCTTCCAAACCCTTCCAATTAGCCTAATCCCTCTAATCATATCCTTTTCCTAAATTTGAGGAGGTCACTTCTCAAATTTGGAATAAAGTATTCTAAAAGCAATAAAGGCTTTGTGTCTTCAACAAGCTAACTTGTTGAGTTCCCCCAAATTTGGAAGGACTCTTACAAATTTGTCCTCAAAGTCTTCCAAACCATTAATGGTTAACTCACCCATCCCTTCATTCTAACTCAACCTTCATCTAACCCAAGGGTCTCATCAAATATTCATGGCTTTACCCTTGGTTATCCTTTTAACCTTTGCACAAGAGTTTACCTCTTGGATAAAAGCTTTATCCAATGGATGACTCTAATCTAGCCTTAACCTTGCCTCCTAAGGTAACCTTCATGTCTTCTCAAGCATTTAATGCTTCTTACATCTCCTCTCAAGCAATCTCTTGTTGACAATTGTCACCATTTCATTGGTGAGAATTGTGAACATGGATTGATTAACTTTAAATCTTGGCTCTTATTAAGATTACTCAATCTTGACCATCCATTGCCCTATTTTTCCTATAAAGAGAGCTCTCATTCTCTCATTTGGATATAGAAATCTTTGTGTATCCAATTTATAGTCATTTTTCTAGTGAATAGAAGTTTGTATGCATCAAGCTTATAGTCATTTTACTAAGAATTTAGCCTCTCCTTGTTTAATCACACTAAGCATTTAGAAGCATTTTCAATACCATAGCATATCCATGTTAGATTAGTATATCATGTTAGGATAGAATTAGTAATCTTTTATCATAGCATCATCTTCATACCAGTTTAATCATCCTAGTTTCAATATCATGCATGTTGTAGGAATGCATTCATTCTTATAAATAAATATCACTCGTTCTTGGAGTTGTCATTCCTAAGCCACTTTGCTCAATGATATGAGAGCAAGAGTGAGACCCTGGGAATCCTGTGAGATAGAGAACAATGGGACATCCCTTGGGAAGTTGAGCTATTCAATATGGTTCCTATAACTTTCACCAAGAGTCTCATTGGTGTGTGGACACTTTGAAATTAACTTTTCTATTTTTGTAGCCCTCATTTCCCGCAGACAACTATTGATGAATACTAAGAGGGGGGGTTTGAATTAGTATGCCTAAGAACTTAACCAAACTCTTAAACAATTTTCCAGTAGACCGGTGTATTAGTTTAAACAACAAACTGATCAAAACATAAATAAGCCAAATAGCAAATAAAGCATTCACCCACAGAAGCACAATGACCATAACACAAGATATTTTGACATGGAAACCCAAATGGGAAAACCACAGTGAGTAAAACTCACAAGTCAACTATCTGCAAAATAGTAACCAGACTGGTTAAGGTAAGACTAGTTAAGGCCTTACACTATTCTTCACCAAAATAGATCCTGTTAGGAATCTAGATCTCAGGTAGGAGATAAGTCCTGTTAGGGACTACCTTGTTAAAGGATTTCAGATCCACGACTGTGAACCACCTTGTTAGAGGATTTGCAATAGGCTTGGCTGGGGCTACCCGGTTAAGGGTTTCAGACTTGTCGAAGATATTAGTAATCAACAATTGAATGATCTAGATAGTAGCACATAATGCTTGATTAGATCCTTGACAACTCCTTGTTAATGTATTCAAGCATTACTTCAGTCTTCTATGCTTTGCACTCTCAATCTCAGTCACGAGATACCTTTTCTCCTCTCAAAAACTTGCACATATCAACTTCTCTTCTATATTTTTAAAACCCTAGACATGATGTCCTTATATAGGAACTGTATTTTATGTTGGTCCAATAGGATTAGACTACAATTTCCTAGGTACAGTGCATCTAGACACATTTGGTAATATGACACAGAAACACCCCAAAAGTGTCGGTGGATGATAACTCATCACACATTACATGTATACCGGTTAATTACATATACCAATCACCGGTTAATAAGTGAAGACTGGAAAACTAGATCATAGTTGATCTGATCAAAAGATTAACTGTCGCTCAGGGTATTCATTCCGCTTGAGATCTTCATACCACTTGATCGATAAGCTTCTTCTTCAAAACACTGATAGTCTTCAACAAATAAAGACTATACATACAATACTGGTTAGAACAACTTCCGGTTGAGAATAATTCATTCATTAAATAAGTGTGTCCATCAATGACAATCACAAGTAATCATCATCAAAATACCAACAATCTTCCCCTTTGGCATTGATGGCAATGCTTAGGAAAAAATTTGACATCCAAATGAAAAAAAATTGTCATGAGCAAAATTACTCCCCCTAAGCATATACACTACTCCCTTTGTAAAAATTACAAGTATGTGCAAAAATAGTCATCAAAATTCGAAGATAGATACACTACTCCCCGTTTGCCAACAATGACAAAGCAAATGCAAAATTTTGCCAGTTTGCATGACATAAAAACAGAGTATGTGTTTATGACAACAAAGAATAAAATTTCTCAAAAAGAGATTTAAAGTTTTTCATAAAATTCTTCATGTCTGAAGACCACGACTCAAGAAGTGAGGCAGCAATTTCACTCTTGGTCTTCATTTGGAAGGCTAATTCTTTCATTGCATCTATGGTGCTCAACTCCTAGGTCATAGTGATAGCTTCTAAGATCATAAAGCATTGCTGAAGAACATGCAATTTTGGCAATAGGAGCAACTGAAGCTCCTGCAAATATCGAGTCCGATTGCAGATCTCTGAGTCAAGCTTGACAATTTCATGCTAAAATTGATGAATAGTGTGTCCATAGGCTATGAACAAATCATAGGGCAATTTGAAGTTGCCAATGTACTTCTGTAACTTTGTTTGTAATAGTGTCTTCCGTTTTAGAGCATCTTGATAAAATAGGCGAGGTTGACAAATTTTACTCAAGATTAGGTGACCTTCACTCATAGCTGAACTTATATCATCTTTTTGCTTAAGTAATTTTGCTTGGTTATCATTCATGTGCTGTACTAAGGCAACTGCGAGTGCCTTTTCATGGATTTTCTTTGCAGTGGCCTAGGCAACATCTTCCAAACATTGTACCTGGTCATCGATTATTGTGCAAAGTAGTTTGAGCTTAGCCAGTGAGGAGTCGGTACTGGGGAGATTAGTACCAGGAATTAGATTGGAAAGGGTGTCAACCGCAAACTGATTGACATCTTGCTCTTTGTTTTTCCTTAGTGCTTCCAATCTCTCTTGCGCTAAATGAATGCTTCATATTAGCTCAGTTTCATCAGCCGATTGGGTCAAACATGCAAGAGTCAAATTAGTGGAACTTGTGGAATCAACCTTCTTGGCATGATCTCTAGTTGCCTTAGGAATTTGTTCTCCTTCTTTGTCCTGGATCTCTACTTGTCTTCTCTTCTCCTCTTCTTCTCTTTCTTTCTCCTCTTCCTTCTTCTTCTCTATCTCTTTCCTCTTTTCTTCTTCTTCCTTTTTCTTCTTCTCCTCTTCTTCCTTTTTCTTCTTCTCTTATTCTTCCTTTTTCTTCTTTTCCTCATCTTCCTTTTTCTTCTTTTCCTCTTCTTCCTTTTTCTTCTTTTCCTCTTCTTCCTTTTTCTTCTTTTCCTATCGTGCTTTCTCTGTTTGCTCTTTCTCTTGTTTTTCTTTCTCTGCTTTCTCTTTTTCAAGCTTCTCATTTTCTGCATTCTCTTCCTTTTCTTTCTCTAATCTTTCTTTTTCAGCTTGCTCCTTATTTGGAGTGGTATTTTCTATTTCTAGTGCATCAATATCAATGGGGTCATTTTGTTCTATTATTCTTTCACCCATACTATTAAAGACTACATCGGGTTTGGCTATGGATAGATCAGGTTCTTGTTCAGCCAACAAATTAGCTTCGTGTACTTTTTGCATGTTGGCAATAGTTTTCACTTTCAAATGGGTGTCATTTTCCACTTTAGAAGATTTGCCTTTGAGTAACTGAAGTCTTCTTCTTTGCATGAATAAAATGCCTTTGTTCTTATCAATGAGTTCAAACAATTTTGAATTAGAGACATCTGGAAAGTATTGAGTAAAATTTTTCTCCTTGATGTCTTGCTCTTTTTCAATAGCAATGCGCCATTTGTTATCCAAAGAATCATACAAAGACTTAGATGTAACCAATTTAATCTCAGAAGGTGATTGATCATTTATGCATAGATATTTAATAAGTTCTTGTTGAACATCCTCCTTTTCCTTATCATTGAAATCATCAAAATAGTCTTTTAAATCATCAAGGACTTTTCTTCTAATATTCTTTATGGTCATTTGACAATGTGTCATAGGTTTGTAATAAGAAATATGTAATTTTACCGGTGCAGAGATTGTTGGTACATTACTAGTTGACTTCATTTTCTTGGTAGTTTTCCTTGTCTTATTTACTTCTACCTTTGATTCAGAGTCTTCTGGATTTGGTGAGTTTTTCCTAGTTTTCCTCGTTCATTTGAACACCTTTGCCAGAATAGCCTCCAGTTTCTTTTTAGCAGGTGAACTTTTGGTCACTTTGGGATTAGCAATAGATGTAACCGATGTCGATGTTGATGGTACTACTTTACCTTTTATCTTCTTCAGTTACTCAGAAGATTCAATCCTCTCTAAATAAGTACTAGTCCTCTTCTTTTTGGGTTCCAGTGGTGAGGCTAGTAGAGTTGGGGCATATCCTATCAATATATCATTTAACACCTTATAGCCCATAGGCCCAACTACATCTTTTCTAGGTTCAACTACTTCCATTATGCATTCGTTTGTTTTGATGGTGAAACATATGTCATCTTCATATTTCTTAACTAAATCACTAGATATTCTCATTCTCTGGTTTATTTTTAGTTTGAATTCATCAAAATACCTATTCAAAGTCTCTGGATATGCAGTTCCTACTGCTTGTAGACTCTCCTTTATTTGTTTGGAAACCGACGAATTAGTTGACCATTGAACATCACTGACTCCAGGAAAGTAACTTTGAAAGTAGAAAAATAAACCAATAAGAAGTTGACCAAACTTGAACCTCTGAGTTTTATCTGATTTGATTGACTTTAGATTAGCTATGAGTTGTTTCTGCATACAGGTACATAGGTCACATTCTGCATTTTATTTTATCATTCTGTAAGCGGCATGCACCACAGCTGAAGAAACAAAATTTATTCTGCTAGCATAGAATATTCTATTTCCAATTACCATACATGTCTATTTTACCAAATCATCTCTAATGGTGTTGACTGTCATTTCTCGTTGCTCACTTAGAGAACCAGTGAGCTTTGTTACTTTGGATTTGGGGATTTTTCGAAGAACGGGCACTTTCCGAATATTGCAGAATCCAATCACGACATGAATTGCCTCCAGTGTAATGTCATGAGTTTGTTCAAGGACATCTTGTCACCGTGAACCCTACTGAGGATGATCCTAATGTGTTCCTTAGTAAATTATTCGATAAAGTATACTACATTGTGCAATTTCTTCTTCTCTATTATGCTATATTTAGATGTAATCTTTTTATCCTCTCCACATAAGAGACTCAACTGGGAGTGAATTACTAGGGACCCTAGGTCTTCTAGTTTGCAATCAATGTATCCTGAAACATCACCTTGGACAATGACTCTGACGAGAATTTGGGATAGGGCATTATATCTCATCTTAAGAAGCTCAAGTGTGTCCTCAGGTTCAGTAGAACTAGAGGGGACATTAGATGCAGATGCCATATCAAATGGATTCCAAATGATAAGAATGTTTCAATGAGAAATACCTTTATTCTCCAAGCCTAGGGTTTTGCGATGACAAGAAAAACACACTTCTCCGGGTGCTTGATTACCACTTTGACTTTCACATTAATAGTATGAAGTGGTTGTAGGATTTTGTGCAAGATTCCTTTCTGAATTCTTTTCGAATGTGAGATGAATAGCTTTGGTTGTGCTTCTCAGCTTAAACAAACTTTCTTGGAGACTAGGTAAGTAGAAATGATGACAAAAGTCACTTTTAAATACGCTCCCACCTACCACAATAAATGCATCACTAATAGGGTTCAAACCCTAATTTCACTTTTTACCGCTTCAATTCTTTTGTTAGTTGACAGGTAACAACTTATCGATAAAAGTGTTTTACCGATATACTTTGATGGTTTCTAAATATTTATATCGATATGTTCCCCTTAAGATTTTTGAAGCTTAGTTTATTGATTCAGGGATTTCCACACTTGGTGTGGAAACTGGTTCATCATGTGGCTTCACTTTAGATTTCTTTTTCCAAGTTTTGTCCATATCTTCTTGAATGGTTTCAACATCAATCTTCCCTTTAATGTTGATCAATATGTCTCCCGATGGATTCTTTCTTAGTCTACATGACCTGGTGGTGTTTCCCGATTTGTTGCAATGATAGCATATCATTCCAGGTGTTCCCCAAGGTCCAGTGTTCACATTTCCATTCTTCCTTCTGCATGTTGCAGCAGTGTGACCACTACCACGATAGATTAGATAGGTTTCTCTCCAACTGGTTGCCACTTCACAACAATTTGATCGATGGTCATGGATTCTATACTGGTTTGGGTTTCGGTTCATAGGAGGTTTAGGGACAACTCCATTGAATCTTGGTAGATAATTCCCAGAGTTGTTCATAACCGAACAACACTCGATATCTCTATCCCCAAACTTGTTGCATGTGTAATAGTGACCATTAAATCTACTAGATCTAGCCATATTGTTTTGAAAATAAGGAAAATTATCATAAGGGTTTCTCCTACATACATTGGCAGTGTGTCCTTCCTTAAGACAATTAAAGCAAACAGGTTTAAACTTTTTCTTACCTTTACTTTCACTGTTGTCCTTAGGTGTTGATTGCTTCTTCGGTCCATCATTCTTGGTTCCAGAGGTCTCACCTTCATCGTATCTAGAGAAACCAAGTCCAGTGGTATCCTTTGATGGCTTTACTGATTCTAGTTTTTGTTCTAATTTTACAGCACTCCAGTTGAACTTAGCAAGTATTTATTTTGTCTCAGCAAGTTACTTGGAAAGAGCATCATTCGTCTTCATCAAGGTTTCATTTTTCAGAGATAGGTGCATTCAGTTCAACTTGCATTTCTTCTTTCTCTTCTTTACCCTCCTGTAGATAAGCGGTAATGGTACCGATTTCTTTCTTTAATTTAAAGATCTCATGCTCCTTGTCTTTTACCAAATCTTTAGCTTTTCTTCTATTTTCTAGTTCCTGACTCATCCTGATAGTAAGTCCTTCTAACTCCCTCCTTAAGTTAGTTTTGGATTCATTTAATTTTTCCACTTCTCCAACTAGGGCATCCATGTCTACTTCATCACAAGAGCTATTTTCAGTAAGTTCCATCAACTACTCAGCAAGCTCTCTTCTCTTGGCTAAAGAGGCTATGAAATTGATCTTGAGTTCATCATAGGCTCTTTCAGATTTAGCCAAACAACGACTGAGTTTCCTCATGTTGTATTCCCCCATATCTCCTTCCAAGTGGTTAGACTTATAGAAAGGTTGGCTTTGATACCAATTGATGAATACTAAGAGGGGGGGCGTGAATTAGTATGCCTAAGAGCTTAACCAAACTCTTAAACAATTTTCTAGTAGACCGGTGTAGTAGTTTAAACAACAAATTGGTTAAAACATAAATAAGCCAAATAGAAAATAAAGCATTCACCCACAGAAGCACAATCACCATAAAACAAGATATTTTGACGTGGAAACCCAAATGGGAAAAACCATGGTGAGTAAAACTCACAAGTCAATTATCTGTAGAATAGTAACCAGGCTGGTTAAGGTCAGACTGATTAAGGCTTTACAATGTTCTTCATCGGAACAGATCCTGTTAGGAATCCAGATCTCTATTAGGAGATAAGTCTTGTAAGAGACTACCCTGTTAAAGAATTTCAGATCCATGACCGTGAACCACCTTGTTAGAATATTTACAATAGGATTGGCTGGGCCTACCCGGTTAAGGGTTTTAGACTTGTCCAAGATATTAGTAATCAACAAGTGAATGATCTATATAGTAGCACAAAATGCTTGATTAGATCCTTGACAACTCCTTGTTAATGCATTCAAGCATTACTTTAGTCTTCTATGCTTTGCACTCTCAATCTTAGTCACGAGATACCTTTTCTCCTCTCAAAAACTCGCACATATAAACTTCTCTTCTATATTTTTAAAACCCTAGACATGATGTCCTTATATAGGAACTTGATTTCATGTCGGTCCAATAGGATTAGACTACAATTTCCTAGGTACGGTGCATCGAGACACATTTGGTAACACGACATAGAAACACCACAAAAGTGTCGGTGGATGATAACTCATCACACATTACATGTATACTGGTAAATTACATATACCAATCACCGGTTAACAAGTGAAGACTGGAAAACTGGATCATAGTCGATCTGATCAAAAGATTAATTGCTACTTGGGGTCTTTGTTCCACTTGAGGTTTTCATACCACTTGACTCATAAGCTTCTTCAAAACACCGATAGTCTTCAACAAATAAAGACTATACATACAACACTGGTTAGAACAACTTCCAGTTGAGAATAATTCATTTATTAAATAAGTGTGTGTCCATCATTGACAATCACAATTAATCATCATCAAAATACCAACAACTACTATTCTAGTATTAATGTTTTGGGTTCCAGTAATAGTTCTAGTAATCTGTGACAACTGATTCACCCCTCCTCTTAGTTGTCTTCCAATTATTTGAACTGTCTAACAATTGGTATCAGGGCTTTGGTCCTCTCTTTAGAAATCTTAACCGCTTGAGGAAGATCCTATGGCGACTAACAGTTCAAGTTAATCCAGTTCTTCTGGAGCTATCTTTTGAAAGGATATTCTAAGGCTTGATGGAACAAATGATATAGTATGGAAGATTCAGATGGAAACTTATCTGAGATGTATTGGAAAGGAGATTTGGGAGATCACATAGAATGGTGTCACACCTTATAATTTGGGATCTGGCAATCCTCCTTCGACAAACCTGGACAAGGAGCTTGAAAATGATTGAGAGAAAGAGAAGCCCTCTTGTGTGCACTTTTTGATCAACAAATAATGGGATTAACCGACAAATCATCTAGAAAGGTTATATGGGATAAGTTGGAGACTCTTAATGAAGGTGACTCTACAGTGAAGATTTCTAAACTTGATGGTTATCGGGTGAGATAGGAAAACCTGAAGATGGAAGAAGATGAAAGGATTACTGCATTCATGGAAAGGGTAAATGAGATTGTTATGGGAATTCAATGTTGTGGTGGAACTCTGAGCGAGGATGAAATTGTTTCTAAAGTCCTGAGAGCCCTACCACCGGCTTACAAAATGAAGGCTACTGCTATTAATGAGTTGAGAACATTGGCTAATACATCTATCAATAGAGATACCTTGGTTGGGAAACTATCTTCTTTTGAGCTTGAAGAATTTGGACCTTCTGGAGATGTGAAGCCTGAACCTGATTTTCATGCATCTACATCTACAATTGATAAGCAAGATTGGAAAGCTTTGCAAGCAAAGGAATTATAAGATATGAAGAGAGAAGATGATGAGTTTGAGAATCTTGAAGCACTATTTGCTAGAAAAGTACCTAAAGGATCGATAGAAAGTAAGTATGAAGGAAAAGAACCTTTTAAATGTTTTGCATGTAATAAGATTGGTCATTTTGTATCTAGATGTCCTGAAAGAAATTCAAGATTTGAAGAAAGAGCTAGAAGATCATTTAAGCCTAACCCTAGATATCAAAACAAGTATAAGTTCAAGAAAAATAGAGACAAATCATGCTACATAGCGGATGAGTAATGCATTACTGATTCTGATGATGAACTGACAGAAGACTCTGCTAGTGGTTCTGGTCATGGGAAGGAATGGGTGTTTCTGGCTATCAAGGAAGATGATCTGAGGCACTTGCTGCTAAAATTGAAGACAAATATGAATGGGTAATTGACAGTTGTTGTTCACATCATATGACTAGAGATAAAGGGAAGTTTTTGTCTTTGCAAAACTTTGATGGTGGTCTAGTTAAATTTGGAAATGGCAAACCATGTATGATCAAAGGAAAATGAACTATATCATGGGATGGTAAGAACAATACTGACAATGTTTATTATGTTGAAGGTTTGAGGCATAATATTTTGAGTGTAGGACAAGTGGTAGATAAGGGATTTCAATTACAGTTCAAGGATGGAAAATGAAAAATCATTAACAGATCTGGTTTGGAGATTGCAACCGGTACACAAAAACAAGGTAATATATTGTATTTGAAATAAGGTGAGAAGACATGTTTGATTACATAGATTGATGAGAGTTGGCTATGGCATAAAAGGCTCTATCATGTGAATTTGGAATGTATTGTGAAGATTAGTTCAACTAAGGCAGTTAGGGATATACCTAATATTATGAAGCCCTATAATCCGGTATGTAAAGAATATCAAATAGGTAATTAGGTCAGAAACCCTTTTAGGAGTATACAAGATAAATCAAATGATGTTCTTGATGTTATTTATATTGATTTGTGTGGCCCTGCGAGAGAAATTTTTTCAAGGTGATAGATATTTCATGCTAATCATCGATGATTATTCTAGAATGATGTGGGTTACTTTTCTTAAGGAAAAATTTGAAGCATTTTTAAAGTTTAAAATCTTTAAGGCTAAAGTGGAAACTAATATAGGATTGAAGATTAAATGTTTGAGATCAAATTATGGTGGAGAATTCACATGCGGTGAGTTTAATAACTTTTGTGACAAGCATGGTATAAGAAGACAATTTTCTGCTCCCCGGGCACTTCAGTAGAATGGAGTTGTGGAAAGGAAGAACATAACTATCTTGGATGTTGCTAGAACAATGATGATGGAAGCTAGTCTACCTTATATCTACTGGAGAGAAGTAGTGAGTACAATGGTTTATACATTCAACATAGTACATATCAAAGGAGAAACCGGTAAGACACCTTATGAATTATGGTTTGGCAATACACCTACAGTTAAGTATTTCAGAATTTTTGGTACTAAATGTTATATCACAAGAGATGATATCATTGGGAAAATTGATCCTAGATGTGATGTAGGCATATTTCTTGGTTATTCTAATAAAAGCAAAGCATATAGATGTTATAACAAGATATTTCAAAGAATTGTGGAGAGTGCTAATGTCAAAGTAGATGAGCTGAACATAAGTCAAATAAGAGTTTATGAGAAAGAACTGGCAGTGGAAATGATTATATCTGAACCGGTAACACCTTTACCGGAATAGATATTTGAGCCAGTTACTCTGGCAGTATCAAATAACTTTATAGTAATTGAAGAATAGGGAAGAGGAATAGAAAGTCAGAGGACTCTTAGGTATGTGAGATTGAATCATTCAGAAGATCAAATCATTGGGAATAAGAGCAATGGAGTAATGACAAGAAGAATACTGGAAACTATACTAGTATGTTTAATTTCACAAGTTGAACCAGTATCAGTAATTGAGGCATGTAAACATGAATATTGATTGAAAGCTATGGAAGAAGAACTAGATCAAATTGAGAAAAATAACACATGGACCTTGGTTTCCCGGCCTAAAAATAAAAGTTTATTGGAACTAAATGGGTTTTTAGGAATACGTTGAATGAGGATGGTCAAGTTATAAGGAATAAGGTTAGATTGGTTTGTAAAGGATATTCTCTGAAGGAAGAAATTGATTATGGAGAGACTTTTGCACCTGTAGCTAGGATTGAAGTTGTAAGACTATTTCTTGCCTATGCTACTTATAAAAGCTACAAGGTTTATCATATGGATGTTAAATGTGCATTTTTGAATGGGGATCTTGATGAGGAAGTTTATATTGAGCAACCTGGAGGTTTTTCACTATCAGATGATATAGATATGGTTTGCAGGTTAAGGAAAGCTTTATATGGATTGAAACAAGCACCTAGAGCTTGGTATGCAAGGTTGGATGAATATATTTTAAAGCTTGGTTTTACTAACGGTAGTGCTGAGAGTAATTTATATTATAAGCTCACTGGTGATGATATACTGATTATTGAATTATTTGTTGATGACATTATTTTTGGAGGTGAAGATAAGTTATGCATAGAATTTTCTAAGAATATGGAGAAATAATTTGAGATGTCTATGATTGGTGTGATGGAATTTTTCTTAGGTTTGTAGATTACTCAGACTGACAAAGGTATTTTTATTTGTCAAACTAAATATGCTAAGGAATTAGAAATTTGGTATGGGAGATTATAAACCGATAATTACTCTTATGGTTACAAGTGATAAATTGACAAGAAAAGATGTTTTTGTATCGGTAAATCCTACAAGATACAAGTCTATGATTGAAGGTTTGTTTTATTTGACTCAGACTAGGCCTGACATTATGAATGTTGTTTGTATTGTTTCAAGATTTTAGAGTGATCGTAGACTCATGAGACTATGGTGAAAAAGATTTTTAGATACTTGCAAGGTACATCAAAATATGGCTTGTGGTACTCTAAGGATGATAACTTTACTTTATGTGCATATACAGATGCTGATTGGGCTAGAGATGTTGATGACTAGAAAAGCACTTCCAGTGGAGCTTTCTTTCTTGGAAAAAAGTTAGTTTCATGGATCAATAAGAAACAACCATATACTTCTTTCTCTCCTGCTGAATCTAAGTATGTTGCTGCTGATACTAACTGTACACAAGGTTTATGGATAAAGAAAATGTTGAAGGATATAAAGGTGGATTGTGAGGCACTAATGGCTATTCACTGTGATAACTCTGCTGCTAGTATTATATCAAAGAATATAGTATTTCATTCTAAGACAGAGCACATATCTATCAAGTATAACTTTTTGAAGGAAAAGGTGGAAGCAAATGAAGTTAGACTGGTTTATGTGAACACTAAAGAGAAGATTGCAGATATTTTCACTAAACCTTTGGCCAAGGAATCATTTGAGTACCTGAGAGACAGATTGGTAGTTTCTGCCCCTTCGATAGAGACTTGATTGATGCGGTTTGGCATCAGTCCGACATGCACTATCAGAGATACTATTCATTCCAACACTAATGTGGGATGCTACTTGTAAACGTATAAATCTGACCACTTTCCTAAATGAATATTTAATATTCATTTTAACCCCATTCCTCTAATTAATTAAATTCTTCACATTCATCTATCTAATTAAATGAATTACTCAATTTATTTAATTAAGTTCACCTAAGCCTTTTCTAGCCTTAATTAAATAAATCACTTTATTTAATTAATTCCCCTTTCTCCCTTTTTAATTAAATTTATATTTAATTAAATTGATCCTTGCAAGTAAATAAATCTAATTTATTTATTTAAATCCCCCACTTGTATTTATGCAAGTTGCTTCCATTTTGCTGAAATAAATTAATTTATTTTAATTAAAATCCCCTCCATCCACTAGCATTTTCCTATATCTCTCACTTGCCTTCTAAACCCCCCTTCTAAATTCTTCTAATCCCTTCCAATTAGCCTAATCCATCTCCTAATTATTGTCAAATCCCTAAGAAAAGAGAAGTCACTTCTCAAAGCCTCCAAAGTCTTTGAAATGCATTAAAGGCTTTGTGTCTTCAACAAGTTAACCCTCAAATTCTTCCAAACCATTAATGGTTAACTTACCCATCCCTTCATGGTTAGAGACTTTCTCTCTAACTCAACCCTCATTTGACCCAAGGGTCTCATCAAGCATTCATGGCTTTACCCTTGGTTATCCCTTTAGCCCTTGTATAAGAGTTTACCCCTTGGATAAAAGTTTTATCCATTGGATGACCCTAACCTAACCTTAACCTTACCTCCTAAGGTAACCTTCATGTCTTCTCAAGCATTTAATGCTTCTTACATCTCCTCTCATGCAACCTCTTGTTGACAATTGTCACCATTTCATTGGTGAGAATTGTGAACATGGATTGATTAACTTTCAATCCTGGCCCTTGTTAAGATTACTCAATCTTAACCATCCATTGCCCTATTTTTTCTATAAATAGAGCTCTCATTCTCTCATTTGGATATAGAAGTATTTGTGTACCGAAATTATAGTCATTTTGCTAGTGATATAGAAGTTTTATGCATCAAGTTTATAGTCATTTTATTAAGCATTTAGCCTGTCTTTGTTTAATCATAATAGCATTTAGAAGCATTTTCAATATCATAGCATATCCATGTTAGACTAGTATATCATGTTAGGATAAGTTTACTAATCTTTTATCATAGCATCATATTCATACTAGTTTAATCATCCTAGTTTCAATATCATACATGTTTTAGGAATGCATTCATGGCTATAAAACAAACATCACTCATTCTTGGAGTTGTCATTCCTGAGCCACTTTTCTCAATGATCTGAGAGCAAGAGTGAGACCCTAGGAATCTTGTGAGATAGAGAACAATGGGACACCCCTTGGGAAGTTGAGCTATCTCAGATAGTTCCTATAACTTGCACCAAGAGTCTCATTGGTGTGTGGGCCTTTTGATACCGAATTTTATGTTTTTGTCTCCCTCATTTCCCACACACATTTCTAGCACCCACCATGGGGCACATCCCCATAAATCATATCATTTTTAATGTAGGAGCAAGATTGCAAGAACACAAGAATTCTTTTTTAGTGTGTCAAGAACATTCATTAGTGCATTCGAGGCAAACAATAGTGCTTTCGGTGTAGTGTTTAGTGCATCAAACCCTTTCCCTAGCACACTTAAACTCTTTGTTAGCACATAACAATTTGGTTTCTTTCCTGCACGATTGGACAATAGTGTAGCGTATTTGATAACTAGTGTAGCGCATAGGATATTTTTTGTAGCGTATTCGTGACTTTCTGTAGCGCATCTGTGCAGAAGTCCAGCGCGTGACTCTGAAAGAGGAAAAACATAAATTGTAACAGAAGTAAGGAAAAATTAGTCTTTTGTAAGCCTACCTATAGATTCTACATTTCACTAACTTTTCTTCTTGCAGGTCACTAACAATTTCTTGCAGGTTTGGAAGAGTTAAAGTTAGGAAAAAAAAAAATTCTAGCTTTTCAAGTTGGGTAAAAAGAATTCATTTTCCTTTTAGTTTAAAAAAAAAAGAATCTCATCTTTTCATTTTGGGCTTAAAATCAACCACATCTTCATTTGGGTTTTAAAAGAATTTCATTGTTAGGTAAAAAGAACAACAAAACAAACTCTTTACTTTCTTGCAGGTTGGGAAAAACATTTCAATTTGGGCTTAAAAGGAACAAAAAACTTGCTTTTTAGTTTGCAAAGGGCAAAAAGAATCACATTTTCCTTTGGTGCATAAAACAAACTCATTTTCATTTTGCAAAGGATAAAAAGAACCTCACTTATTATTTTATGAAAAATAAATGAGTTTTTTATTTCGCAATTTTCCTTTTGTTGACCACCATCACGATTTATTTTGAACCAGGATTTCACTTTACTATATAGAAAACATTTTTCTATGAAGAGTTAAAAATAACACCATGCTTTGTGGAGCAACATCTCCAAATATAAGTTAGAAAATCATTGATTTGAAGGTTAAAAAGAACACTTGTTTTCTTTGTCTTGAAAGTGGAAGGTATATGCTCTCCCCTTAACTGGGTGACCAAAAAGCCAAACCACTCTTAAAATCTTTCTTTACTTCAAGCATTTTAAATCCTTTAGCAGGCTTTCCCTCCTGAGTTGCTCTTAGAGTGCCATTAATGGCCGGTGAGAGGGGAATGATCTAAGTGGGAAATGACTTTATCACCAAGTGTTCCAACCCACTATAATCAAATGTGGGGGCTGACAAAAGTTCCCTTCAATGGTTTTTCTCAGTGATTAGCGTTCCCCTAGTATCTTTAAGATACGAAAGTATTTTTTCTAAAGGTTGGGAAGCCTCTCGAGGGAGTTTATCACTAAAGATCAAATGAAAGCCTGATTAAAAACCTTAGCACTAGATACTTTGAGCCGAGTCAGTTACCAGACATTTTCAACATCATAGTGCAAGGGTGGGGAAGAATCCACCCCCAAGATCACTCACCATATATCTTCCAAGATAACTACTCAATTGTGAAGCAATTTACTTTGAGTTAATTTTTGGCAAAAGGCAAAAAAAGGGGCACCCTCTAGAGGGTGACATGACTATTTGAGCTAATGGAGTATTGAGAATAGTGGGCTATGATGTTGTTGATGACCCTTGAATAAAGAGTCTAATTGATTTCTCTTATTTGTTATCTAAACCAATGAAAACATTGGGGATTTGAACACATCCTCACGAAACATATACCACTTGTTTAGCATAGGCAAAATTGTTATCTCTTTTATGTGTCGTGTTTTCAAGTTATTTTTCAGAAAATCATCCTTCAAAATCACAAGTGTTAAATTTCAAGATGACAGAAACAAAGAAATTAGGATAGTTGGCGCATAGGAGCAACATCCTAGTGTGTAGCAAACATTCTGTAGTGCATTTGAACCTAAACTTAGTGCTTTCATCAATCAACTTAGCACATAACCAATATCATACTAGTAAAACTTCCAGTAGCACTTTTCAACATCAATCTAGCACATCAAACATCATCTTAGCCCATTCAAGGCATATCATACCACTTTAAGCTCAAATAATAACGCGTAATCAGAAAATATTAGTGTGTAACCTATCCAGAATAGTTATTTTGAAACAGTCTTAGTTAGCACGTAGGAGAGGCAGTATAGCGCATAGAGAATAGATTATAGCACATCTTGAGCATTCATTAATGCATTCAGTCTCTGTCTTAGAGCATGATCAAAACTAGGAAAAACAGAGAGCAAATCAATCACCTTGGGAAAATTTTATCAATAGTCTTGAGTATCCTTTCAGGTGCTTTAGCAAACTCAGCAACCAAGCTTTGAATCCAATCATAAGTGAGAAAAATTCCAAAATGCAACAAGGTGCTCTAAGAACAAGTTTTTCAAATCATCAACTAGTTGAGATAAGACTTCATCCAATAAAATCAGGAAGTATCAAAAACAGTGATCAAATCTTCACCATCCAATGGATTCTATCAAAATAACATACCTAGTTTAATCTTGAAGTTGTCCAATCAAGTTTCCATATCGGGAGAATTTTATCCATATCATTTGATACACTTTGTCATGGAGGTGAATCAAACTAAACCTCTACTTGATAAAGTAAACTTGAGTATTCAAATGAAGTATCCAAATCTGACATCAACATCAACATTGATCATTTGTGTATGACCACTCCCCACATTTTGAGAAGAAGAAGTTTTCATCAAAAGACTAAGTTAAAGAAGAGACAACCTAGTCCTAGGGCCCTTATCAAAAGGAGTAAATTTATCTACATCAACCTATCAAAAACATCAACTTTGATCATTTATATGACCATTCATCATCAAATTGAGAAAAAGGAAACTCAGTCAAAGGAAAAAATTCCTAACCTAAATCAAGATCAAGATATCATGGCTCTCCAATCTATTCCCATTTTTTATCAAGATCCCACCTATCAAGAATCTTATGATGATCCCCTTTTATTTCAAGAGAAGAGTCTCATTCAACATCCACCTCCTAAGCAAGAGCATGATATCCCTTCCATATCCTTCACTAATCTAATTCAAAATCAAGAGAAAAACGCAAAATCAAATGATCCTACACCAAGTCAAAATCAAGATCAAGGAATATCTTCTTCCTCCAAATCTATCTTAGGTCCTTGCATTCCAAAGTTAAACTCTTCTTCCTCCAAATCTATCTTAGTTCCTTGCATTAAAAAGTCAAACTCTTCTTCCTCCAATTCTATCTGAGGTCTTTTCATTCCAAAGTCAAACATTTCATTGTTGAAATATATCGTAGGTTTGCATTCCAAAATCAAACTCTTCTTCCTCCAAATCTATCTTAGGTCCTATTAGCACATATTTTAAAAAAATATTTTTGTGCTATATATGGATTCTTTTTCTTATAATTCCATCACAGGAGAATTTATTGTTGGCTTGTATGTGCATGTGACATGATTGTAGTGTCTTCATAAAAAGGCATCACTTGGGCATATTCAAGGGAAGTGTTGAGTGAAATAGCATTCTGGTAATCCACATCTTCACAATTGGTCTCATTGCAAAAGCATTTTTGGAAAATTAGCATAGAGAAGAGTTGTGAGCATGTTTAGAGAGGTAAATGGTGTGGGAGAAAACACTTCAGTATGACTATCAAAAATTGCATTCATAAAGAGGGCCTTCTTTTGCAAAAACTTCAAAATTTTTCTTATCGGCATAAGTCATCCCGCTGAGATCACCTAAGGAGGAAGGAGTATGTTAATTGAAGTGACTCATGCTGACGGTATTTGCAGATAACCAAGGAGTTGATCTATTTGTAGTGGTACAATGGGTTATCGGGAGGTCCAAATGTATGTTACCCTGATACCTGATGGAACAAATGGAGAAGGCAACCTTATCAGAGAGACTTTCACCGATAAAGTGGTACCAAGTAAGAAAGGAAACAAGACTCATCGGGTTAACATACATTATCGGATAGATGCACTTTGGGTTATCCTGATGCTCAATGAGGAAGATGAGCTCGACACAAGTGAAGTTTCTACGTCAAGAAAACCTACACCGATAGATTAAAGCAACCCGATAAGGAGAGTAAGGAGAAAAATACTCATTGAGATAGCTTATGCTACCAGGGAAACATCTTTAGAGTTGTGCCGATGCCCGATGGGTAGGATGCCACAAAGGGCAGATCTATCGAGGTGACTATAACTATCGAAAGTAAGGGATATATGCTACTCTGACGCTCGATGAACTAATCAGTGAAAGTTACGCTGATCAAAGAGAAATTTAGATGTCATGGGCCCATCAAATGAAGTGTAAAGTAATTTCATCCCAAAGGCCGATGGTGTGATTGGAGAAATAAACAGAAGGAGATTTCATTGGAGAGACATACCCCAATGTGACATAAACGAAATCTAACTAATAGAAAATGAAGAGTGGACCCATTGAGGTAATTCAAGCCTAAAGGAAAAAGGTGAAGCGGCCGGGGCGAGATCAAATGGATTGATTGCAAATACCTATACCGATTAGAAAGACAAAAGGGTAATTAAAGAAACGCACAACACCAAATAATTGAATTATCGGGTGGGGTTATGTCAATTATCCATTAGAATGTTTGATATGACAGCCATTATTTAATACTCATGATTAGGATTATTTGATCCGCACGAAGCAAAATTGATGAGTTTTTTTATCGTTACAAATCCTAGCCATTGCATATCTAGCATAAAGAAAGAGTGCTTGTGCCAGGAATTTTTCACAGTCTCTTCAGCCATTAACATTGAAGTTGCAGATAAGAAGCACGGGTAATTAAGAATTCAAGCACTTAATCATGGAGGCATTTGGTTCACAAGGAAAGAGAAAGGTCATAGAGATTTCAGATACACAGTCAACTAAATAAAAAATGGCAAAGTCTATGGAGGGTATGGAGAAGCGAAAGTTGAACAAGGATATGGTTGACCAGATGAAGTCATTTGGTGCTAAGTTGAGGAGGTCTAAAAAAAATTTGTCACCCAAGGATCAATTGGAAGATAAGTACAAAGGGGTTGGGGATATATGGACAACCATAAGGGGCCACAAATTGTTTTTATATCACTACCTCAGGAGAAACAAGGAGATGCCATTGTCAAACCCTTGGACAACAAATTTGGGTAGATTGGTGGTACCAAATGTCTTTCTAAATCTCTGATTGTTGGAATTGCTCACAAGGAAATACAACAAGGAAAAAAGATATATCCAATTGTCAAATGGGGACCCATTCATCTGGATATCTATCAGGTCTATCTAGGAGGTTTTTAGCATGATATATGAGCCTTACATGCCCTTATCTTTCATAGACTTAGAAGGAGAATATACCTAAATGGACACTGCCTACATAGTGTGGAAGTTGGCAATCTACAAAAAGGAGAAGGGATGACTCACAGAGCAAGATGGTCCCCCTTTTGAGATTACCTTGTTTAGGCAATACTTGTAGTACACATATTGGGCATGCAGCCAGGTCTCTGGGGAAGAAGTTCTTGATGTTACAAGAATAGGACAATTGGTGTTGGCTGTAGACATTCAAATGCATGAGCCGAGGCCATTTGATTATACAACCTACTTGGCACAGAAGCTTCATGAAGGATTTTTGAGTTTGCAAATAGAGCCTAACCCTACTTTCATGTTTTACTCATTGTTGATGCATATGGTTTTGTTTTATGGTCATATGAAGGGTTTGTGGCTAGGAGAATTAAAAGTGAATCCAAGGAACAAAGAGGGACAGGACCAATCAATCCAATTATGGGTATCCTTGTGGGACTCAAGGCTCGACAAATCACACTATGTGTTGTTTGAAGAGTACTTCATCAAGCCCTTGTACAAATTATTTGGGGTAGAATGTGAGGGGTCTATCTCACAGGAGATTAAAAGGTTCTTGAGACCTCATTCTTTTGAAGATACTAGGGTCAACCACAATTTGGGTGACTGGTTTGTATGCCATAATTTCACTTCTTTTCAGGGTTTATGGTTTTGAAGGTGTTCCATTTATATTGCCTACATCAGTGCCCGACAAAATTGCATATCTAGAGATTGTTAGGCAGCTTAGTATGTCAAATGCAAAGCATTTAAATGGTGCACACAAGCAGGTATTTATGCCTGATATTTTATATTTAAGATATTTCACCATTTTGTCTACCAAGGCATATGAAATGATTGAAAAGAAGCTGATAGAGGAGTACAATCTGTATGGACACTAAGCTTGGAAGAATTGTGATCCAAAAGGATATATTCACCATTGCAGGAAGAGCTAGAACCTGGGAGAATATTTGCACATACCCATGAAGGCTAAGGATTTATTTAGGAATAGGGAGTTGGATGAGGCTGATGCAGTCTTAGAGGAGTTGAACAAAACATTGGAAGAGCGGAAGCAGAGGCTTCAAGAACTAAAAGAAGAAGGAGATTTTGAGATTGAGTCTGATGAGAATGTAGCAATGTCTACCCTCTGTGCACCCGAACTAGAAGAAATGGTAGAGATCCAAGAGAAGGCTATGGTGAGACTCAACGGCAACACAGATGTGAGGATGGAAGAATATGTAGCATTTGTTGAAGATGAGATTTTTGTACAGTCCAAGGAGTTTAAGTCCTTCTTGTACCACTACAAAGGAAAAATATTAAGGGAATGCATCCCAAATGTCACCCCTTATAATGAAGTAGAGATGCTAAAAAGATTGAAGGAGGACATCGATGTAGAGGTGGCTACAATGACACCATAGAGATGAAGCAAAATTCTCAGTGAGGCAGGCATCATTTTGTTCCTAGGATGGGATTTATGTTCCTCTTTCATTTTTGACAGTTTGTTGTATTTGGATAGAAAATATAGAAAATTAGACGTACAGGCAGTTGATGACATTTTTATTGGATCAAGATATGATCCAAATGAAGAGGAAATTTTGCTTTGGGCCCTATACCCCCCAAATAAAAGACCCAAGATTATAGATGTAGATAAAGCATTTGGGCATATGATAAGGTTGAAAGTAGGAGAGGTTAATCCAATTGTCATTGCTGACTTAGGGATTGACATTGCCAAACTGAATAAAGTTCAAATGCAGTGGGTGTTAAACGAGGGTTAGAAATACAAAAATTTATACGAAGACTTATTAAGAAGTCATGGTCATGAAGTACCACAAATAACTAATACTGGTATGTAGTGGAAAATGAAATATGAGGACCAAATGAAAGAAAATATAAAGCTGAGAAGGCAAATTAGGACTGCTAGGGTGGATGTTGCTTGTGCTTTGTTGACCAACAGGTTTGAGCATTTATTGGAAGTTGTCAAGGAATTTTGGACTAATTGTTAGAAGACTCAGGATAATATGTCTTCTCATGAAAGAATTTTTGAGAAGCTGAAGGCATTGTTGAAAGAGAAGAGTGTCGAGGAGAAAATTGTTGAGAAGATCTAGAGAAGGTTGAACAAGCATAAGGAATTTGGTGTGGACATCAATCAGCAATTTACCGATTGTAAGGATATTGTTAGATATGGTATACCTGATATTGTGGATGAGGTTGAGCAGTTGAAGGACAAAGGGATTTGGATTACAAAATGCTAGAATGTATTCAAAACATCCCTTAATGTTGCCTGAGAAGATGTTTTGGATATGAAAGAGACAGGTGAGTAGATGGAGATAATGGTTACCATGGAAATTGTTGTCGGGGACACTATATTCAACAGAAGCACTCACCAGGATAGCAAGTATTTGGAACATATTCAGAAATGTAACACATTATGGGATGACCAAAATTGACGTCTTAGTTTGTAATTTTGTTTTATGTTTGGCAGTTAGGTAGTTAGGTATTACATTTGAGTTAGGTTTAGTTTAAAAAGATGAAAGGGTGTGTCCTTTCACTTGAGTCCTTTGGCTCACATGTATGTAGTGAGTCATTTTTGTATCATAAAGAGAGAGATGATATTTGCCGCTGGTTGGGGCTACAAGTGTTATGTTTTAGAAAAGTCAAATAGGAATGAGGAGTTTACTTTGTGCAAACTGAGTATATTGGAGTATTTTGTAAGTGTAGATTTTGTATACATTCTTATTCCACAAGTTAAATATAAGAGATCTCATGTATTTATATTCAAATTGTTGTGTGTAATTTTGTGTTTGATGAAACCGTATGTTCTCTTGATAAATCTTTCTGGATTTGTTGTGATGTGCCATCGCATGATGTGGTATTGAATGTAAAGTTGGGTTTACATTGTTCATACAACACATAATGAAACCTTCATAGTGATAATCTTATAATTGTCTCCTGAGTTGATATTGGTTCTTGTCCACAAAGTTATTCATTAACTGTCATATAAAGGCACTGGTCTGTTATTATTCTTTGTTGAGTAAGTTTGTATGCATCAGGTCCTTACCAAAGAAAGAAGTCTTTTAATTCCTATAAGTACTACTCTTTTCATAATTACTTAAGGCCCTAACAAGAATCTTTCACACAATACAATTATATATACACTTATTTTATCAGTTTTAAAGGCATTCAATAAAAAGCACTTGTATTAGCATAATTGCAAGAAAATCATTTACCATCACTATAATTTCTAATTCCCATAGTTTAAATCCACTCAAAAAAACCTTTTTTTTGCTTGAGAGTGTAAGGTACATCCACCTAGGTTTAGTGGAGCCTAAAGCGCAGAGGGATTTGGTCTTTGACCATCCCTATTCATTGGCCAAGGCTGATTGGATCAATTGAGGATTAGGAAAGTCTTTGGTTTTCCAATCTGTGGTTTAGGACACCAACATATTGGTGACTCTGCTGGGGAGTTATCTTAGGAAGTATTCCGAGTGTTTGGTGTTTTGCTTCAAACTCTACTAGAGGAAAGAACCTAGAAGATTAAGAGAAGATATTGATCCTCTTAGGAGGTGGTGACTCTACATTTTAATACATGAATAATAGTTGGTATTTTGAGAAAGTAAGAGAAACTCCTAGGCATTTGTCAATGAAATTGATGAAGGGGAGAAGGTCTCTACATAAGCGGCAAGATAATCTTGTTCAGTTGAGTTCAAAGAAAATGTATAAAGAAAAGAAATCAACAACAAGTATGGCATCTGGGGGTTATAAGAAGTTTTCTAGTAGAGAGAATGGCTCTTCATCTGGTGATAAGTTTGAAAATATGGAGGAAAATCCATTCTATGCCTTAAATGCAAAAGATAATAATGGTGGCCATGATGAAACCCTGACTTCTGAGGAACAGGACGAAAGGAAATGGGATGAAATCATATTTAAAATGGCCGACTTAAATGGAGATGAATCCAAAATGGCAAGGGCTCTTTGGAGACAGCCAGATTGGGTATTGAAAAAATTAGGGTTACAAAGAGATACGATTAAAAGCCCTAGGTCAGAAAGGATAGAAGACAAAAGTAAAGGTGAGGGAAATAGACCAAAAACTCCTAAATATAGTCCCCCTCATATGAGAAGAATAGAGCAACCTTTTGTAACCTTTGATAACCCATTATCAAATGGAGGTAGAGGATGGAGGGATGTGCATAGGGATGAAAGTGAAGAAAGGCATAGAAACAACCAAGATAATGGAGGAAGAAATGGAAATGGGGAAAATGATGGAAGCTAGAATAACACAAATAGAGGTAATATTATAAATAATAATAGAGGAAGCAATAGGTATGGCAGAAACCAAAACAATGGAAATAATGGAAATAATGGAGGTAACAATGATAATTATGGAAATGTTAATGGTAGAGTTAGAAACAACAATAATGTCAATGGAGGTAATAATGGAAATAACAAAAATAGTGATGGTGGTGGAAACAATGGGAACAATGGTAATTGTGGCAGAAATGGTGGATTCAACAGAAGAAATATTAACAATCAAAACAACAATCAGGGTGGCAGATGCCCTATGATCATTGAAATATATAGACAATTGGATTTCACTGGCATTGTTGGTTATCCAAACCAGATCACTAATGATTTAAGATCAACTATCCCCAGATTCTCAGGAAATGGAGTTGATTCAGTAGAACAATATGTAGTTAATGTAAAAAATATCATTGAAGAATTTGAGGTTCTTCATGAGGATGTATTCATGAAGTTATCTGTTCAATCTTTGACAGAAGATGCAAGAGTATGGTATAGAAGCCTTTCGGATGGGTGTATTGATAGCTGGTGAGAATTTGTAACATTGTTCTTGGAAGAATTTGGAGATCATAATCATCCTTCATTTGCATCCCATGAATTGACAAGTATAAAGAAGAATCAAAATGAATCAGTAGTTGAGTTTAATATTCTATTTAATAAACCATTAAATAGAATACCCAGAGATGTCAGACCTGTTGATTCATTTCTGATTAACTTTTATTTGAGTTTTTTTGATAGCAAAACCCATTATGAGATCTTGTCTTATAGACTTGATACTTTACAACAAGAATTCAAAACAATTGCTACCATTGATAACAACAGGAAGGTTGCTGGGAAGATTGCCAAGAGAGATGATCAGAAGTTGTACAATACCAGGGTTCCCATGAAAGATGAGCTTACTCAAATCATGGATATGCTTAAGGACCTAATGGGTAAGCAAAATCCTAATGAAAAGCCACCATATAGAAATAATAAATAAATGAATTACAATAGACCGAGACTACATGATATGCGATATAACACAAACTAGAAGGATGGGAAGTCAGTGAAGCCTAATGTAAGCAAACCAAATCCTGATTCGCTAAAAAAGACCACAAATTTCATGGATGAATATTCATGGTGTGATGTCTGTAATTTACCTCATGTTGCTGAATAGTGTATGATTTCCCAAGGTTTGATAGAGGAGGAAAATCATAATGAGGATTGTGAACCTACTGTAAATGTACTTTCATCTAATCCATATTGGGTTAGGGATGAAGACTCATCCGAGGGGGAGCATTTTTCTGATGCGTAGCAAATGAGAGCGAACCAGCATTATAGTATACAATAGGTCTTTTCAGATGATGATGATGAAGACATTACATCTTTTAGAAGATTGTTCCAAGATAACACAGTGCCTTCACTAAGGAACTTAACTGAGGAAGAAAATAAATCCTTCACTATTGCAACAGTAGCGCAGGTTAAGAGAAATTATCAGCTAAGAAATAAGAATGTAAATAATGAGAGGGGCAAGCTAGCAAGTATGTTTGCCAAAATTAAAAAACCAGATGGGAACAAAGACAACACTTTCAAAAGCAAAGATGTAAATGCCAAAAAGGGAAAGGAAGCAATACCAGAATAGGCCAAGAAAGAGGAAATGCCAAAACTAATTAAACCTATGGAGAAGAAGCAAGTAAGCAAGCCTGCTTCAAATAGTAATTATTTCATGTCTCAGACATTGTCTCAAGTGAAGATATCTATGCCCTTGCTAGAAGTAATTAAATGACCAGACTACAAGAATGAGACTTTGAAAATTATATCCAATGTTGGAGAAGTAAGTAGGGAAGGTCTTAAAACTAAAGAAGATCCTCATGTGGTATATCTTGACACGTCTATTACCAAAAATGTCACTCAAGTAGACCCTTTCTATTTAACATTACTGATAAACACAAAAATGCTAAAAAATTGCATGATAGATTTAGGAGCAACAGTAAATATCATGCCAGAGGATGTCATAAAATAATTGGGAATGCATGTTGATACACCTTATGGTAAATGCTATGCAATGGAAAATAGGTCAGTTTCTATAGTAGGAATTATGAAGTATGTTGAGTTCAAATTCCCAGTCTGCCTAGACACTGCATACAAGACAGATATCACAGTTTTACAAGTGCCTTCAAATTATGGGATGTTGTTGTCTAGACAATGGTCTAATTTGGGGGGTGGACATGTCCAGCTTGACTTAACATATTCCAGTAAAAGGGACAAAGGTGAGGATAAATAGTGAACCAAGATCCTCCTACCTCATAGAAGAAGTTGATCCTGATGAAATGACTTGTTTTTGCCACTCACATATGGACAACTTTCAGGTAAGTATTTATAAACCTTTAAAATTTGATAAAATTATAGAAATAGTTAAACACAATCAAAATTTAGTTTGGAAATTGTATTTTGATGGTGCTTGCAGTAAGGATGTAAATGGAGTAGGAGTTGTACTTATTTCACCTAATGGAAAATCTTTTAAATACTCTTTCTTGTATCTTTTGAGTGTACTAATAATATTGCTAAATATGAGGCTCTTTTATTAGGACATAAAATAGAAAATAAACATGGCATTAAGTTACTAACAATTTATGGTGATTCAAAATTAGTTGTTTCACAAATTAGAGGCAAATTTGATAACAAAAATGCAAAGTTAAGAAGCTATAGGGACAAGGTTTGGGATTACATTGAACTTTTTGATGCTTTCTCCATAAATTGGATTGAAAGGGCAAATAACATTTTGGTAGACTTCATGGCTAACTTGGAAATAAAACATAATGATATCCCTTATGATGATATTATCCAAGTAGAGATAAAGACCAGACCATCAGTCCTTGACAATATAAAGAGTTAGCAAGTATTTGATGATGATAGGGATTTGCTAAAGTTTTTGTTTTGTGAAAATCAGTATGAGAAATAGCTTATTGATTAAAATGGACTTTTGGAGGAAATTGATGGGAAGGGGACTGTACTTGGGCAAGACGTATTGCAGCTAAAGACAAATAAAATTCCAAAAGGATTGATAGAACTTGAAAGAATGTTTGATGATAAAGATGTAGCAAGTTTCAGTCCTAATTCAGGAGGATGTGAGGATGTTGAAGAAATAAACTTGGGAAGTGAAAGCAATCCAAGAGAAGTATATATTGGAAAAAGTCTCACACCAAAAATCAGAATAGTATTGATTAATCTGCTAAGGAAGTACAAACATGTCTTCACTTGGTCATGTGATGACCTTAAAGCATACAGGGAAGACTTGTTCCAACATGAGATACCATTGAAGCCTGATGCAAAGCCTTTTAGACAGAAGAAAATGCCAATAAATCCTACTTTGGATCCCAAGATGAAAGAAGAGCTGATGAAAATGAGAAATGTTGGTATTATTGAGCACATAAGGCACTCAACATGGGTGTCCAATTTGGTCACAGTCAGAAAAAAAAATGGTGATATTAGATTGTTTGTGGACTTTAGGAATTTAAATGTTTCATCTTTAAGAGATAATTATGTTTTATCTAACATGGAGGCTCTTTTGGAGAAAGTCATTGGAAATGAATTATTATCTATCATGGATGGTTTCTTAGGGTATAATCAAGTCAAAGTTAGGGAAGCAAAAAAGTTCAAAATTGCTTTCACCACACCTTGGGGCACCTATGTGTATGCTAGGATGTCATTTAGATTGACAAATACAGGAGCCACATTCCAGAGGGCTATGGATGTAGCCTTTGAGGGGCTGATTGATTATATCTTGGCAGTCTACCAGGATGATATGACTGCTTATTCTAAAAAGGCAGAAGACCATTGTAATGACCTAGAAAAAATCTTTATTAGAGCATTAGAATATGGCATATCTTGAAATCCCAAAAATTGTCATTTTGGAGTTACTGAAGGAAAATTGTTAGGTCATATTGTTTCAAAAGATGGTGTGAGAATCGATCCAAAAAGGATTGCTGCTATTGATAAGATTCAAATCCATTAAATAGTTAAGGCAATTCAATCTTTTTTCTTTCAAATTAACTTTGTAAGAAGGTTTGTTTCAAACTTCTCTGAAATTGTAAAACCTATTGCTAAAATGTTGAAAAACGGTGCTGAAATAAAGTGGACTAATGAAGCCCTTGAAGCTTTTGTAAACATAAAAAGAGCCATCAAGGAAGCCCCTATATTAAAGTCCCTTGATTTCTCCAAACCTTTCCAAGTGTTTTCATTTGCTTCATTCCATACTATTGTTGTTGTCAGGTTACAAAAGAATTATGAGGGCCATGAACAACCAGTGGCATTCTTGATCAAAACATCTCAAGCATCTGAGTTGAACTATGAATTTAATGAAAAATAGGCTTATGCTCTTGTGAAAGTAGTAAAAGCTCTCAAACCCTACCTGGTTGGTGCCATTGTTATTGCATATGTACCAAATGTTGTTGTTAAAGACATCTTCAGAAAATCAGAGACTACTGGAAGGTGATGCAGATGGATAAACCAAATCCAAAAATTCAATATTGATATACAGATCACAAAGTTGGTAAGGGGTTAGGGTTTAGCAAAATTAATGGCAGAATCCAATCTTGAAGAAGCACATGTAAATCAAATAGAGTTGGAAGACACACAAATCAGCATTGAGAGGTGCCCTTGGTATACAATTATTGTTTATTACTTAAAGTACATGAAGTGTCCTAATAGTTTAAATAATAGTCAGAAAAGAACTTTAAAGCTTCAAACATCTAGGTATGTATTACTTAATGGAGATTTATACTAGAAAAATACAGATGATATTCTCCTATTGTGCCTAGATGAGTGTCAAGAACCTTCTATTTTAAAAGAATTTCATGAAGGTGTATGCGGAGGCCACTTCTCAACCAAAACCACTGCTCATAAAATTCTTAATGCCAGTTATTATTGGCCCCAATTTTTCAAGGATTGTCATACTTATATCAGAAAATGTGAAGCTTGTCAAAAGTTTTCAGGGAAGCTCAAGTATAATGGAGCTATTCCCCTCAGACCCATGCATACAGAAGAACCATTCCAGGTGTGGGGTATTGATTTCATAGGGGAAATAGCAAACAAATCTAGTGGTGGGCATAAGTGGATTTTGGTAGCTACTGATTATTTTACTAAGTGGGTTGAAGTTATTCCCACAAAACAGGCTACAAGCAAAGTGGTGACAAAGT